>NC_141829.1:6269431-6604431 GCF_982586985.1 Callionymus lyra
ATCAGGTCCCTGTAGATGTTTGATCAGGTCCCTGTAGATGTTTGATCAGGTCCCTGTAGATGTTTGATCAGGTCCCTGTAGATGTTTGATCGGGTCCCTCTAGATGTTTGATCGGGTCCCTGTAGATGTTTGATCAGGTCCCTCTAGATGTTTGATCGGGTCCCTGTAGATGTTTGATCAGGTCCCTGTAGATGTTTGATTAGGTCCCTGTAGATGTTTGATCAGGTCCCTGTAGATGTTCGATCAGGTCCCTGTAGATGTTTGATCAGGTCCCTGTAGATGTTTGATCAGGTCCCTCTAGATGTTTGATCAGGTCCCTGTAGATGTTTGATCAGGTCCCTCTAGATGTTTGATCAGGTCCCTGTAGATGTTTGATCAGGTCCCTGTAGATGTTTGATCAGGTCCCTGTAGATGTTTGATCAGGTCCCTGTAGATGTTTGATCAGGTCCCTGTAGATGTTTGATCAGGTCCCTGTAGATGTTTGATCAGGTCCCTGTAGATGTTTGATCAGGTCCCTGTAGATGTTTGATCAGGTCCCTGTAGATGTTTGATCAGGTCCCTGTAGATGTTTGATCAGGTCCCTGTAGATGTTTGATCAGGTCCCTGTAGATGTTCGATCAGGTCCCTGTAGATGTTCGATCAGGTCCCTGTAGATGTTTGATCAGGTCCCTGTAGATGTTCGATCAGGTCCCTGTAGATGTTTGATCAGGTCCCTGTAGATGTTTGATCAGGTCCCTGTAGATGTTTGATCAGGTCCCTGTAGATGTTTGATCAGGTCCCTGTAGATGTTTGATCAGGTCCCTGTAGATGTTCGATCAGGTCCCTGTAGATGTTTGATCAGGTCCCTGTAGATGTTTGATCAGGTCCCTGTAGATGTTGGATCAGGTCCCTGTAGATGTTTGATCAGGTCCCTGTAGATGTTGGATCAGGTCCCTGTAGATGTTCGATCAGGTCCCTGTAGATGTTTGATCAGGTCCCTGTAGATGTTTGATCAGGTCCCTGTAGATGTTTGATCAGGTCCCTGTAGATGTTTGATCAGGTCCCTGTAGATGTTGGATCAGGTCCCTGTAGATGTTTGATCAGGTCCCTGTCGATGTTTGATCAGGTCCCTGTAGATGTTTGATCAGGTCCCTGTAGATGTTTGATCAGGTCCCTGTAGATGTTGGATCAGGTCCCTGTAGATGTTGGATCAGGTCCCTGTAGATGTTTGATCAGGTCCCTGTAGATGTTTGATCAGGTCCCTGTAGATGTTTGATCAGGTCCCTGTAGATGTTCGATCGATCTGTGGACATGTTGCTGGATGTCGTGTCCATGGAAGGAAATCAGTTTTAAAAAAAACATCTTCAGTGTCTTCTGTCGAAGCTGGAGCTATCGGGAGCTAACATGCTAACATGCTAACATGCTGTTAATGTCTGAGGAGCTTCAACTTAGGAGTTACATTTCATTCATCAAATGTAATAAATATTAAATATTATTGTATTGGGTTTGAAATGGATTTTCATCAGTGAGAAAAATTGGGAAGAAAGTGTGTTTACTTGATCCATCCATCCATCCATCCATCCATCCATCCATCCATCCATCCATCCATCCATCCATCCATCCATCCATCCATCCATCCATCCATCCATCCATCCATCCATCCGTCCGTCCGTCCGTCCATCCATCCATCCATCCATCCATCCATCCGTCCATCCATCCATCCATCTATATCCATCCATCCATCCGTCCGTCCGTCCATCCATCCATCCATCCATCCATCCATCCGTCCGTCCATCCATCCATCCATCCATCCGTCCGTCCGTCCGTCCGTCCGTCCATCCATCCATCCATCCATCCATCCATCCATCCATCAATCCATCCATCCATCCATCCATCCATCCGTACGTCCGTCCATCCATCCATCCATCCATCCATCCATCCATCCATCCATCCATCCATCCATCCATCCATCCATCCATCCATCCATCCATCCATCCATCCATCCATCCATCCATCTATATCCATCCATCCATCCGTCCATCCATCCATCCATCCATCCATCCATCCATCCATCCATCCATCCATCCATCCATCCATCCATCCATCCATCCATCCATCCATCCATCCATCCATCCATCCGTCCATCCATCCATCCATCCATCCATCCATCCATCCATCCATCCATCCATCCATCCATCCATCCATCCATCCATCCATGCATCCATCCATGCATCCATGCATCCATCCATCCAAAAATGCAAAGTGCAGTTTTGTCAAAATAAATTAAAAACTTGCTAAATATGCTCAAAAACAATCATAAATGTATGTCGATATTTTAAGTTTTTTTGTCAAGCAGCTAGTATAGTGATAGTTCAACAAAGGATGCGATGATGCAATGGAACACTTAAAGGTTTACTGTTTCTTTTTAGGGTTGGACTTGGCAGGAGGTCTAATGGTAGCTCACAGGAGGAGGGACTCGTACAGTTCTTCACTGTTGAGATCTTACTTTAGAATATGCTTGTTTTAATGTCGACTAATTACTTTGGTTCCTCTGTGTGGTTTGTGTACAATTATGTCTTAACTATGTTAACTTGTGTCTACATGTATATGTGCTCAATAACTTGGTCTAAACATGTATTGCTGATTCAAATATTTAGTCCCTCTTGTGTTTTATATATGATTCATGCATAAGATGAGAGTTTTTCAAAGATAAATTATCATTTTCTCATCTGTATTTTATAGACAGTTATTTAACGTAATTTTTCTTTTAAAGCAGGGCTCGACAAGTACATATTATTATTATTATTATGATTAGATTTACTTTATTTATCCCTCTGGAGATTATTATTATTATAATTATTGTCTTATTATTATTATAGTAGTTGTTATTTTATACTTATTTATTTTGTTATTTATATATATGTATACATATTCTGGCTATTTTATTTTTCTCAACAAATAAATAATTATTAAAAAAAAAAGTATACTTTTCTAACATGTATTTTATAGAGAATTATTTGATGCAATTTTTCTTTTGTTTTCTTCTTTTATTGTTTTTCTTTTATGCTTATTTTATATATGTACATATTCTGGCTAGTATTTTTCATATTTTATTATTCTCAAAGTATATATATGTGGGTATACAAATGTTGAGTATTTTTCCGTATTTCAAAATCCTAATATCATTGAACAATGACAGTTTTGGGAGTAATACGCAAAGTAAATGAGGAATAAATGCAGACGAGGAAATAAGAAAGCGTTTAAACAGAATTATAAGAATGAAAGCTTATCAGTGAGATTTCTTCCTGGTGCCACTAAAGTTCAGCTGGAAAGAAGAGAAATCAATTCTAAAGATTAAATCTCCAAGTGGAAAAGTGCTGAGGGTCACGTAAGGCTGATGCCATCGACCTGGAAACCTCCCGATAACAGAGATGACCCTTCATTCAGGAGAGAAGAAGCTGTTGAAGAAACTTTAGGTACGGAAATCAATGAGAGAAACATTGAAATTAAATACAATGTAAGGACAGAGTAATTATAGGAACATGGTAATTGTGGAATATTATTGTTAATTCTCAGAAAACAAAATTAAATAAAATCCAAAGAAATTCCTCAAACATATTATGTTGAATTTTTATATTATGACATGATACTGAAGTATTATGTTATAAAATGATACCGAAGTATTATGTTATTACATGATACTGAATTATTATGTTATTACATGATACTGAATTATTTTTATGTTATTACATTATACTGAAGTATTATGTTATTACATGATACTGAATGATTTTTATGTTATTACATTATACTGAAGTATTATGTTATTACATGATAATGAATTATTATGTTATTACATGATACTGAATTATATTTATGTTATTACATTATACTGAAGTATTATGTTATTACATGATACCGAAGTATTATGTTATTACATGATACTGAATTATTATGTTATTACAAGCTACAGAATAATTATTATGTTATTACATGATACTGAATTAATATGTTATTACATGATACTGAAGTATTATGTTATTACATGATACTGAATTAATATGTTATTACATGATACTGAAGTATTATGTTATTACATGATACTGAATTATTATTATGTAATTACATGATACTGAAGTATTATGTTATTACACGATACTGAAGTATTACGTTATTACATGATACTGAAATATTATGTTATTAGATGATACTGAAGTATTATGTTATTACATGATACTGAATTATTTTTATGTTATTACATTATACTGAAGTATTATGTTATTACATGATACTGAATTATTATGTTATTACAAGATACAGAATAATTATTATGTTATTACATGATTCTGAATGAATATGTTATTACATGATACTGAAGTATTATGTTATTACATGATACTGAATTATTATTATGTTATTACATGATACTGAAGTATTATGTTATTACACGATACTGAAGTATTACGTTATTACATGATACTGAAATATTATGTTATTAGATGATACTGAAGTATTATGTTTTTACATGATACTGAAGTATTATGTTATTACATTATACTGAATTGTTATGTTATTACATGATACTGAAGTATTATGTTATTACATGATACTGAAGTTATATGTTATTACATGATACTTAAGTATTATGTTATTACATGATACTGAAATTTTATGTTATTGCATCACACTGGAGTATAACATATTACATGATACTGAAGTATTATCTTATTGCATGATACTGAAGTATTATGTTATTACATGATACTGAAGTATTATTATGTTATTACATGATACTGAAGTATTATTATGTTATTACATGATACTGAAGTATTACTTTTATTAGCTCTTGTTGTGCTTTTTTCCCTTGAACCTTTAACAAAAGAGTGAAAATAAGCTTTTGAATTAATATTTTCGCCACTTGAGTAAAGCACTTTGTGTATTTCACATCAAAGTACTTCAACCAATTTCCACTCTTGTCACGTCGACGTGCTCTAAGTGGAAGATCAGGAACTCCACGAAGGGAATATGGAAGGAAATCTTACTCGGGAGCGCCGGCCAAAAGTTGGGGGAAAAAAGAAAAGAAAAGAAGGCGGCAGTGGCAGTGGTAACTTCCATCGCTGGTTCTTGGTGGTCTGGACAATCTCCCGGCCGATTTGAGCGAAGTGAGGAAACGCCAGCGTGTTTGTTATGTGCAAAGTTGACAGCACACAGCTGAAACACTCTTGCACTCGTTGGCCTTCCATGAAGGATGAAGTGGTGCCTTTGGACGTGGGTTGTTTTCACGCTGGTGGTTTCCCAGCCTAGAGTGGGAGAGAGAGAAGAGAAGAGGCCAGTGAGTCACGGCGAACACACAAGCAGGAGGCTTTCGCAGAAGTCTTCAGGCCCCTGATCTCTGGGAGCCCGGGCGGGAACAGAGGGCCGATTGATAAGTGTGAAGTCATAACTCATTTGGCGGCTCTCGGGGAGATGGATGGTCTGGGTTTTTTTTTTTTGGCGCGTTTGCTTTGAGTTGGCTCCAGAAAAAATCTCATTGGCTCGCTTCAGATAAATAATAAATGAAATCTGTGCCAGTGGTTATTATTCTTTCGTTACACACACCTTCACTGACTCGGTTTCACACTTTATGCACTGAGTAGAAACACATTTTTTTTAGAGCACAAGAAACTCAAAAACACTTTTTAATTGGGAGACATGAGTTGAATGCATGAACAATAAAAGAAAGTTGGGTCAATTTGATTCAACGAAACAGACGTTTACGTCGATATACTTCACCGCACATGGAATAATGTGAATGTAAATATCATAAATATGAACCCTTTTGTCAATCAAACTGTTTATTTCCTGTAAATTCTCTATAATAAAGCTTCAAAATGTCATACTTGAACGAAATTCTGACATTAAGGTCCAGCGATTAATAAGCAGAGATCGCCATCTATAGGATTTAAACTGTAATTAAATTTACTCAAGAAGTTTTATTCGCAAATCAAATATATTTACTTTTATCATGTTTAGATTTATTCCGATTATATTTTTTTTCACTTGTCTTTGGAACCACGCGCCTACAATAGCAGGTGTACTTTTTACAAAAATACATATAAATAATAAAATAAAATTTGAAAAAAAAGACAAACACCCAAACTTTTTACTTTATTTAAATGCATTTTTTAATGTAAATATTTGTATGCTTCGCCTTTCTTTAATGTACATTATTTTCTCAAATGCTGTCATTAAAATCATCAAGAAACAGTATTTTTTCTCTAAATAGCAGTAAATACTACTCTCTAGTGGTGATATATGGAAATACTCTTGAAGTTTGTTTTTTTCATACATTTTTTTCGAAGAACTTTAAGTTTGTGTTGTTTTTTCTCAAGTGAGTGAAAAGTAGGTTTCTCAATGCAAGAACCTAGTTTCAGTTGAGAAATCTAATAGTGAATTAGTTCGCATCCTAATACAATAAAATGTATATAGTAATAATAATACACACATTAACGGCACATTCCGACAAGTATATTATTTTCTGTTGATAAAAAATATATAATTTATGTCTGTATCTGTGACAGCAAAACATAAAACGACATGTTTAAATAATTCCGTAATAATTATTTGATTTAAATTAAACACAACAAGATATTTTTCTTGATATTTGACACCTAAATAATTTGATATACACTTAAACATTTACAAATAAATACAAGGCTTGGTTTTCTAATTATTGTGAAATAAAATCCGAATAATAATAATAAAAAATGCTATTTTAATTAGATTAAAAGCTACTTGTTTAATTAATCCATGGATTGGTTAAGGAAGCATTACATAATTTAAATATCATCCGTTTATATATATAAAAAAAAATACGAAATAGGTTTTTGTTTTTACTCTGTCTTAATTTCATTCAGGCGCTCTCTAAACACGACAGACGTCAAACGAGCGGGTGACGTCACGACGCGAAGGACCCCTCCACCAGTGGCTGCTGTATAGCGGTGAAGTTTCAGGTCGAGGGTGTTTTGGGGTCTATATCATGGCCCTGAGGGTGATCCGCACGGTCTTCCCGACCGGACTCACTCATGTCCGAACAGTCGCTGCTGCTCAGAAGGTGAGAACGACTGAGTCTCGACGTGTTTTCCGCCATTTTTGCTCCCCAGACCTGACAAGGACAAACCGACTTAGCTTGTTAGCTTGTTAGCATCACAGTTGGTCGCTGCACAGATTGTGTTATTTTTGAGTCAAAACTGCTGTTAGTTTCAGAGAAATATCGTCTGCGTGTCCGAGGTTTAGCCTAGTATTTAAAGTTAATATTTAAATGACTGACGATAAACAAATCAATATTTTAATGTGCACTTGACCTATATACTGTATGTATAGGTATGTTTTGACTCTAACTATTCAATTCTATTTAAAGTGTGTTATCATAACAAATTTATCTCAAGACACTTTACAGTTGAAATAAGACTATAGTAAAGGAAGGAAAAACAGATCCCAGCAAATCAACAATGAGTAAATGACATTGTGGCGTTGGCAAGGAAAAGCTTCCTTTTAGAAGGCAGAAACCTCGAGCAGAACAAGACTCATTGTTGACGGCCTCCTGCTGTGACCGGCTGGGAGGAAGGATGTATGTGTAAAATGTAAAAGATGAAACCAGTATTATCAGAAAAATACAAATCAAGTTTAGGTATGTGTGTACAATTTAAAACATAAATCAATACCATATACAATGTATTGTAAAGACGATTGCAGTGATACATAGTATAAGTATATTTTTTCTGCTATTAAATATTAAAGTTATGGACTATAATAACCCCTCAAAATGCACTAATTTCTGGCCAACCTCCTCCATACTTATCAATAAGGGGTCAGTATTATAGGTGGGCCCGTTTGTTAAACCTGACTTTGAAAATGCTATTGCTAACTTGCTCAATATTTGCTCAATTTAAAAAAAGTTTGGCATCATTGGAAAGCTTGCTTGACAACAGAATAAATATGTTTATTATGTTAATCATTTTAGGTTGTTTAAATGTATTATAATGGATACATAAAGCAAATTGACGTTGTATTGAATCGATGAACTTCATGAAATTAGTCGGAAGTAACAGAAACTGTCAGTAAACATGGCTCAGACGATCAAAAGTGATACGCACTGATTGATCACTCTCTATAACCAGGAAGAGAAAATACACGCATAACTACAGATAGGGCTTATAAATACGAGTCCAGTGATATACGTATAATTCCCCTGTGATAAATATTAAGAAAGTTGTGGATTATTAAAACTAAAATGCACTGATTTCTGGTCCACGTCTTTTGTTATTACATCATTATAACATACTGCCCAAGCAGATAAGACTGAGTCTGTTCCTTCTTTTAAAATTTCTTTTTAAAACACACTTTCACAGATACAGATTTATTTGTTAATATTTTCCCTGAATGGAACATGTGTTGTTTTATCTTGTTTTATTACTGCGCTGTATTAATGTATATATTTATTTATTATGATTTATTATTAATAACGAAAATTTACTTTTAAATTTGCTCTCGAAATATGCATAAAACAAATTAATATCCCAGATTAAAAAATTACTCCATAAGTTGTTTGAATATACAGTAATGGAAACATAAATCACAGTTACGGTTCATTTTTATCATCGATCAAAATAATTTCACAGTGTGTGAATCGAATCAATTAAAAAGATATTAGATAAATGTATAACTTATCATATAATAGGGATTCTGATGGACATTTCACTTGCCTTGGATGTTTTGCCAGAGATTTTTGTTGAGTTAAAAAATAAGCTTCGTGGTTGTAGATCTGGATCCTTTCTTGACTGTGTGGAGTGAGAATTAAATACTAAAAATGTATTATTTAATGAGTATTGACAGATTTGGGAAGGATATTATTTTGCAATTTAGATAATTTTAGGACACCTAGACTGGTTTCTCTGCAACAAGATGGCCTCATATATAGTTTGTGTTTTACTAATATATAATAACGTCACCCAAATAATTAAGTCATTTTAAAGAAAGTTTGACTCCCGTTATATTAAAAAAACAAAGAGAGGGAGAAGCCCCAGTTAATCTTCATCTTCGGGGCTTGATTATTTCAGAAGTTGAAACTCGTATTCTTTAATCATATTTATTTGCTCGACTGATTTTTACCCATATATGCTGCTTAATTTACAATTTAATCAATATAAGGTGTACCCCGTTTCTCTTTTCAACATTGAATCATTTCATGTTTTTTTCCCTCATCAAGGCACGGATCCACACCACTCCTGCAAGAGGGTTAGAGTATGGCTGGTTGGCGTATATTCTAGGGGAGAGAACGACCCCCAGATTCAAAGAGTACAGTAAAATCATCACCATCGATGGCAACTTGGCCTCAGGGAAAGGAGCTCTGGCGCAGAAGCTCGCTGAACGGCTCGGTAAATAAAACTGCATGTGTGTCTCACGAGACCTTCTACTCTTTCTTCTCGTACTTTTTGTCAAACTATTAGACATGTATACTGTTATCAGGTCTTCCTTAATCATAATATTGCCTTTTTCATAGATTATGACATTTTGTTAACTCCATTTTAAAGAGTATACGTTTGAAAAATATTTATTAATGTCTAACGCATCTCTCGGATACGTAGGGATGCTCTACATGCCGGAGGCGGACGCTTTCTACCTGGACCGGATGTTGGGGGAGAAGAAACCTCTGTCCTCTGACTTTAACGGATTGTGCAACCTCGAAGAGTTCTACTTGAACCCAAAGTCTGGAGATGGGAACAGTTACAGGGTGCAGCTCTGGATGTACATCATGAGGGTGCTTCAGTACGCCGATGCCCTTGAGCACCTCCTGGTCACAGGTACACCGAAAATCGAATGACTGCGTTATATCTATAGTCCCCCCCTTTTTGGTGGGGAAAAAAAAGAAACTTACTTGCTATTGGGGTGCAAGAAAATATCAGTACACTTGAATTTACAATTTTACTTTTCTCACAATACTTTATAGATTTTCAATAGCACTGTATTCATTTGAAAAAAATCTATAATTTAACTTTTAAATCGTATTTTATTTTCATCATAGTTCTTTTATGATTTATATTTCAATGTATTGTGTATAGATATTTGTTTTTATTACAATTAACATGCAAAGAAAACAGTGTTTGTACGGTTTTGCGGAGGTCATTGCGTCCTCCGCAGCTTAAGGAACCATTAAATCCTGCAAGATATTGTCAATGACTGAGGACGAGATGATACAGTCCACTTTGGCAGCCTTTAAAGCTGATGTTTGTACATATTTTGGTTTGAAAAGAAATTAAAGCAGTTAGGACTTATTTAAGAGTAATATGGTCTGACACCAGAGTCAAGTACTGGAAAATACTACAAATATATCCTTGTTCCTAAAGTATCACAGTATATTGTATCATTGACCCTGTATGGTGATGAGTATCTTATCATCAGATTCTTGCCAATCCATACTCCTAATTTAAATCCTGCGGCTCCACGACTCCTAAGTTTATTATACTACCAAAGATACACATGAACACCAACAAGACAAGACCCCTGACTTGGAGCTCACTAAATGCTCTGCTAAAGAAGAACTTTGTAACCTTAAATAGATTCAAAGTCCTCAATGAGATGCCTGTTTTTTTTGCCACCACAAGTAGCAGCATGGAACTTCTAATAGTTAAACGTGTCGCCGTTGTTTATATGTTTGACACTGAAAACACAGGTCACCAAGTGTCACAACTGTGCACGCCACCTTCTAAATCAGTCGATTTGTGAACCGCCTAACCATATGGTGGATCTTAGAAACCCGCTAAACGGCTGAATATGACTTTCCAAGGTGGTGATAATGGCATCCTCCGTGACTATGGACTTGATTTCCTACAAATATGATGTTTTGTGGACTTTGGGTGTGTGAACATTCATCTGCAGTTGCACGGATCTTCAAAATGAGTCATTTATATGTCTTAAAATATCGACATAATGATGTATTGCGATATTTTTTTCTACCCGATAATCTATCGCACTTTATCGACTTTTAAAAAAAAATATATATATATTTGCAGGTGAAGCAGCTGCTGCTAACAACAGACTCTGCTGCAGAGTTGCTGTGTTTGGAGAATACATTTTCTGTTTTTTTAATGAAAAATTGCTGGCTACTGGAAAAAACAATTTCCCGAAGGAGACCTCCTGAGGGATCAATAAAGTTTTACCTTACCTTACCTTAAATCCCTCCACAGGATTCAACACCGCTAACTTTATTAAGTATCTAGAGAAGAATCACGACAAAGAATATGAGCAGATAGAAAAAACGAGAAAGGCGAAACCAAACAAAGCAGATGACTTTGCTGTTCTGTAGCGACGAGAGAAACCTTCAGTCGACACATGAAAGTCAACAATGACAAACGTTCTTGTTGACTTCATTGTTGGAAATTGCCTCAATAAATAGAGCGTTTTTTTCCGTCTAGATGACTTAATTAAACTTCACAAACTTCAGGACAATCAAGTTTAGTTTAGTCATAACACCGTTAAACTCTTTACTAACTCGTTTTTAAATCGTGTCAATCATTGATCAAATTATTATTTTCTTACAAAAAGTAATAAATTAAATAGCTTTGTATTAAAGTAAAATGTTATTGTATATTTCAGTTTTAAGTTAAAAAAAATCAACACTGACAGATACTGGATATTTCATGTTGCTCCAGGTTGTTTGAGATGTTAATTCACTTCATTGCTAATATAAGTTTACAGTTGTTGTTCATGTTTTGAGAAATGCTTTGCTACTAGTACTTTTACGTTTGATTAGAAAAAGTATGTGTTGTATCTTTAAAATAAACAATATGTCGTAGTACAGATTGGAATCCAGTAGGATCTGGAATCCTAATAATAGAGATTGGAATTCCAATCTGTACTAGTACAGATTAGAATCCTAGTACTGAACTGTGATCTGAATATTGGAATTCCAATCTGTTCTAGGACGATTCCAGATTCTACTAGTGAAATCCAATCTGTACTAGTACAGATTAGAATCCTACTACTGTACTGGGTTCTGGATATTGGAATTCCAATCTGTTTTAGGACAAATGGGAATTCTACCAGGACAATCTCCAATTCTAATAGGATAAATTTGGATTACATCAAACGTTTTTGAAAATAGAATACCAAGTCTTACTGGATTCCAATCTGTACTGTGACATGTATAGTTGTTACTACAGTATCTTAATTCATCACGATATGTCGTATCGTCACATGTATCGTATCATTTATGTACTATAAATTAGATTTGCAAACTATTATCTTCTCTTTTTTTTTTAAATTCAAGGTCAGGGTGTGGTCCTGGAGCGTTCCCTGTACAGTGATTACGTCTTTTTGGATGCCATGTTCAAAGAAGGCTACATCAGAAAGGAGTGTAAGTATGTTTCGTGTACCAAACATTGTTGGGGTGAATTTATGTATGTCTACGGTGTATTCCATCATGAAGGAAAAAAAACAACAACTTGACCGTCTTCTCTAGAGAGATAAAGCTGTGACCCACGCACCAATGTTTTTTTCCCTGTTCTTTGGCTCGCAGGCGTGAATCACTACAACGAGATAAAAGACATCAGCATCTGTGAATTCCTGCCTCCACATCTTGCCATTTATGTGGACCAGCCGGCTGATGAGGTGCAGAAGAAGCTGAAACAGGGTGGAAAGGTGACCATTCCTGTTCATGTTCTTTCATGTTCTCACATTATTTTCAGCCTCTTTTTTTTCTTTTTCTTATCAGCTACAGTTTTCATCCGACAATGAATATTTACATGAAACGTGTTTGTCTGTGCAGCCCCATCTGCAGAACGTCTCGCTGTCGTTTCTTAAAGGCATTGAGGACGGCTACAAAAAGTCTTTCCTGCCCCAAATCAGGTGAGTTGTTTTTCACTATAATGGCTCATAAATGAGTTTCCCAGCATGCATAATTCCAGTAAATGTATGGATAGTCAGCAGTTTTATAACTCTATCCAGAGTTTAACGGGATAGAAATGCGGGAAAAAATGTCCTTTCTGTCTAAACTAATTGTTTATTTTAAATAAAATGTGATATTATGTTGATTTAGATTATCATTATTATTTTTATGATAAAAAGAATGTTTCTGCTTTAATATTCTTGTCCGTGCTTTAAATGTCTATATTTTAATCTGTCTATATTTTAATCATGAAGATCATTCAACGTTTTTTTTAATGACCCTGATGAAATACAAAGTGTATCAGAACATTAAATAAAAAGTGTTTTATAGTTATTGCTACATCATTTCACTGCAGTTATGCTGCAAATCCAATAACCTCACCAGACGCACCAGGCAAATTTAGTTGATCAATTAAAAATACATTAAAAGTGTTTCCAGAGCCTTGATTAAAATGTCTTCCAGGACTCTAAATCTACACTGTGCTCTTTAAAAAAAAAACCTCTCTCAGGGTCAGTAATAAAGACATTAGCTGCTTCTACGTGTCAATGTAACGCTGAAGTCATTGACCTTGCAAGATTTGTGTATTTAACATTTAAGAATGATGCTGTTTACCAATTTTTTCCTCAGCCAGGGCGGCTGCTGGATTAAGATTTAGACATCGCTATCGACTGGCGATGCCATAAGAGCACACAGAAGCAATCAATTCATTTAATGGATACACGGTTGTGATTCCGGTCAGAGCTTCTGGCGCCTTAATGATGAGCAAAAGATATCGATCCCGCTATTAACTTCCACGTTCACCATGCTTTGTTTCCAAGCCTGACTTCATCAGGTTTGCTGCAGCTGCCCTGTTGATATGAGCTTCTGTTATGGATTTATCTGTCGCATCGTAAATAATGGTAGTCTAGTGGAATTGTGTAACGACACACTTGTTTACAGTTGTTCCACATAACATGACACAGTTATGGTGCTTAAAATCTGTTCCAAATGTATTATCATTCAGAAACATCCCTCTGGAAAACTATAAATATATGCTGTATATATAAATCAATAGTTTAATAGTATATATATATATATATACATACATACATACATACATACACTATTAAACTATGCATTTAATTTGAGGCTGAATAATGGTATCAATTGTCTACATGTCAACATTGAGTCTGGTTCTGCTCAATTTTTCTTTTCAAGGAAGTTTTTCCTTGCCAACTCCACACTGTGCATAACTCATTATTGAGTTGATCTGTTTTTACTTTCTCCACTATAGTCTTACTTAAACTGTAAAGTTTCTTGAGATGACTTTAGATGATCACTTTAAATAATATTAAATTGAATTGTGTATTGCCTGTTAAATTCTTTTAAAGAAAATTGAAATGTAATTAACACAGTGAGAAAATTAGTTATTAGTATAAGTACCTCACAATATGATACACATCATGATATTGTCAAATATCACCATATCTGACACTGTAAACTAAAAAAGAAAAAATAATATACAGAAAATTACCAAATTAGAAGAACTTAAGTCCAAAACCTTTAATTGAAAACAACTTTTTCATTTATTTCGGCAAGCTTGCACGACTGTTTGTTTCTATATTTGTCATTATTTTATTTATTATTCTTGTTTATTTTATTTTTGTTTTAACAATCCCTTTTTTAAATTAATTTCTTCATTTTTCAGAAGTGTACTGTATGTTAAATCATATTTATTAACTGCTGTGTTGACTCATATTTTCCCCGTGGGTAAAATAAAGAAATAAACTATCATATTATATACAAAAATAAGTAATTAAGTTTATATTTGAACTGTCAAAATTATTGTAGGGTTTTGGTGATATATTTCAGTAACAATATATTTTCACTCCTTTAGTTCAAAATCAGTCACTCAACCTTGTAAAAGTGTTGAGATCAAGATGAAGGCTGTTGAATTCTCACCGTTTCTTAGAACAGTGCTTTTGTTCATATATAATGAAGAACAGAAGACCTTGTTATGCAGGGGTGTCCTAAAAAAATCAAGCTCGGTTTGATTTGCAAAAAATGCATTTGCTTTATACGTCAAATGTAACCATGAATAGAAGACTTTTCATGTGTGACAAATGCATTTTTTTGAGTAACATGATCAAAGGCAGGGCATATAGTCAAGTTACACAACATGCATGATGGTCAAAAGCAAATCTAGAGATGGATATGTTGGTATGTTCTCCCCAGTGTTGCGTTGGTTTACATCTTTAATTCATTTGTTCATTCTGTGATAAAAGTGTCTGAACGTTTTGGATAGTTTACATGAGGAGGAGGAGGAGGAGGAGCAGGAGGAGGAAGAGGAAGAGGAAGGGGAAGGGGAGGAGGAAGAGGAGGAGAAAGAGGAGGAGGAGAAGGAGGATGAGGAGAAGGAGGATGAGGAGAAGGAGGATGAGGAGAAGAAGGATGAGGAGAAGGAGGATGAGGAAGAGGAAGAGGAGGAGGAGGAGAATGAGGAGAAGGAGGATGAGGATGAGGATGATGAGGAAGAGGAAGAGGAAGATGCCTCCCACAGTCCAAAAACATACAGAGGTCGATTGAGGGCTTGGGGAAAATTGTCCGTAGATATGAGTGTGTGTGTGTGTGTGATGCTTGTCTGTCTTTGTGTGCCCTGTGACAGACAGGCGTCCTGTTCAGGGTGTCCCCTGCCTCTCGCCCTATGAAACTGGGATAGTCTCCAGTCTCCCCGCGACCCCCACAAGGGATAAAGCGGTTGTAAATGAATGACATAATAGTAACCCAGACCCCGAGAGACTGAGACATCGTGCACAGAGGAAATCATTCACCACTATAATGAACGTCTGTGAAGGTTCTAAACAAAGGGGCGGTGGGTGTAAACGTCTCGTCAATAGACGGGAAGAATGGTGGAAATGTAACGCAGAGCGACTTGAAGACTCTGTAATTGAGGTTGATGAAGGCACTAACGCTAATTTCACATCACTGGCACTGACTCTGAGGAGGCTGCGGAGGAAGAAAGGGATAAGTTAAACTCTGGTCAACGGATTTGCATCATAGAGACGCCAAGCTGTGACTAAACGCTTTGAATCGAATCAAAGCCTGAGCGCAACACGGACCGTCTTTCAGGTTTTTAATGATGATAAATAATCTTTAACCGCTGACGCCATTATGTAAACCTGCACGCAATGTTACAATCTAACAGATCCTATAGACGTCAATAGAACACGTGTAGCACACTTTTATTAATTGTATCATTTGGTTGAAGTAACCAAACAAAAGATCAACAAAAAAACATTACATTAATCAATTTATGATAAATAACAGTGGAATGTTTAGGTACAAATTGTACTTAAGAGTCTTTATCAATATCCAGGCTATTATTTCCCCACCGTCTCTGACCGCTGCACTCGCTTGAATTGTTTCGTTTTCTCTCCGTCTTTCTAGTAAAACCTCTGAACTGCTGGTGTACAGCTCAGACAAGGCTCAAGAAGTGGATCAGGTCAGTGTTGATGCTCGCTGCGAATGCAAATCCATGCTAAGATTCTTCTTTCATTTCAAAGGTGGCGGAGGACATCGAGATGCTGAAGTTCGACAAGGGGCCGTGGCTGTGGCAGGACGACGTGTCTTTTCATCACCTTCGAGTGCTGTAAGTGCACGGAATATCATGCAGACCATTCAGTGTCTAAGCGTCATTAAAGAAGGAGCCGCACAAGCTAAAAAGACATAAAAAAAGGCTTTTATTACAAATTTACTGCATATACTCAGCCTTAAGAAGACAGAAAATTATTCTTTAAACAATGGATTTATTTCCCCTTCTAACCAAGGTTTTCAAATTGTACTCTTTGAAGACGCATGAAATGTGTAAGGAAGTTAAAAATAATAATTTCCTGAACTCTAATTTGACTATTTTTCTTAAATTGTCTCTAATACAAACTTATTTTTGCCATGGCAATATGACAGTTAAAACACACATGCATCAAAATGGGTTCACTGGGAGGGAGTGAGACAGATTGAGTTAAGAATTGGAAATTGTTTTTAGTTAAGTATAGTTGTGCCCTCAAAACCATGCAAACAGAAATATTATTTTCCCTTTCCATTTATGAATTATTTTAAGTCCTAACACAAGTTGAGTTTAAATGAGTTCAAAACCTCTCCCTCATAACACTTAAAAAAAAGATAGCATATGGAATGATTGTAAATCAAGATGTATGTATGTCATGTTGCATGTGATAGAAGTAGTGAGGGTAATAAATAAGTGTGTTCTGTAATAAGTTATAAATCTGTATCGAACTGGAGAAAATGATTATTTATTTTATATTTAAGAGCAACATAACCCTGATGTTAGCTTAAAAAATGGCCGTAGGTTGAGTCTATCAAGTGCAACAGGTCAAACGGTATATTTCTTGATTCAAGCTGTATCTGTAATGCTGTATATTCCTTACTTCGTATGTCATGAAAGTGGTTAAATCACCATCATCATTCATTTGATTACGGCTCCAAAACCTGTAAGGAAAGTGACCCAGCGAGAGCAACAGGTGATCTTCCTGAGGATAAACAGAAGCAGACATTACAGCAAATGGCACATTAAACACTCCATGGTTTCTTTCCATTTATTTTACGAGCGAGTGGACGGGCCGAGCCGCGAACAGAGGGGACTGATCCAGGATAAAAAGAAAATGACCATCCAGCCTTTTCCCTGGCAAAACCCATAAACTGTTGGCAGTAGGTGTTGGATCAGCGCCGAGCCGACGTCCTGCTCTGTAAACAGGAGATCTCTCGTCGGTTCACGAGTAAAAAACACGCATTGATCAAACGTCCCGAATGTCGCCGGACTAACGAGGGCGTGGGTCTGAAGCAGCAGGCCTCTAAATGACAACCGGCCTCGCGGGAGTCGCTTTTTTTTTCTCAAAGACTATTTCGCCACGTTTGTTGTCGAGCGTTTGTGTACCAGCGCGGCAGATGGCCTCGCTGGGATGTCTCGCCAAATCGAAAATTTACCCTCATGTGGTGCTTGGCGGGCGTTCACTTCAAGACCTTGTTCCCATGTTCAAAAGTGTGGACTCTTGGATTACTTGGGCACTGCAAACCCCTGTTTTGCAGCCAGCGATGCTTGAAAATGAATGTAATGGCCAGTTTTTTGTCATTGTGTTCCGGTGTGAAGGATTTTCTACCCATTTGCTTCGGCACCGAGGTCCAGTTTACCTCGCCAAGTCATTGGCACGGTGGCGTTTGAAATGAAAATATTGAACTTTTTTTAATATCGGAAGCAATTTTGAGGCTTGGCACATGAAGGATACAGATGTTTATTTATAAAGCATAAATCATGACATTTAATCGGGACCGTACATGTAAGCATGGGTTTCTATTTGATATAAAACTGGCTGAACTACCTGACATTTCCTCAGGTTTTTTTTTTTTTACGAAATCATTAAAAGTGGTTTGAATGAAAAATGCCATATAATTAAGTTTAATGACACGGAAGTTAAGAGCTCAAATACGGCCAAGAAAGGTTGGAGGACTTGAAACTTCCTTTAAGATTTGAGCTCTTGGAATGAGATGAAGAAAATGAACCAATTCAAGCTATTGTACTTATAATAAGGGAGTAGTACACGGCTGTTTTGAACTTTACTGACGCATAAGTCCAACAGAACACTTCATAGTGATCATTTGAAGCCTGAGAGGAGATCTTTAGGACCCCTGGAGCAACTGAAAGAGAACCAAGCCGACTCGAGTGACCTTTAAATATAGATTACTTTAATGCATTTCCAAAGTAATGCACTTTGTCCGAGTTGTGGCACTTTTCCACCACAGTTTTCAGCCCAACTAGACCTGACAATTCTCTGTTGATGACGAGAGCCCGGATGAAACACAAAGCCAGGAGGAATTTCCTCCCACTAAAACGTCTGGACCTTGTCCATGGATCACTGAACAACTTGTTTGGCCAACAATACCGCACTTCTTCTAGTGGTGGGTCTGTTTCTTGTGATGGGGGCCGGCAGTCGGTCTACATCATCTCCATAGTGTTGGCTCGACTATCCGGTGGAGCAGGTACCAAAATGTTTCGACTTTAAACCAAAGAAACTGGTGAAATGTATACCAAATCTCTGTTGCTGAGTATTGGTGTCCGTCCCTAGTTATGGACTGGTTTAGTACTAGAAAACGGCTTCCTGATTCAAGATTAAAGAGAAGCTTTATTCGCCCGTACACATACAAGGAACGTATATACAAGTACAGATTGGAATCCAGTAGGATCTGTACTAGTACCGATTGGAATTCCATTTCTTCCGTCAATGGTTTTCCAGACGTGGAAATAACTAGAACAAGCTATGTATGAATAATGAATCATTTCAATTATGAGACTTGTAGGGAGATGAGTAGGAAATCGTCTGGGTTTTCTCGTGCCTTCTTCACCCGCCGTTGACCCAAAGGTGTGAAACGCACCGAGCGTGAACACAAGTCGTTCCTGCCCTCGACTTGTCATCGACGATAATTGCCATCAGCTTATATTTGCCACGAGAGGACGTTGATCGTAACGCACCCTGACCACTCAAACGCTCCGACCTCATTTACGTCCAACACAACGGAAGAAACGTTCACACGTTCTCATCGCGACTGGCTTGTTCTCGCCTAGAATCCCAGGCTGTTGAGAGGTGAAGTATGGATCAGGCAGAGGATGGGATGCAGCAATTAAAAAAGGTGTTGGATTTGACATCCTTTGCAACTTTCGGCTCCTGTGAACGTGCATGACTATTCAAAAAGTACTTATCACAAGTTTCTCTAAGAGACATTAAAACAAACTCACTGATCTCCTCAAGACGAATGTTTCCAGGACCTCACGCCCGAATCAACGTGTTTTTTGGCACAAAATTCTTCCCTCATAAGAAAATCAACTTTTGTGTTGAGTGTTGTCATACTTGTTTTCCAAATACAGATTTTCTAATTAACTATTTTTCTTTCTATTTGTTCCAGAATGCAAGACAAGCATAAAGTGGGGTGTCTGACCCAAATACCCGTGTTCCTACCTGAGATCACAGTCGGAGCCCATGAGTACGAAGCGTTACTGCTGGCGTATGAAGCGGTATGTTTGCACTTCCTTTCTATCGCTGCTTTAATTTTAATGTTTAGCTGGACAATAAATGGAGAGTTGAGATGAAAAGGTGCAGCCTGGTGGTCAGAATTTGAAATAAACCTAAAGATTTAAGCTGGTTCTGATCAGATCAGGTTCGTTCTAGAGACGGATTCTATTCATAAATGTGGGACTCTTTTGGAAACCTATGAAAACAAAGTTTACGTAACTCGCAGGCAGAAACGGTTGCATGGAATGATGGGAGAATATGTGCCTCTGGATAATAAGTCTCGGCGTAAACTAGGGTTTTCACGATACCAATATTTCAGTATTTGATACAAATACCAGAAAAATGTTTGGATCATTTTCGATGGTTAAATTAAACACCTTTTATTAAATAAAGAAAACCAACATATCAATCATTTCACATTCAGAATCAGAAACTTTTATTGCCAGTGTTCCAAAAACAACATAGGATTTTTTTGTTTCTGTACCTCAGTACTTCTGTCCGGCAAGTATCGCGCCAGTAGGTCAACGAAGTCAGAAACCGGGGTATATACTGCATGTGTGGGACTATAAGATTTGACCTTTATCATAGATGCTCTTGTGCTGAGATTCTTTCTATAGCCTCATTGAATTGCCTGCCATTAATTATATCAATGAGGTTTTTACACAGATAAGTACAAGGTCTGTAAAGGGACATGGGGAAAGTTTTTAAATTTCACGGGAGCACTTTATAACTTTTATTTATCAATGTCCCTTTAGTGGCTCCGTGGAAAGTAAGTAAGTAATTTGTATTTATAGAGCGCTTTTCCAGACCAGGGTCACAAAGCGCTTAAACAATCAAAACAATACTCAATAAAATATATACTTTAAGATAATACTGAGAACAACACAGGAGTTCCAGAAAATCAAGGAAAAGCCTGAACAAATAAAAATGTTTTAAGATGTTTCTTGAAAGAGTCAGTAGATCCATCAAGCCGCCATTCGAAGAAAAAAAAAGAAGTGACGTCAGTGACTATTTAAAGTGTAGGAGGCGCTCTCGCTTGAGAAATGACGTCGACACTGTATCATGAACCCTTAAGATGTTTCATTTATAGCTTTGGGTTTAGATCTAAAGGTCCTTTAGACGTTCACATTCATCCTCTCCGTGTTAATTCCATTCATCTCGCTTCTCTCTTTACATCCGTTTAACCAAAATGAATTCACCATGACATTCTGCTCCAGCTGGAATAAGGAGATGAAAGAAAAGAAAAGTGGTTTCTTCTGTCGAGTTGTTGTTCATTTATGATGCATATATCAAAGTGTCATGTGTGAAACCGAGCGTGGAGGATTCAGTCCACTTAAACAAAGAGACATCAACTTCACATTAATCATCAAGACTCTAGAACTTATTTTCTCCGCACCTTTTGGAACTTTCTACACTCAGAAATGGAGCAAAACGGAGGGTTTTTTGTCTTCAATTAACCCTCCGAATCACTTGAAAGCATTTGAATAAACTGGCACTCGAGTGCTTCCTGTTATACAGGAGGAAGCGCTTGAGTGGAAGTGAAGAAGTCGAGCTTCTCCATCCTGGTCGGCCCGACATCCGTCACTGTTTCTCGACACCTTCCATCCGTCAGACAGTGGCTCAAGGACCATTCGCCGCGCAATCTTAAGTACGACTTGTCACCTCAACATCCAAACTCCTATCAACTTTGAGGAAATGGCTTCCTGGCGCCGATGAATTATGAAGAAAACGTCTCGAATGACGGAGACGTTTTTTGTGCCGTGTTTGGAAGAATATTTTTGTTGAAGAAAAATGCTACTTCTGTCGTGGGATTAGACCAAATCTCTCAGGCATAAGTACCAATTGTTTTGGACATCGACAGTGAACTTTAAATATGGTGGCCCTTTGTCCTGGTATTAATTTCAGGACCACCTTGAATACATGAAAATAAGTAGCATCACTATATTTATTTTGTTATTTACGAAGATTTTAAATCCTGCTTAAGTACCCATGAACATTTCTGTTTTAATACAGAATTAAAGTGATAGTTTCACCCAAACTTCACTCTTTTTCTACTCAACCTCATGTCGACCAAGGGTTGGGATTATTTACAAAGTAATCTGTTCTTTTTTAGAGACACAAAATGTTTGTTCATTTTAATGTAGCGACTGGAACTCGGTTGTCTTCGTTCAAAAAGAGACTTAAAAACATCCAAATACTGTCTTTTAACAAGCGCATACAGTATACTCTACACTGAATGCGCTTGCAATATTTACCCAAAGTACTTCCTGTCTGGATGGCTCGTCATTCTTTAAAACTTCTGCTACAAATAAACTCAAAATGTATTCTTATTTCGAGGCTTTAATACAAGTGCGACGTTGCAGACGAGCAGTATTGAGGTATTTGGATGGTTTTTTTTGGACGCAGATGAAGACGAAGACCACTTAGCTCCAGTCGCTACATTAAAATGAACAAACATTTTTGTCTATAACTCTAAAAAAGAGCGAGTAGAAAATGAATTTGAATTTTGGGTGAACTATCACTTAAATTGTTTTGCAGCACCAACCGAAAAGCTTTGGTAGTACCAAGTATCGAAACACAAACTTTCAGTACACAAGAATGAACAAAACTTCATTCATTGGTGTCTAAGGCAGTAAACGTCAAGATTGATTTGTCACTTTTTAGAAAGTATTCTTTTGCACTTAAAATTATTTAGACATTTTTTTCTATAAGCTTCAAGATGAAATGTACGCATTTAAACTGAAGCTTTTACTTGGAATTGATCTGATAATGGTGTCAAAAAAGATGGTTTAGAAACCAGTATCGAAGTGAAGGTATTAATACCAGTATCAATACCCAACCCTTAACATTATACTCTTGAATTCATCAGCTCGGAGGCTCCAGTACTTCATTAAACCTCCTTCTCCGAACGCATTCATATTCTCATCAGACGCGTCGAGTCCGTGACGTCGGCCCATAATCCGCGAGTTTGTCCATCGAGGGACGTTTTTGCTCTTTTAAGTTGATCTTTTGTCGCGAAACCCTGAGCCTGTGCAAACACTCCTCCGTCTCCTGCCCTTTTGGAAAAATAAAGTACAGTGTTATCAACTTAATGGAGCTCATTTTCTCCCGCTGAAATATTGAACAGGATCTCGCCACGAGGCAGCGAGCGCCAGCTGCGGAATATTCTACGAGGCTTGAGTGATTAGCGCGGCCAGGAAATATTTGGCTATGACCTTTTTCTGTTTATTGACTGGAGACTTTGTGTCTCCCGGCGGCGTAAAAACGAACGCCTCGCCACCGGCGGCTGAGTTTCTCCGTAAGTCCTCAGATCCAGGGCGGAGAGAGAGAAAGACGGTGTAATGCATCATCTCGGTTCGCTGGCGCCGGAGTCACACAAGGGCGTTTGCTGGGCCAAGTTGATGGTTCTGGAGCAGCACTCTCGACTCGTTTAGTTATCTGTGATGGGTGCTTGGTTTTATTATCTTCTTAATTGAACCATTCTCCTCCTCCTGTTTTTGAGCTTCTTCTCCTTCTTCTTCTTCTTCCCTCCTTCTCAGCTCCCCGGGAAGAGCTTCTCCCGCGGCTATAATGAAGACGTGGGCGACAAACACATCTGGCTGAAGTGATCCAGGATCCACACAGTCCTCACTTGTAAATCCTTAATAAAGTGTATGTAATTAAAAAAAAAAGTTGTTGAAACAATCATTGGTGTCGTTTATTCCGTCGGCGTTCCAACGTTACACTGTTTTCAAAAATGTACTTGGATTTTAACTCGTCTTCGTCAGGGTTTTTCAAGAATTTCAAAGTAAAAAGTTGATGTTTTTGTTTCGCTGGTCGTCTTTCTTTTTTTTTTTTTAAATCATGGAATTAAATGATTTTCACGCAAAATACACTCATTTTCAACTCACCCTCATGTCGACTAAGGTTTGGGATTATTTTCAGAGTAATCTGTTCTTTTTAGAGTTATAGTAAAAGCTGCTGGAGTCGACTGTATCCTCTTGTCCTTAGTCAATGCCCAGATCTCCCTTGATTTCAAATGATAGTACTTTGATTTTGCAAAAATGTATAATTTTCCCAAAAAGATGTCATTTTAATGTTCAATTTTTTTTAGCATTTCGTCATGTTTTTGTTTAGCTTGTCCTCTTTTTTTTAAACCCCTGAACGAGTTGCAGACGATACAGTTTAATTTCCAATCGTCCAAACCTTCATTCAAGGAAAATGTTTTTTTCCAAACTTGTTCCCCTCATGATCTTCTTGAAGGCTTCTCAAGAGATCGTTCACGATCTTTCTTTGTATTCTCTCTGGATGTTTGTGACGATTCACCAGATTTTTTATCCCTGCTTAACAAAATCCTTCTCTTTGAGGTTTAGTGGATTTTATTGAAAACCAAATATGAATTTATTTGAAAGTTTTTTTTCCAAAATGTTATATTAAAGGAACAATCTTAAGTATATTCTAGGACTCAAAATAAATCTCTCTCTCTGGAAGTGAACGTCGTGGCTCGTCCTTAAAAAGGGAACAAAACATTAAACATAAAATCTGAATCTGTTTTCAATAATTCTGTGAAAATTTGATGTCATTCATTCATTTTTCTGCCGCTTATTCTCTTATGAGGATCGCAGGGGGGGAGGAGCCTATCCCAGTTTCTCTGGGCGAGAGGCGGGGGACACCCTGGACAGGACGCCAGTCTGTCTCGGGGCACACAAAGATGGACAACCATTCACACACACACACATTCATACCTACGGACAATTTTCTTCAAGTCCTCAATCATGTTATGTTTTTGGACTGTGGGAGGAAACCGGAGTTTTCGGAGTAAACCCACGCAACACAGGGAGATCTTAAGAACTCCACACAGGAAGGTCACAAGTTGCCTCCTCCTTAAATCCGGGAAGCAAACCTTCAACCTACTTGCTGTGAGGCGAAAATCTTTGAAGTTTTTCAACAAAAATTGCCAAAATTATGGGTGAATTGATGCCAATTGTTTTTAGTGATGCGTTGATGAAGCTTCATGAAACGGTAGACGACGCTCTCTGTGTCTGTTTAATATTTTGCTTTCAACTTGTATTTTATTCATAATTCTTAAGGAAAGTGCGCCACCTACTGAGCATTAGAAATTACGACACTGCTTCATGAAGCTTCATGAAACAGTAGACGACGCTCTCTGTGTCTGTTTAATATTTTGCTTTCAACTTGTATTTTATTCATAATTCTTAAGGAAAGTGCGCCACCTACTGAACATTAGAAATTACGACACTGCTTCATGAAGCTTCATGAAACAGTAGACGACGCTCTCTGTGTCTGTTTAATATTTTGCTTTCAACTTGTATTTTATTCATAATTCTTAAGGAAAGTGCGCCACCTACTGAACATTAGAAATTACGACACTGCTTCATGAAGCTTCATGAAACAGTAGACGACGCTCTCTGTGTCTGTTTAATATTTTGCTTTCAACTTGTATTTTATTCATAATTCTTAAGGAAAGTGCGCCACCTACTGAACATTAGAAATTACGACACTGCTTCATGAAGCTTCATGAAACAGTAGACGACGCTCTCTGTGTCTGTTTAATATTTTGCTTTCAACTTGTATTTTATTCATAATTCTTAAGGAAAGTGCGCCACCTACTGAGCATTAGAAATTATGACACTGCTTCATGAAGCTTCATGAAACGGTAGACGACGCTCTCTGTGTCTGTTTAATATTTTGCTTTCAACTTGTATTTTATTCATAATTCTTAAGGAAAGTGCGCCACCTACTGAACATTAGAAATTACGACACTGATTCATGAAGCTTCATGAAACAGTAGACAACGCTCTCTGTGTCTGTTTAATATTTTGCTTTCAACTTTTATTTTATTCATAATTCTTAAGGAAAGTGCGCCACCTACTGAGCATTAGAAATTACGACACTGCTTCATGAAACAGTAGACGACGCTCTCTGTGTCTGTTTAATATTTTGCCTTCAACTTGTATTTTATTCATAATTCTTAAGGAAAGTGCGCCACCTACTGAACATTAGAAATTACGACACTGCTTCATGAAGCTTCATGAAACAGTAGACAACGCTCTCTGTGTCTGTTTAATATTTTGCTTTCAACTTGTATTTTATTCATAATTCTTAAGGAAAGTGCGCCACCTACTGAGCATAAGAAATTACGACACTGCTTCATGAAGCTTCATCAACTACTTGACACTGTTTTACGAGAGGTTTACAATTTTGTATGTGCGTTTTATTCGTTACTTTTTTTTCATGGAATTAACGATGAATAATACAGACGTAGAAACTCTGTCCTCTCAAAATATATCGATCCATGAATCTTCTCTTTTAATGAGGCGGCGTCTCTGGTCAGGCGACCGTTGGTCTCCCATTATCCGGCCACTTCGGCATCGATCGGAATAAATCAAGGATCCCAGAGACCCTCGCGAGCATCGGTTTCCTGGTGTCATCGTGACATTGTGAGCCACTGAAGGGGCTAATGCTGGATAAATTCCACACATCGCGTCAAAATGATCTTCACACTCGCGCACACACACACACACACACACAAGTCGGTGAAATAAAACCGTGATGATTACATGCGTGCATGAAGGACAGATACAGCCCACTTGACAGCTTGATGAATTATTCCGGAGATCCTCCCAAAACTCCCGCGTAAGCACTTTGTATCCGGAGAGGCAGAACGCGGGAGAAAGTTGTGAAGAGCAGGAATGAACTTGAGGACGCACCGGAATCAGGAAATTAAAGTGAAAATTCACTCATTTTCCAAGTGTTCGGATTATTTTCAGGGTAATCTGTTCTTTTTCAGAGTTTTAGAAAAAGCTGCTGGAGTCGACTGTATCCTCTCGTCCTTAGTCAATGCCCGGAGCTCGCTTGATTTCAAGTGATCACGCAAAAGTCATATATTATCAAATTATCTACTCACCCTCATGTCCACTAAGAGTTGAGATTATGTGAGTAATCTGTTATTTTTCCGAGTTTTAGACAAAACTGCTGGAGTCGACTGTATCCTCTCGTCCTTAGTCAACACCCAGATGTCGACTGTATCCTCTCGTCCTTAGTCAATGCCCGGAGCTCGCTTGATTTCAAGTGATAGTTAACGCAAAATTTAATTTCACTCATTTTCTACTCGCCCTCGTGTCTACTAAGGGTTGGGATTATTTTCAGAGAAATCCGTTCCTTTTTAGAGTTTTAGACAAAACTGCTGGAGCCGGCTGTATCCCCTCGTCCTTAGTTAACACCCGGATCTCGCTTGATTTCAAGTGATCACGCAAAAGTCAAATATTATCAAATTATCTACTCACCCTCATGTCCACTAAGAGTTGAGATTATGTGAGTAATCTGTTCTTTTTCAGAGTTTTAGACAAAACTGCTGGAGTCGACTGTATCCTCTCGTCCTTAGTCAACACCCAGATGTCGCTCGATTTCAAGTGATAGTAAGCAAGTAAGTCATTTATAGTTGTAGAGCCCTCATGAAATTCAAATGTCATTCATTTTCTACTCACCCTCATGTTGACTAAGGGTTGAGATTATTTTCAGATGAATCGGTTCCTTTTTAGAGTTGGAGAGGAAGCTGCTGGAGTCGACTGTATCCTCTCGTTCTTAGTCAATGCCCGTAGCTCG
This sequence comes from Callionymus lyra, assembly GCF_982586985.1. Lineage (NCBI taxonomy): Eukaryota > Metazoa > Chordata > Actinopteri > Syngnathiformes > Callionymidae > Callionymus > Callionymus lyra. The sequence goes on from NC_141829.1 coordinate 6,296,999, forward strand.
CTAGATTTCAAGTGATGGTTAACGCAAAATTTAATTTCACTCATTTTCTACTCGCCCTCATGTCCACTAAGTGTTGGGATTATTTTCAGGGCAATCTGTTCTTTTTCAGAGTTTTAGAAAAAGCTGCTGGAGTCGACTGTATCCTCTCGTCCTTAGTCAATGCCCGGAGCTTGCTTGATTTCAAGTGATGGTTAACGCAAAATTTAATTTCACTCATTTTCTACTCGCCCTTATGTCCACTAATGGTTGGGATTATTTTCAGAGTAATCCGTTCCTTTTTAGAGTTCAAGACAGAGCTGCAGGAATATACTGTATCCTCTCATCCTTAGTCAACACCCAGATGTCGCTCGATTTCAAGTGATAATAAGTAAGTAATTTATATTTGTAGAGCCCTCACGCAAAATTCAACCTTCACTCATTTTCTACTCGCCCTCATGTCCACTAAGAGTTGGGATTATTTTCAGAGAAATCCGTTCCTTTTTAGAGTTCAAGACAAAGCTGCTGGAGTCGACTGTATCCTCTCGTCCTTAGTCAATGCCCGGATCTCGCTTGATTTCAAGTGATAGTTAACGCAAAATTTAATTTCACTCATTTTCTACTCACCCTCATGTCGACTAAGTGTTGGGATTATTTTCAGGGTAATCCGTTCTTTTTCAGAGTTATAGACAAAGCTGCTGGAGTCTATTGTATCCTCTAGTCCTTAGTCAACGCCCGGATCTCGCTTGATTTCAAGTGATGGGTCATGCGAAATTCAACCTTCACTCATTTTCTACTCACCCTCATGTCAATTAAGGGTTGGGATTATTTTCAGAGAAATCCTTTCCTTTTTAGAGTCCAAGACAAAGCTGCTGGAGTCGACTGTATCCCCTCGTCCTTAGTTAACGCCCGGATTTTGCTTGATTTCAAGTGATCACGCAAAAGTCAAATATTATCAAATTTCCTACTCACCCTCATGTCCACTAAGAGTTGAGATTATGTGAGTAATCTGTTCTTTTTCAGAGTTTTAGACAAAACTGCTGGAGTCGACTGTATCCTCTCGTCCTTAGTCAACACCCAGATGTCGCTCGATTTCAAGTGATAGTAAGCAAGTAAGTCATTTATAGTTGTAGAGCCCTCATGAAATTCAAATGTCATTCATTTTCTACTCACCCTCATGTTGACTAAGGGTTGAGATTATTTTCAGATGATTCGGTTCCTTTTTAGAGTTGGAGAGGAAGCTGCTGGAGTCGACTGTATCCTCTCGTCCTTAGTCAATGCCCGGAGCTCGCTAGATTTCAAGTGATGGTTAACGCAAAATTTAATTTCACTCATTTTCTACTCGCCCTCATGTCCACTAAGAGTTGGGATTATTTTCAGGGTAATCCGTTCTTTTTCAGAGTTTTAGAAAAAGCTGCTGGAGTCGACTGTATCCTCTCGTCCTTAGTCAATGCCCGGATCTCGCTTGATTTCAAGTGATAGTTAACGCAAAATTTAATTTCACTCATTTTCTACTCACCCTCATGTCGACTAAGTGTTGGGATTATTTTCAGGGTAATCCGTTCTTTTTCAGAGTTATAGACAAAGCTGCTGGAGTCTATTGTATCCTCTAGTCCTTAGTCAACGCCCGGATCTCGCTTGATTTCAAGTGATGGGTCATGCGAAATTCAACCTTCACTCATTTTCTACTCACCCTCATGTCAATTAAGGGTTGGGATTATTTTCAGAGAAATCCTTTCCTTTTTAGAGTCCAAGACAAAGCTGCTGGAGTCGACTGTATCCCCTCGTCCTTAGTTAACGCCCGGATTTTGCTTGATTTCAAGTGATCACGCAAAAGTCAAATATTATCAAATTTCCTACTCACCCTCATGTCCACTAAGAGTTGAGATTATGTGAGTAATCTGTTCTTTTTCAGAGTTTTAGACAAAACTGCTGGAGTCGACTGTATCCTCTCGTCCTTAGTCAACACCCAGATGTCGCTCGATTTCAAGTGATAGTAAGCAAGTAAGTAATTTATAGTTGTAGAGCCCTCATGAAATTCAAATGTCATTCATTTTCTACTCACCCTCATGTTGACTAAGGGTTGAGATTATTTTCAGATGATTCGGTTCCTTTTTAGAGTTGGAGAGGAAGCTGCTGGAGTCGACTGTATCCTCTTGTTCTTAGTCAATGCCCGGAGCTCGCTAGATTTCAAGTGATGGTTCACCCAAAATTCAATTTCACTCGTTTTCTACTCACCCTCATGTTGATTTAGGGTTGCTATTATTATCAAAGTAATTTGTTCTTTTTAGAGTTATAGACAAAGCTGCTGGAGTCGACTGTATCCTCTTGTCCTTAGTCAACGCCCAGATGTCGCTTGATTTCAGATTGATTGCAGTGATGGTTCACTCAAAATTCCATTTTCACTCATTTGCCCTCATGTTGACTAATCGAGTAATCTGTTCTTTTTTAGAGTTCTAGACACAAAAGTTTGTTCATTTTAATGTAGTGACTGGAGCTCAGTTGTCTTCGTCTTCATCTTCGTCTAAAAAGACACGGGAATTGTTCTTGAAATTTGTAAATGCCAATTTACAATTTGTTTGCAAGTTTAACCATACATAACAACATATGTTTTAGGACGTTTTACATCACTTCCCTCTTTTTTTCCCTCTCTTTTTTGTTCCTTTAGCTCCAACTCAATGTGTCTCCGCATTGAAAAAAATAGTGTCTGTTGACGAGCTTTCACGATACACTGGTGTAATTCTCAGAGCTCCATAGATGGCGCTCTCAGTTTAAAAAGGTCATTGAATTAGTATCAGGAGCTAAAGATAAAGAGCAAAGTTCCATATTGTTGCATTTAAAATGATGAAACCTCATCGGATATTTCATGAAATCTCTCTTTTTCTTCTGATAGTAACGGCAGAGTTGAGATGAACATTCATCCTTGGATGTGCTGCAAGGTCGTCCTAGATTCCCTCTCGCCCGATCACACCCGGGATTATCTCTGGCCACCAAAAAAAGCAGATCCAGGACCAAGCGCTGCATGATTAATAACTTTATGCAGGTCCAAGTATGGAAAAAAACAAGGTACAAATAAATTGTTCGGATGTGTCCGGGGACCGGACCGGGACGGTCGGCCTGAGCCCAGAGGCGTCGAGTCCGGTGGGTGAGAAGAAGCCGAACGACCGAAAGGACAGGGATGGGAAAAAATTGAATTTTTGGTTCTTAAATAGTTCTTAAAGTGATAATTCAACTACACTTCCTTTTCTACTCACACGTCAACTAACCTTTGGATTATTGTAAGAGTAATATGTTCTTTTAAGAGTTATAGACAAAAATGTTTGTTCATTTTAATGTAGCGAATAGAATTCAGTTGTCTTCGTCGTCATCGTCCAAAAAGACACTTAAAAACATCCAAATACCTTCATACTGCTCGACTGAGGGTGAGAAGAAAATGAAAGTTTTTTTGAGGCGAACTATAACTTTAATAAGATGGGAAAATACTGAAGTTATATGAACAGAAGAAGAAAAAAAAATGAAAAGAGTTAATATTTGTTTAATTGGACAAGATAGATGTGATACGAGGCGATTTATTTTAAAATGTTTGTTTCAATTTTATATGGAAGGACAAGACACCATGAAAAAAGTTATATATTATTATTTTAACTCAATAGGAAAATACAACTGTGGTTATTTTCGCTCACAGAAACTTTAAAGGCTGGACTTTTTTTTTCATATCTGTTCAAATATTCAATGAGACTGTCGTGGTTTGTGATGAAGCTTCATGAAGAATTACCAGATGGCATCTGCTCTCTACTATATCGCTTTAAACTGTTATTACGTTGAAACCTCGCATCATTTTGATCTTTTTCAACATCGCTTATGACTCTTCATAAAACGTTTACTAGCTACGGAGGCCTACGACCAAAAAAACAGATCCAAAAAAGATCCACCTAAACTTCTACGCTGATGAGCAGCTGCTCGACTTTAGGTTTCGGATAATCATCTAGAAGAGTTGTCCCCAGTCCGTGAAATATTTGTTTCCTCACCGCACGGAAAAAAAAAAAATCTGTTCTATTGATTAATAATGCCTGAAAGGTAAATAAGTAAGTAATATTTGTGAGCGCTTTTCCAGACCAGGGTCACAAAGCAATCAAACAATCAAAACACAAGAGCCTTAGAAAATCAAGCAAAAGCCTGCATGAATAAAAGTTTCTTGAGATGTTTCTTGAAGGAGTCAGTAGATCATCAAACTCAGATGTTTCTTGAAGGAGTCAGTAGATCATCAAACTCAGATGTTTCTTGAAGGAGTCAGTAGATCATCAAACACAGATGTTTCTTGAAGGAGTCAGTAGATCATCAAACACAGATGTTTCTTGAAGGAGTCAGTAGATCATCAAACACAGATGTTTCTTGAAGGAGTCAGTAGATCATCAAACACAGATGTTTCTTGAAGGAGTCAGTAGATCATCAAACACAGATGTTTCTTGAAGGAGTCAGTAGATCATCAAACACAGATGTTTCTTGAAGGAGTCAGTAGATCATCAAATACAGATGTTTCTTGAAGGAGTCAGTAGATCATCAAACACAGATGTTTCTTGAAGGAGTCAGTAGATCATCAAACTCAGATGTTTCTTGAAGGAGTCAGTAGATCATCAAACACAGATGTTTCTTGAAGGAGTCAGTAGATCAACAAACACAGATGTTTCTTGAAGGAGTCAGTAGATCATCAAACACAGAGATGTTTCTTGAAGGAGTCAGTAGATCATCAAACACAGAGATGTTTCTTGAAGGAGTCAGTAGATCATCAAACACAGATGTTTCTTGAAGGAGTCAGTAGATCATCAAACTCAGATGTTTCTTGAAGGAGTCAGTAGATCATCAAACACAGATGTTTCTTGAAGGAGTCAGTAGATCATCAAACACAGATGTTTCTTGAAGGAGTCAGTAGATCATCAAACTCAGATGTTTCTTGAAGGAGTCAGTAGATCATCAAACACAGAGATGGTTCCAAAGCTTAGGAACAACAGCCTGAAAAGATTTCTCTCCTTTGGTCCGGAACCGTGTTCAGGAACCATCAGTAGATTCTGATCCACAGACCTCAGAGCCCGAGCTGGGGTGTAAGTCTGGATCAGATCACTGATGGAAGGTCTGACCATGAATAGATCTGAAAGTAAGAACCAGAATTTTAAAGTTGATCCTGAAAGAAACTGGCAGCCAGTGAAGAGTTTGAAGGAGAAATGTAAGTTCTTCTACTAGAGCGGCTCAGAATTCTTGCTGCAGAGTTTTGTATGAACTGCAGGCGAGACACATCCTTCTTGTTTAGGCACCAAAAAAACTGTTACAATAATCTAAACTAGAAAACACAAAGGCATCATGTTGTGACTCTTGAGTAGTGAAAACTCTTTAGACTCTGTTTTCTTAATTGTGCACTTAGTTTGCAGTTCATACTATTGTATTTTCTTTTTTTTCTATCTGAACATCAGTCTGTGAATATAATCCTGACATTTAACTGGTGTGCGGCACAAAAAAATGTTGGAGACTCTTGATCTAGAAGATAAATTGTTTAACTTTTGAACTTCATAATAAACTACGCCGGTCATAAAACTTCACCGAGGTAATCCGAGCGGCTGCGCCAGCGTGTTGGGTGGATATCAATCTCATTGTTTCCACATAGTGGTTTCTAATTAACTGTATAGCAAACAGACCTGAAATATGTTGTCAAAGCGACGCTTTAATTAAAATATTTAATTATGGCACGCGTGGAAACTGAACAGTCAATTTTCCATCACGCGACAAGCACGAGGGTCGGCGCTCTCCCCGAGATAAATACTTTGTTTTGGTTGCTGCAGGAGTGTTTTTTAATTACGGCAACATGAAACCGTCACCTGTTGAAAATAACACTTGCAGGATTATTATAAAAGCAACATTGAGTCGCAGGCATCTGTTCTTGCCGCGGGTCGTCTGGGATTATTAAGTGTTAAGATCCGCCTCGGAAACTGTCCAACGCTTCGCGGCACCGGAGACCTTTCAGCGAGAACGTGTTGAGAAGAAACTTTAAAGACAAACTTTGAATTATTATTTTAGTTTAACTGGCTGAGACCATAACTAGATTAGTGACGGGTTGATGATGTGTCATGGAACAGTTTGGAGGTGAAGCCACTGTGTCATGAAACAGTGTCTTAATGTTAAAAGACCACTAGATGTCACTCTCTGCTTTAAAATCTTTGGCTCTGATCTACTAAGTCAATGAAACTTGGGCATCATTTTCAAACTTAGACTGCCATCTAGTGGCCTTTTAAAGGTAAGACACTGTTTCATGACACAGTGGCTTCACTATGAAACTGTTTCATGAGGCCTCGTTGACACATCTCTATTATTAATAAAAAAATATGAAAATAATAACATTCCATTTCATTCAAGTATCTTTAAGGCTACGGTTAGTGTTTGGTTGAAAGGTCTAAAACTCTTAAAGTTTTTAAATTACATAATACATGCCTTCATGTCACTGTCATTTCAAATGGTTTATCATTGCAGTCATTACTTACTTTAACAAGGTAACATGAAAAAAATAAAAATAAAATAAAATAAATGTTTCCACTATCTATACATGATACATACTGCTTAGAAATAAAGTGAAAAAACAATCATAGCACTAGCTTGTTTACCATAACCACCCCCAACTCTGCTTTAATTGGTCAAGCATGGAGGTTTGTCACCACGTGTCATCAATCCCGACGTCTCCACCGCCAAGGGACTCGTTGTATAAACAAAGCGGGGCCAAAAAAAATGAGACCCAGGTAACGATAACGAGATAACGAGTGGGGTCTAAAGAATGTACTTGAATAAAACCTTTTTATAAAACTTTCAGTCACAAGAGGTTGGTGGCAGAAGTTGGCAAATCAAGGAACGACGAGCACATTTTCTGAATTTATTTTATTTTATTTTGTTAGTTTAAAAACAAAACACAGTAAAAGTATTCACTCGACTCACTAGTTTATCAATAAATAGGAAACAACAAAATATTGGTTCCAATCCATCTTTTTTTTAATAGATTCTTTATGAAGACAATTGTCTTGAGGTCTCTTCATCTCGTCTGCTCTTATCTTCGCTGTCAAACTGTCTTTGTCAGAATATCTCTGACGCCTCTTTTCTTCCTCCAGGTTACAACGACTCTCGTCTCCGACCGACTCGCCAGACAAAAAAAAAACTTTTAGTACTGTCCATGGATCTGATGAAATCTAAGCCCCCGATGGTCCGACGTGTCTCTTAAGGGCGATGAAACTTATCTTGAACTCTCGTCCACCTTTCACATTGTGATTCACATCTGGACATGAAGTCAGAGACGCTTTTATGAGTCGGGACTCTTTCTTTTTTTTTTTTACTTCAATAATTGAGGCGCTCGGGTCCTCACTGGTGTGAAGGCTCAGGTTCTGAGTCAAGAGTCCACAATACTGAAGTGTTGCTTCTACACTGAAAAATATATGTGTACATCGTAGACTCCGCACCTCTTGGGCGTAAACTTACAGATATTTATCGAAGACTGCACAGATTTATCCGATATTTCAAGGTTTTAGAAAAGAGAAACACTTATATTGAGGGAACATTATCTATTTTAGTGTCAATGGATGGATAGATGGATGGATGGATGATAGATGCGTAGATAGATAGATGCATGGATAGATAGATGGATAGAAAGATGGATGGTAGGATAGATGGATAGATGGATAGATGGATGGATGATGGATAGGTAGATAGATAAGTAGATAGATAGATAGATAGATACGTGAATAGATGGATGGATAGATAGATGGATACGTAGATAGATGGATGGATGGATGGATGGATACATAGATACGTGGATGGATGGATGGATAGATGGATAGATGGATACATAGATAGATACATAAATAGATGGATAGATGGATGGATGGATGGATACATAGATGGATGGATGGATACATAGATACGTAGATAGATGGATAGATGGATACATAGATAGATACGTAAATAGATGGATGGATGGATGGATGGATACATAGATACGTGGATGGATGGATGGATAGATGGATACATAGATACGTGGATGGATAGATGGATAGATGGATACATAGATAGATACGTAAATAAATGGATGGATGGATGGATGGATACATAGATACGTGGATGGATGGATAGATGGATAGATGGATACATAGATAGATACGTAAATAGATGGATAGATGGATGGATGGATGGATACATAGATACGTGGATGGATAGATGGATACATAGATACGTGGATGGATAGATGGATACATAGATAGATACGTAAATAGATGGATGGATGGATGGATGGATGGATACATAGATACATGGATAGATGGATACATAGATACGTGGATGGATGGATGGATAGATGGATACATAGATAGATACGTAAATAGATGGATAGATGGATGGATGGATACATAGATACGTGGATGGATGGATGGATGGATGGATAGATGGATACATAGATAGATACGTAAATAGATGGATAGATGGATGGATGGATGGATACATAGATACGTGGATGGATGGATGGATGGATGGATAGATTGATACATAGATAGATACGTAAATAGATGGATGGATATGTTTTTCAGCACACAACAACACAGACAATAGCTTCAGAAAACTACAACAAGAACAAAGTGCAATAAAAAGAAAGTGCAAGATGACACAATGTAATTCTGAAGTAGAAGAACATGGTTCAAAGAAAAATAATTGAATAGAATCATCTTTTCACTCCTGCCCCCAAAACTCAGAATCAAACAGACTAATAGCTCCGGGAATGAATGAGTCCCTGAGTCTATTAGTGTTGCATCATGGGAGGAGCATTCGTGCGCCATCTGCTTCTGTGTTCAGAGGACGACTGTCCCACTGGACTCACTCCTAATCATCCTTTAACGTGTTCTACAAAGTTAAACTTCTTTCCTTTTCCTGTGTTTATCATTTAAAATGACACTAAGACACACCAGATGCTAGATTAAAAGCAAAATACAACCATAATAGATCATTTTAAGAACAATATATATATTTTATACAAACAGATTTTCTTTTTGGATGTCATTTTGTTATCGTAATTTGCAGTCGACAGATGACCTTCTACAGGGAACACTCACAAAGTCTACAATTTTGGATAAACGATTACAATTTATCACGGTTGTTAGTATTAACCTTTGGGTCAGTTTGTGTAACACCAGAGCCTCGATTCCTTGGTGTTGTGTTGCAACATAAGTTAAGGTAAGGTAAAACTTTATTGATTGATTAAATTGTTTAACATGACTCAGTACTCGTGTAGTCTTGTCCCGGAAACTCTCGTTTAATTTTAACTTTTTATATTTACCACGGTGGCCTTAGCTAGTTAGCATAAGCGCTAACGTACAAGCTAGAGATGCGTCAACGAGGCCTCATGAAACAGTTTCATAGTGAAACCACTGTTTCAAGAAACAGTGTCTTACCTTCAAAAGGCCACTAGATGTCAGTCTCAGTTTGTAAATGATGCCAAGTTTCATTAACTTAGTAGATCAGAGCCAAAGATTTTAAAGCAGAGAGTGACATCTAGTGGCCTTTTAACATTAAGACACTGTTTCATGACACAGTGGCTTCACCTCCAAACTGCTTCATGACACCTCATCAGCCCGACACTTGGTGAAATGTTGGGGGTAATAATTACTTTAAAGCCAGATCGGAAATGAATGAAACAGTCGTCTCCGTCCCACAGCCGTGAACGCAGTTTTGGTGGACACTCGGTAACACTTAACACGAGTTGTTTAAAACTAAAGAGGTGTCAACGAGGCCTCATGAAATAGTTTCCTCGTGAAGCCACTGTGTCACGAAACAGTGTCTTACCTTTAAAAGGCCACTAGATGTCAGTCTAAGTTTGTAAATGATGCCAAGTTTCATTAACTTAGTAGATCAGAGCCAAAGATTTTAAAGCAGAGAGTGACATCTAGTGGCCTTTTAACATTAAGACACTGTTTCATGACACAGTGGCTTCACCTCCAAACTGCTTCATGACACCTCATCAGCCCGTCACTAGTAAAAGCTTATAATAAACTAACGTAAATACTCACCAGGAAACTCCAAGATGACAATAATCCCAACCCTTGGTCGACGTGAGGGTGAGTAGAAAAATGAGTGAAGTTTGAAATAATAACGGAAAGAAAAGCCAAATTGGATGTGAAAGCATCAGAATTATGATTCCAGAGCGAGCTGATGATGGAGCGGTAAAAAGAAAAAAGCCGTTCGTGATGTCACGGCGTTAATGACTCGCTCACACGTGGAAACTGTTTTGGCCTCCGTCCGACTGTTGCAAACATCATCACCGTGTCGCGCCAGCAGTCGTTTACCAGCACGACTCAAACATTAATCTTGTCGTCAGCCGCCGGCGTGTTGATGAGTTCATGACATCACTTCGGATCAAACCTGTGAATCTCTTTCTAGTGCAGGTCGTAGACGGTAGTTGGTCGGAATAAATCCTCGATGTCGGAGCAATATTTCTTCTTTTTTTTAATATTTCACTTTTTCTTTTAATTTTAAATTCAAGAATTCTAGTTTTTTTAATGAGATTAAAAGTATTTACGTATTATTATGCAAATTCAATTAGAATCTAAATCTATCTTTTTTTAATATTGTTTTTATTTACCTTAATAATTGTTGTTTATAAAGAAAATGTTCTAAATATGTATTATTTTCATGTAAACTTACATATTTTATTTAGTTTTCAGTTACAAAAAGGTGTGTTTGGAGCTTTTTACAGTTAAGGTGATCCTTTAATGTGACTTCATCAAGGTCTGAGATTACAAAATACAGCTAATGAGGTATTATGATACAGCTAATGAAGTATCATGATACAGCCAATGAGGTATTGTGATACAGCTAATGAAGTATCATGATACAGCTAATGAAGTATCATGATACAGCCAATGAGGTATTATGATACAGCTAATGAAGTATCATGATACAGCTAATGATGTATCATGATACAGCTAATGAGGTATTCTGATACAGCTAATGAAATATCATGATACAGATAATGAGGTATTATGATACAGCTGTTAAGATATTATGATACAGCTAATGAAGTATGATACAGCTAATGAGGAATCATGATACAGCTAATGAAGTGTCATGATACAGCTAATGAAGTATCATGATACAGCTAATGAAGTATCATGATACAGTTGTTAAGGTATCATGATACAGCTAATGAGGTATTATGATACAGCTAATGAAGTATCATGATACTGCTAATGATGTATCATAATACAGTTGTAAAGGTATCATGATACAGCTAATTAGGTATTATGATACAGTTGTTAAGGAATCATGATACAGCTAATAATGTATCATTATACAGTTGTTAAAGTATCATAATACAGCTAATGAGGTATCATGATACACCGTATGAGGTATGATGATACAGCTAATGAAGTATCATTATACAGCTAATAATGTATCATTATACAGTTGATAAAGTATCATGATACAGCTATTTAGGATTAATCAGAGGCAAACATTATGAAATCATCGTTATACATCGTTAGCTGTATCATGATACTTTATTTTAATACACCAGTAGCTGGTACTCTTGGTTTTATTGTCTTTGTCTCTGATCTACTTATCAATGAAACCTGCCATCATTTCCAAACACTGAGTAACATGTAGTGGCCTTTCAAAATAAAGCATCATGATACATCACCAGCCGTTTCATGAAGCCTCATTGACCCGTCACTACTTGATACAATTTAACGTGAAGATTCTGACCACGAAGTGAAACAAACAAACACAACCGTGAGGAACATCTTTAAAGACTCATTCAGACTCAAAAATAAACATTTCAAACCGTCTTTCATTTCTTGAAGCGACTTTTTCTTCTTCTTCTTTGTCGAGTTAAGAATAGTTTGTTGTCGACGCCGGCGCCGCTAATTGAATCCTCCCCGGATCAGAAGACACAGGAGTCGCGCTATAGATAGAAGTCGTCATAAACAACATCACAAGAGATAATTAGCGCATCTGCGCTCGTGGAAGACGACGCGTCTCCGGCGGCTCCGAGTCCGACCCGTGACATTCAATCAAATCCAACTTTGAACTCGGAGCACCTTCCGGGATTAAACTCAATCCGGTGGCATACAGTGTTTTCTTTTTTCTACTCCCCCCTTCACCAGCGTCTTGCTGGAGAAGGTGGCAGTGACGGAGAGATTAGGCGGAGGGAGGACGACCGGTGCCGGGGTTCATTAATCAGTCAGAGCCAGCTGCTCGGCACCAGGGGAGCCCCCCCCGAGCCCCCCCGAGCCCCCCGTCATGGAAAACACAACCAGAGGAGAGATGTCCCCGTAATCCACAAGAATAATGGTTTAACACTTTAACACCGGGCGTCACATCCAATACTCCTCCGCTTCATTCACCGTCCGAGACCCGCTCCGCCTGCAGGCAGCAGATGGCGCTGTTGCTTTCTCGGAGATATATCCAGCAGGGGGGAGAGGGGGTGCGAGGAGGCTTCGGAGGTGGTCCGGTAGTGCAGGGTGGTGGTTTAGAAGGACCTCCCGCTCGAGATGCTTTTAGATATTACTGAAGGTTTTTTGTTCTCCCTGCGTGTAAACACGTCGGTTGTTAATTCAACTGTCGATAAATCCATGTCGAGATGGATCGAGGGATGAAGTAACAATTAGTACTTTTTCATTTGCTCAAAGTACAACATGGAAGGAATCCGTCGAATAAACTTCACTTCATGTGGTCAGTGCCGGGCTTTCGTCCCCAGAGGGCGATAAATAGTATAATGTTTTCATAAGTTCACGCCAGGTGAGTACACCTGTGAGTACAATCGTGTAACATTTGAAAAAATAGAGCAACTTACAACAAATAATAACTGTATTAATGTATTTCTTTCATTTCAAAGTGTATGTGTTTTAGCTGAAATAATACTAATAATAAATTCTTCAAATTAACTACATCTTTAAATAATTCAAACATTTACTAACCGATTAAATTTGGGTCATTTGATTCAGAAGAGGAAAAGAAAAATAAATACACTAAAACACTGATATACAGTGGGTACGGAAAGTAGTATTTGCTTGGCTTCTACTCAATACTGAGCAAAGGGCCTGAATACTTATGACCATGTGATATTTCCTTTTTGAATACATTTGAAAGAAATTCTGCATTTCTAAGGTCAAGATGGGGTGCTGAGTGATGAGGAAAAAAAATGAACTGAAGATAATTGTTGATATTTCTCTATATATATTTTAAAGAATTTGATGTGTTTGCAAAGTGGATCCCGGGCCTTAGACTATCGGTGTTTAGGGGGAAACACTGGATAAATCAAGTCCCAAAGATCCATGGATCGGTACATTCCGTCGACTTCCTGCTCCGTCTTCCCCTCACTCGTGAACAAGACTTTAAGATACTTAAACATTCCTTTTTTTCCCTAAATGACAACAGCACCACATGCTCAGACTTGTAGGTCGAGGCCTCGTATGACTGTTGTGGCGGCAAGTAGGAGGTGATATTTAACAAGGTTTACAAGGTTATAGGTATACACGTTGAATTTCTCATTAAAGCTGCAAAATGTAAGATTGAAATATTGTTTCTGGCTCCCCCTAGTGTCAGGACAGTGGATCAGGCAGTTTTCTGTCTCTTTGTAAGCATAAGGTCTTGGCATGTTTTTATATTTTTGAAAGTTTGTTAAAAATACAGATCCATTAAATTCTATTTAGGTCCTGATATGAAATTATTTTCTCATATATGTATGTCTTTATATCCGTCCACAACAACAATAACAATTATAATTATAATAACAATTATAAGACAAAACCTGAAAAAAATGTCACTTTAAATATTAAAAACCCGAATCTATCATATATTATATTATACTACATCAGACATGGAGTAGTAAAAATATTGAACATTTAGGAAAAGCCCGAAAAACAAAGTGTTTTGTTTTAAAGCAAATTAATAAAATTGACTTAAAAACACCTAAATAAAGAATTCTAACCAAGAGAAGAAAAAACTAAAATAAAGTAAAATTTAATATAAAGTTAAATAAAGTTAAACAAACAAAAATGACAAATGTTTAAAGAAAATAAATTACGAATGAGATAAAAAAAAGAAACGAAAGAAAAGCTTGAGCAAGAAGAAAAGATCATCACAAGAGAACCAAAAAATAACCAAAAAAGTCTCTTTTTGTCACACAAAGTAAAAAGAAAAAACTGTGATGACATCAGAAATCCAGAAGCCGAACTATATCAATTTCACTTTATCGTTTATTTCACACAACATGAGAGACGATAGTGTGTGGACTCAAGTTTTAGCTAAAAAGTTTAAAAGAAAGTAAAACAATTTAATAAAAATGTTCGTTCTCTTTCCTCTCGGTTCACTGCGACTCTGAAGAGCTTCTGAGATCATGACCTACTTACTCCCGAGTCTGTTCGCCACTGGAAAAAAAAACATACCAACAAACACTAAATTAATGTTAGCAATTACACCGACTCCTGGTTGATGCTTTTATAATTATTTTCATCACTTCATCCCTCCTGGATACAAGAAGAAGAAGAAAAAAAATGGATGAATTAAAAAGTGTTTGTTTGATTTAAGACACATATTAAGGTGTTTCGGATTTGAAAAATCCAAACGTCTCGCCTTCGGGAACGTTCAGGTCGCCGTTAAAACACTCGAGAAAATAGGATCCGAGTCGCTTTGGGCCTGAAGTGAAGGAGCTGATTGATGGAGGAGTGAAGGTTGTAAATGATTGCGTCGTATATTTTCTAATTTGGTTTTTAACTGCTGTTTTAATGAAGGACTGTGTGGTACTTGGAGCTTCACTGCACCGACACGTTTAGGATCCAGTCATAGCTGCTCTTAACCCTTGTGTTACCTCAGGGTCAAAGTGACCCGGCAACAAACGTGTTTGTGGTAAACACAAATAAGAATGTAATAAAGATGTTTCTTGAAGGAGTCAGTAGATCATCAAACACAGATGTTTCTTGAAGGAGTCAGTAGATCATCAAACACAGAGATGGTTCCAAAGCTTAGGAGCAACAGTCTGGAAGGATTTCTCTCCTCTGGTCCAGAAGTTCAGGAACCATCAGTAGATTCTGATCCACAGACCTCAGAGCCCGAGCTGGGGTGTAAGTCTGGATCAGATCAGTGATGGAAGGTCTGACCATGAATAGATCTGAAAGTAAGAACCAGAATTTTAAAATGATCCTGAAAGAAACTGGCAGCCAGTGAAGAGATTTAAGGATCGGAGAAATGTGAGTTCTTCTACTAGAGGGGCTCAGAATCGCAAATGCAAGTTTTGTTTCAGGGCCTTTGGGTCACTTTGACCCTGAGATAACACGAGGGTTTGTCAGTACACGATCCAGGGAAGATGGCGCGATCCGTGAATATTTCGATCATCCATGTTTTACACAACTTTATTTATATGACGTAGTGACTGTCTGAGTCTCAAAGCACCGATGTTATCAAAGATAGAGAGCGTTTCTATATCATCAAGTAGTTTTAAATCAAGTTCACTATTAAGACGACATGCACGGACATTTATATTAAATAATAATAATAATAATAATATGCGTTAACCATAGTCACAGCTGGTGTTTCACTTTAACATTAGCGTTGTGTTTTTTTTTTTTTTACAGGTTATTCGGAGGAATATTCACTAGAGATGTGTCAGTGAGGCCTCATGAAACAGTTTCATAGTCAAGCCACTGTGTCACGAAACAGTGTCTTACATTTAAAAGGCCACTAGATGGCAGTCTAAGCTTGAAAATGATGCCAAGTTTCATTGACTTAGTAGATCAGAGCCAAAGATTTTAAATCAGAGAGTGACATCTAGTGGCCTTTTAACATTAAGACACTGTTTCATGACACAGTGGCTTCACCTCCAAACTGTTTCATGACACCTCATCAGCCCATCAGTAATATTTACTTATAATAAACTCAACTAAAGTTTGTTTTTAGGTTTGGACGCGAGTTCCCGTCTTTCTGCAGCCAGCCTCCAGTGGACACTCGATGAACTGCGGCTATTTTTTTTTTTTACTTCTCTCCACCAAACTTTTTGTTAGTCTTTAAAGCTCTTCCTTTTTGAAGCTTCAGCTCCTGCCTTCAGGAGAGCTTCTGTTCATCCGTCTCACACCAGCTGCTACAGATCTCACCTTTTCTCCCGCGTCACCCTTCACTCCCTTTCATCAACCCACCTCGCTGGAAAAATAACAAGTCGAGCGTTTAGAATTCAGCAGAACTTTTAGTCAAATTCTGGAACCTTCAGCGTGTCAACAGTGACTCGATCACGTCGTTTTCTTTCTGATCCGAGCCGACGCGCTCGTGTTCTGCGACTCACTTCTTCCTCTTCTTGCAAGTTTTATTGGTTTTACGTGTTGGAAAAAAAAAAAAAAAATCCACATTTGAGGATTTCGCAAGATGGTCGGTAGGCGGCAAGTGGCAGAACATCAGAAAAGCACAATCCTCGTTGCATAATTGACTTGGGAGTGCAGCTTTTCCAAGTTTGCTGACGCATGAGCTTCAAACTAAATGTCGAGGAAGAAGTTTTTTAAGGAAACGTGTGGTTAAGATTCTCAACCATCTCTTTGTTCTTCGAGGGCGAAAGAACGGTTCGATTTTATCCAGAACCATCTAAGCTACAGGAGATACAGGTGCAGAAATATTCCGATAGTTCGATCAAAGATTGTTTCTTCTGGTTCGTGACAGGAATAGTTTGGAAAGAGACGCACACATGGAGCAACCTGGTGAAATTCAGGACCACGGACAGCACTTCAGTGTTATTTTAAAGAGCTTCAGTCATTAAGAAATAATTTCAATTTAACAATATTTGGCCTCATTAACGGTCTGTCTAGTCATTACGACTTAATAAATGAGAACAAATCATCCATCCTCACCTTAACGATCATCACTGTGACTGACGTAGAGAGTTGTTATTATGTGTTGGTTTTTCAGGTATTGTTTTGAGACTTTTTTTGTTGCAGCTTTTGCAAGTGGTTTTAAACACACACACACACACACACACACACACACACACACACACACACACACACACACACACACACACACACACACACACACACACACACACACACACACACACACACACACACACACACACACACACAAACACAAAAATCTGCTTCTACTTCAATTGAGTGTTTACAAAACTGGACATCTAAGTTTATGATTCTGAAATACCTGGTAGTGTAACTGTAGCTGAAGACAGCTTTTCCCAGAGGTCTTTCGTGGCGTTTATCCATGGCAACCTGGTAAAAGCTTTACTTCCTTGCAGTCACTACACTTAATTAAACTTGCCTGACAGCATTTTGTTTTTATTCCTATTGTTCATGCTACAAAAAGGTGCCAAAAAATCAACAGGAAGACCAGATACCTAGCATTACGCTAGCACTAGCTAACCCAGATATTGTTCCATCAGTCTGTTTGTTACATGAGCGAAAGGATTGAATATGTTTGGATCACAAACAATACTATCTGATTCATATGTGCTCTGGCATCAAACATTTAAGTCTATGTCATTCCATAGAATCTATTCCACCGGTAGAATGCTGGTGGGATTTTAAATCACATGATAGTTTGTGGCCATGTTGTAGCAAACACTCTCCGTATCATTAGTGATATCAAACAGTTCAGCCTTTTCTTTAACTGTTTCATGAACAGCAAGATTTTTAAATCTATTTATTTGAGTGGATTGTCTTTTTCCAACATGTTAAATGAAAGAACAATTATCGGCTCATGTTTCTTTACAATAAAGTTATATAAAAAAATTGAAACTCGTAAATAAAGTGCTTCTGTTAAGTGACATTTTACTGTCACTTTTGTTGAATATAAAATAACATGTCAACAAATATAGTCAAGCAGATTTGAGTCTTTTCGCTATTGTTAAAATTATTATTGTTTATGTTTTCATTTATTGTGATGCAGCTGCTTCACTGACTATTTTAAATAACACACATCTTCCATTATTTAAGTGGAAACATAAAACAATCTGACGCAGCAAAAACTTAAACAATGACAAAAACTGGTTAAATTTTATCCTTAAATAAATGTCTATTTTTATATAAATCCAAAAAATGTATTATTTCTGATCAAACAGAATGTTTATTCTCAAATAAATCAACTGAAAATAAAAAAAAACAATATGCTTAATGTCTTTTCATAACGCGTATTAAATAAAATATTGTATTCATAATGACTTTCAAGTACGAGGAGAAAAACTTAAATGACGACAAATTTAATGTATTAACCATATGTTGACGTGAGATTTCTCTCAACGCACACGTTCTCGTCGTGACCCACTTAAGTGACTCTTCTGGGTGTGTTTGAAGTGTGTCGATGCTCGCCGAGGAGAAAGAAAACGTATATATTTTTATCCTCAGGTGCGTCGAGAACCTTTTTGCCTTTTGATGCTCAAGAGTCCGCGCATGCTTTTTGACATTTCCTACATCTGTGCACGTGCAGACGTGCACTGAAGTCACAAGCAGAGCAAACAAACACACAACCACGGTACACACAACCTTCACTCAAGACAGATATGGATCAACAGAGATCAACACACACACACACACACACACACAAACACACACTGGAGACACCACGATCAACCAAGAGAACTAGATAAAAGGATGTACATGTTAGATGTACATGAACCTAAAACACATTTTTCTTCCTGGAAAATGATTGCAGATTTTAGTTGGATGAAGGTAAATCAAGATCTGGCATCTCAAGTAATGTCTGGCTGAGCTGCTGCTATCATCGAGCCTCTCACCCTAAAGTGTCAACGTTTTATTATTTGACCTGTGACAAGAAAACAAGTTGACAAACATGCATAGCTTTTGAAAACTGACAAAAATAGAAAAAAAGCTACTGATAGGCTGACGAAGCTTCATGAAGCATCACTTTTATTTTGAGAGCCCACTGTATGGAGCTCAATGCTATTTAGTGTTTTCCTTTATATAGCTTTTAAATTGAACCCTCGTCATTGAAAACTCATTTGTTAATGTGACTCTATTGTGTCATCAGTGTGTGTGTGTGTGTGTGTGTGTGTGTGTGTGTGTGTGTGTGTGTGTGTGTGAGTGTTGTTGTGATGTGTGACTCTATTCTATCATCTGTGTGTGTTTGTACAAAACACTCTTTTCATTGAAATATTGAAATTAGAAAATGATCTTAAGCTCCGCCCACTGAAGATACTTTGTTCTTCTGGAGATTCAATCTTTTTTTTTACAATAACCACGCCCACTCTGCTGTGATTGGTCAAACATGTAGGGTTTGTCACTGTCATCGATCCCGAAATTCTCAGACTCCAAGAGACTTGTTGAATAAACAAAGCGGGGGCGTGAAGGAGTGAAGCCATTATTATGTCATAATGGACTCTCGTAACCTCTCGTTCGTCCAGATTTCACAGCAACTTTATAAAGTAATAAATTGAAAAAAATGGTCATGATGAGGAACTTACTGCATCTTGGAGAGTTTCATGTTAATATTGGAAGTTTTAAAATCTTCATGAATCTTACTACAAAAAGTACCCTGTTTATACAAGTAAATAATACTAGAAAAGTACTTAGAGACCCCAGAAAATCAGTGTTATTAACCTACATTCATTTTCTTTATATAACTTAAAGTGATAGTTCAACCTAAATTAAAACTTCACTCATTTTCTACTCACCCTCATGTCAACTAAGGATTGGGATTATTTTCCATGTAAACTGTTTTTTTTTTAGAGTTGTAGACAAAATTGTTTGTTCATTTTAATGTAGCGACTGGAGCTCAGTTGTCTTCATCTGTATCTTCATCCAAAAAGACACTTAAAAACATCCAAATACCTCCATACAGCTCGTCTGTAACATCCATTTATTTTGTATATATATGTATTTATATGTATATATATATATATATATATATATATATATATACATATATCAATGGAACTATAGGTGGCGGAATTTTGCTGGCAAGACAAAAAATAGGTACAAGAAGGTAAAATAAATTCTGGTAATGAAAATAAACACAGGAAATATAAACTAGAGATAATCTGAATTATCTTCTACAGTATTAACATGTTTTTTTTTTATATCATTATCTTTTCCACAGTTCTATTGGCCCTGTTTTTTTTATCTGGTGTCCCAGTTGAGCAGCGACTCTTCTGTCCCCTCAACACCGGTCATCTCCACGTTTTGTTCTCTAATCCTTCCGAACCCAATTTTTCCGTCCTCCTGCCAAAGTCACCGACGAAAAAAAAAAAGGCATTGTTTTGAAAAAGTTTCCAAGAATAGCGTCAAATGTGATTAGCCGCTAGAGCTCGTGTATGTTTCTGACAAACGTCCACGTGTCTCGCCGTCTAATCAACGTGAAATAGACTTGCCGGGACATTTGTGGGACGGCGACCCGATAAGCCTTCGAACCACAGAGCGAACAGAAGCGCTCGTCATTATCTGGGCCCAGATACAAATGGTCCTATAAGACACATAATCTTGCTGCTAATTCCTTATCTTTTTTTTTTTTTTGTGGGCGGGAGGACGACTGACATCACCAGATGAATGAGGACGACTCCAGTATTTCCTTTGACAATTTTCCCCGTTTAATTCTCCAGGCGAACACGTTTTCAGAAGCTCCCGGGATCAGAGGGCGACACGAGCGTCCGTCCCCGGTTGCATCAGCCGGCGGAACAAAGGGATCGAAAAGCGTGTCCGTGCGATTGAAGGACAACGGCCTCTTTTGTGCGGCTGTCAATCTTCCCGCTTCCAAGTCCCGGAGTTATCTCGCCAAACCTGCTGCCGTTCCACCACGAGAAGTCCGGTTTCTGGGATTCAGACATCAGAAGGACACTGGAGTCCTCGGAACCGACGTCGGGGAAAAAAAAGAGTGGACTTCCCGAAGTCCGGCTAAAGAGGGGAAATTTGCGAGCGCTTATGTCTCCATATGGTGACCTATTTTAGAAAGAGACCCGACAAGCAGATGGGAGGAAAACATCAGAGAGCGTTTCGTTTTGATGCCGTTCACAAGAAGCCGTCAGAAGACCAGGCTTTTATTTTCCACTCTTTGACGAGATGAGACCAGAGCACGAGCTTCCGGAATCAAAGAACGTATTCAACCCACACATAGTTTATAGCGAAGACATGTTTCTGTTTTTTTTGTAATTGTCAATGCAATTATTTTAACTTTAATAGATACATGCATCTAAATTAAAATCCTTTTTATTTTCTTTAAAAATCGACAAATCATATTAAAATCCGTTGGGCCTTATGTATCCATTCTGGTTGTACTTACTTACCTTGAAACTACAGTATATTATTTGGTACGTGGTGCTCAAAAATCAGTCGCACTAATGGATGCATTGTCAGAGCGTTGCCGTAGTAATACGTAATACTCACTGTGCTCAAATATAATTTTATGGCGTGCATTTAAGGACCTGTTAAGAAACAAGCTTTTGAAGCGGATTAAAAACACAAGACTATCAGGCTTATTTAACGCGTCTTAAAATACTGTACAGAACAGTAAAGTCAATCACAAGAAAAAAAAAGAGTTATTGTCGGATTAGGAAACTAAAGCTGTGAAGTTAAAGAATAGATATCGATGATAATTGGTTTAAAGTCATGACTATTTTACTTGTACAAGGAGAGATTAATACAGAACGTTCTCCTAGAACGTCTGATTTCACTTCGAAGGAAAAACTGTTTTGATGGCATCTTTATACCGTAAGTTATTGATTATCCTGGAGACATAAATAAAATACAAAACGTGAAAAACACAGACCAGAGAAAATCAGAGCTGGTCTTAAATGAAGCGTACAAAGTTTAGTGTTATTCCATAAGGATTATCGAAGTAAACATCGTGTCCTTTTGAGACATTCCCACTCATTCCATTCCAGTCACTTTCCATCATAAATCCACGTGAAAATGTTACTTATTCTTACTTTAAATGTGTCTCACTTTTTTTTCCAAGTAAGTTCCTCAGTCCCACAGTTACTGTCGTCATGTTTTCCAAGCAGAAGGTAACGCCTCCACGTTGCTGCTCAGCGTTTCCACCAGGGACACGAAACAATAGCTTGTGATGCTTCAGGTGCTTTTCTCTATCCCTTTTAAAAGTAGCCTCTTTTTTTTTTCCTTTGATTGTTTCCAACTTCAGACTCACCTCTCTGCTTCCTACTCCTCGCCTACATTATCATCTTAAAAGCCCTCGAGGCGTCTCTTGCCATTGAACGGCGATATAGTGTTGAAGTGTTTGTTCGAGAACCCGTGTGCTGCTGGCAGGAAACCATAACTTTTCACAAAGGTATTGGTACAGGGTTGCTTTCGATGGTCACTGATGTCGATCGAGCAGAACCTCTGCTCACAAAAGGCCACAAAACTGTGATTTTATGGGGTCCGAAGAATGACAGTCCGAGTAAAGAGGCCCAAACTTTTTTATCCTAGGAAAGGAGAAAAAAGTCTCTAGTGTAACAATCAAGAATGTTTTCTTACATTTGTGCATTCATAAAGATTTTATAAATCACTTTTGGTCCGGGAATATTTAGTCGTAGGAGACCCTACAGCCCTGGACAACCAGGGCCGGATTTTAACATATGGGCGATTGGACAGGTTTTACACGGGACCCCGCAAAGGTTGGGGCCCCAGCAAGGAATCCTTTTGGCCCCCTATCACCTCGGTGAGCAGACTGACAGTTAAAATATTACAGACAAAATGAAAGTGAGAAAAGAAAAGGATAAAGAGACAGTAAACCAAGATATTGAGAAACAGAATCATTTTTTTAAGTGTTTTTTTTGGGTAAGTTTGTGACAATAAAACTTACAAATAAGTACAAATAATAATGAGTAAATGTAATAAATAAATGTAGACACAATATAGTTTGTTTTGGGGCACCTGTGAAGTGTAGTGCCCAGGGCCACCATATAGTCTTAATACGGGCCTGTTGGACCGCATAACTATATTAAACCTATTATACATATCTATCTTTTGAGCGCCGAGTACAAGATAAAATAGTTTCAAGGTCAGTAAGTACAAACAGAATTAATGCGTAAGGCCCAATAGATTTTAATGCGGCCTGAAATTTTTCAGAAAATGTAAGTATTTTAAGTGTGCATTATAGTCCAAAAATAAGTAGCAGTAGATCTCTCACTATTATTTTAACAATAACGCTCAACACGTAACTTTGTCTTTGCGATGCATCTGGAGGTTTTTGGAGATTCCACGTGATCACCAAACTGTTTAAGTAGTACTTCAGTAGTTTACAGTTTAGCAGTAGGTCGGAGACAGTGTTTTTATGTAAAACCAGGAATGTAAATTAGAAATCAGTCAAAGAAAAGGTTTTATTCTTGTTTCCTAATCAAATGTTAGCGTAGAACGTGGCAACGGAGGCTTCACGACAATGTTTGTCTCTGGCTCTCTCTACTGTTAGAACTGTCGTGAAAACTAAAGTGTCTTCACCTCCATTATCCTGTTTTCTATTTTCTCTTTCTGAAAGTATCAAACAGCCTTCAGTGCAAGAAATATGAATCTCCATCAGCAAAAACATTGATGAAGTTTTTTCATTTAATTGACTGTAAGGATTCAGGCTAGCGTTGTTATCCTCCAACGCTAATCATCGCAGCTGCACAGACTCGCCGGAGTAAACAATACAATTAATTCCCTTTAGCTGTTTCTCTGTCACG
This sequence comes from Callionymus lyra, assembly GCF_982586985.1. NCBI lineage: Eukaryota > Metazoa > Chordata > Actinopteri > Syngnathiformes > Callionymidae > Callionymus > Callionymus lyra. The sequence goes on from NC_141829.1 coordinate 6,320,643, forward strand.
CTCTCGCGTCTGCGAAACGCCGACGCCGTGTCAGGCTGTCATTGTTTACTTGGATGGAGCCATTGTTGATATTAGCACGAGTGTCGATGATGCCGCTTGGATCTGCACGGCGGGCTATAATAAGACCCGGTAAAGCTCCTCACGAGGTTAAACCGTCCACTTGCTGGTTCTTCAACCGTCGCTCTCTCATGTCGACACGTGACAAAAAAATCGAGTGTTTTCATAAGATACACTTATTTTCAGAAGTACTTGAGGAAGTAAAAATATAAGCATAAATTAAAGACCATCACCTGGTTAAAAATATACTTTTTAGTTCAAAGATATTTAAACTTACTTAAGAAAAGGTTTATATATATTCCTGAAAAGATTGATTTATATGATTTTACATGAGGGTGGTAACCATGACAGCGGAGAAGTTTTCATCTCTCTTTCTTCCTCATTTTTTCTGTCCTCCCTTAGCTTGCATTGATTTACTCTGGGTACTCCAGTTTTCTTCCACAGTCAAACAAGAAGTCTTAAAATGACTTCTGCATTTCTCTATAATACCCTTCTCTTTTCTCCCTCACTCTTCTCTCCATCCATCCGTCTACCTCCCTCCAATCCATCCTTCATCCCAGCCGGTCACAGCAGGAGGGCCGTCAACACCGAGCCTGGTTCTGCTCCAGGTTTCTGCCTTCTAAAAGGAAGGAACTGCTGTGCTGTGATTCACTCATAGTTGATTCGCTGGGATCTGTTTTTCTTTTCTCCAATATAATATTAATATTAATAATAATAATAATAATAATAATAAGTGCCTTTCAGAAAACCCAAGGTCACTTTACAATAGAATCACAGAGAATACAATAAAATCCAAGGTGGAGGATAAAAACAACATAATAAAACAATTTGTTAACAGTAGATAATAGAGGGATTAACAGAGCGGAACAGTATGAATATAATCTTACTTACAGTTAAAGGTCTTGAAATAAATGTGTTGTAATATACTTGAATAAAATGATACTTAACTTGAGTTAAGTGGTCCTAAAACACAAAAAACTCAATTTGTGTTCTATTGATTACTAGCTGAAGTACTCGATGTGTCTGAAGATTTTTATAAGATATAAAAACCAAGAAAAAAAATCTAAAAAATGAACTGAAGCTGCTTATTTAATATTTGAGCTAAAGAGATTTAATTGGGTTAAAGCTTTTCTTTGCTTCATTATTTTGGCTCTGTGTGGACGAAAAAAGGCCAAAAAAACGATATAAAAACATCATCTTGGTCCAGACTCAGATCAGGTCATGGAGGTCATGCTGAGTCGGAGCAGATCTCTGTAGCACCGAGAGCGAAACAAGCTGAATCCTGTGTCCTTTACAGATAGAGAAGAGTGCGTGAAAGGTGTTATTTATTCTCAAGTAAACCTGAGACTCTTGACACGACAACACGCTCGAAAAATAAACCTGTAAACTAGTGAATACGATTGAAAATACATGATTTATTCTTACCTTTTTTATCGGTTTGTGAATATAATACTGACATGAAGGTTGCCTTGGTTCTGTTTCTGTTGCTTTTTTTGTGTGTTATTTTATTTCATTTTTGATTCTGTTCTGACACAAGAGAACAAATACAATGTTGTGTTTACAACACTGGTAATACGAGTTTCTAATTCGAATTAAACTGGTACAAACTGTCACCAAATCATTCTGTTCTATTGATTATTACCCTCTAAGGTTTTTTTAATCCATAAATAAGACTTGATAGCATCAGCGTGTGACTCCTGACAGGTGAAGAATCTTGTTGTGATCCAGTTAAATAAAAGAATAAACCTGTAAGCTAGTAAAAAAATACTCAAAAACAATCTCTATACGGAGCATCTTGTTGTTGAGAAACCAGTTTAGAGCTTCTGCTGATTCATTGTTGAATTAAAATGTATTTTTCAGGACATTTTTGGCTGTTTTTATCCATAAGTCAGTGTGTATACATAGTGCAAAAATTTATACCGATACACGATCAGTAGCTGGCGACCTTTTCAGGGTGTCTCCTGCCTCTCGCCCTTAACAGCTGGGACAGGCTCTGGCCCTCTGTGACCAGAAATGGAGTAAGAAATACCCAAGAAATTAAGTTAAAACTAGAATCTTAAAAATGACGATTGAAGGCCGTGTAAGAAAAGCCGCGACACGAGTCCTTCAGAGAGCAGCACATGTAACCAGAATAGAAGGACAAGGGGGAGGCCCCCGTGCACGGCTAATGCCGGGCTTACACCGCATGGATTTCACAGTCACAGGCTGAGTTTCAAAGTGTACAAATCATGGAGAGTTATTCTGAAGTCGGAGGGCTCTCCCGTCACCCCGACAACACCCGGCACAAAGAGTGTAATCCCAGACTATTTAGGTCGTTTGACGCGCAAATCATTTCAAAATCAAACGGAATAAGAGAAGGTTTGGATGTTCGGAGCACATACACACACACACACACACACACACACACACACACACACACACACACACACACACACACACACACACACACACACACACACACACACACACACACACACACACACACATATCTACACGCACACACACTCACATGCATGCACACCTACACACACACACGAGAAGATACACAAACCTACACACACACATGCACATCTACACCTACTCACACACACAAACATGGATGCAACCCGACAGTTCATACTCGCATGCATACACGCGCACACACTCACACCTACTCATATGCACACCTACACACTCACACCTACTCATATGCACACCTACACACTCACACCTACTCATATGCACACAGGCACATGCACACATGCATACATACACACACCTATAAACACCTACACACATGCATGCATACCTACACACACCTACATACACCTACATACACACGAAGATGCACACCTACAAACACACAAACCAACACACACAAGCCAACACGAGCAAATCTACACACACACACACACACACACACAAGGATGCACACCTACAGTCCATACTCGCATGCGTACACGCACACATGCACACCTACTCATATGCACAACTAAACACACACACCTACACATGCATACATGCACACATGCATACATACACACACCTATAAACACATACACATGCATGCATACCTACACACACCTACACACACACGAAGATGCACACCTACAAACACACAAGCCAACAAACACGCAAATCTACACACACACCCCCACACACACACACCCCCACACACACACACACACACACACACACACACACACACACACACACACACACACACACACACACACACACACACAGACACAAACAAGGATGCACACCTACAGTCCATACTCACATGCATACACACACACACACACACACGCACACACACACACAAACAAGGATGCACACCTACAGTCCATACTCACATGCATACACGCACACACACGCACACCTACACACCCACACACACCTACATTGAGCACATGTTCATACTGGACAAAGAACGAGTGATTACATTTTAGAGGTGTTTCTAAATTACCATCTGGATCCACACTTCTATTAAAGGTTTTTGTCATCGCTGGTGAGACCAACATTCTATATTGTCTTTTAAAAATAATACTGGATTCAGAAACTGTCAACATGTGCCAACAGTCCCACACGTCGATGGAAATAATTCTTGCCTCACTCTTGATAGAAATGATATAAAAGTATCATCATGTACCTGGAGTGAGTCGGTCGATCCATTACCGTGTATTCTGATGCACGTCCGTCCTTTATCTCCTCACCTTTCATGCCGTGCAGTTGAACAAAGGCTGCCGTTCAGGCTCTCACAGCCCATTTCTGCTTTTAACCCACTCCAAGCCTACACCACAAATTCTGATGATACTTACTCAAAAGATCCGAGAGACTCTTTAACCCCATTCTGTGGAGAGTTTCACTCACAAGGACTCTTAGCCGGCATGAGATAAGAGTTACACAACTCTACCTTTGGACAGGAAATTTGGACGGATTTAAATAGAGATTCAGAAAAAACGATTTAAATATGAATTCAGACACATTTAGCTTTCGACTGATCTTTTTTTTTTTATATTTTCTCCTTGAAATTTGAGGAATTTTCTATAACTGAAGATTTTCTATTATTAAAGTAATTTCGACCCAGTATTCATTAATAGATTTTCAACCAAAAATATTAAAAAATATATATTTTTACCTCCCATTTTCAAACTACATTTTTAGATTATGTTATATTATGTTGTATATGCTTTGTACCTAATATTTGGTTTTTTAAATGTATTTCTTTCTTTTGTATGTACGAATAATAAAGTATATTAAATGCTTGTTCAAAAATAAAATCAATAATTCATCATTCATTCAATCATTTATTCACTCATTCCTCCAATGTTTTAAAAAGCTGTAGTTTGTCGACAGGACGTCACGTAACGAACCATTAAAAAAATACTTTTTATAGCATTAAAAAACATAATTACAATCTGGTTCCAGGGTTTTAAACACTGATTTCAATATTGGCAGAAGTTGCACAGGTTTTTAATCAAAATAAAACACATTTCAGTTTTTAATTAACATAGTTTTAATCATCAACATTGATCATTTCGATACTTTTAAAAATCTTTTTTTGTTATTATTATTTATTTTTATTAATTAGTTGGTTAGTTTATTAGTTTAGTAATACTAGTTTTTAATATATAAATATATATATATATATATATATATATATATATATATTTTATATAATTATATATCATTTGTGTGTGTTTGTGATAATTTGGTAGAAAGTATCTCTAATGTTCTGGTCCAGACGACAGGTGTTTTTTTTAGTTTTTTAATAATTTAGTTTATTCTGTATGATGTATATAAGAGTATATTATGTATATTACAGTATAATTCATATATGTTCACATTTGGAATGAAAAAAATAGCATAATAAACATTATTATCCATCATTAACTTAAAGTGATAGTTTGAAGGCGCCTTACAAATAACCCTAACTTACTTATTGTTATTATGAGTTGATTTTAACATGTAATACAGTGGTATGAAAACGTTTGGGCACCCCTGTACATTTTCATGCCTATTTTTGTTTAAATAATTCTTGCACACTTTCTGTAAATCATATAAACTTAATTTCACTTCTCAAATATCACTGTGTTTGTCTCCTTTAAGATGTATTTAACTGGATTTTTAAAATCCAAACAACCAATGATTTATAATAAGGACAATCGTGAAAATGTACAGGGGTGACCAAACTTTTTCATACCACTGTATATAGCAGGGGTCGGGAACCTATGGCTCGCGAGCCAGGTGTGGCTCTTTTGATGATTGCATCTGGCTCGCAGATTTCGGCTTTTCAGATAAAACATAAAATATTGTCACTTGTTTCAGGGGTGGACAATACGTCGATCGCGATCGAAGCTGTTGCGAGTAGATCGCGTGATTTAATAAAATATGATATAAGAAAATAGTAAAGAGAGCTCTGATTGGCTGCTGTGCATATTAATCAAATGGTTATTGTGCCGATTGGTTGAAAATTTGATTGACATGCACAGCAGCCAATCAGAGCTCCCGCCTCTTCCACTGAACGCACGGAAAAGATCCTATGAATCGAGAATAAAAAGAGCAGAACGTGCGACAGTCGCAATTCAGAAAAACGATATAGAATTATAAGCTTGTTTTTTTAAATAATATATCGAACAAAATAATGCGCGTTTGATCGCTTCAGGTTCTTCTCTACGAGAGTCACAGAAACATGACGTCAGGTCCATCAAAGTTAAGCTGCAGGTTTCAATGAAAGCGCAACAAATGCTGGTTTTCCTTTTGTGATCGCGGTCCTTAAAACACACTTGCATTAATACACCATCACATGATGACTATTTGTAAATGACCTTTATCTCACGAATGTAATAAGAATACGCAGAAACACAAACACATTAAACAGGTGAGACACACATTCTAATGACGTCAGAGACGATCAGACAAAGCGATGATGATGTGAAGTTACTGATGAACAGTTATATTCTCGTTAAACTTCATCTGCAATTTAATTAATCCACTTGTGTGATTCATATCAGACATGTTTAAAATTAACAAATATAAACTGTTAGTTTGAATTCATGTTTTCATTTGTTTTTGTTTTTTCATGATCACAGAAATGGAGAAATGTTAGTCTTGTGCTTCATTTAAATATGATGGACATATTGAAATGGAGGCATGGAAAGGGATGAACCCGTCTGAATTCTTTGTTGATTTTGATGAACAAAGGAAAAGGGCTTGAATTCGTGTCAAGCACAGATTCTTACATCTGAATATTATTTATATGGCTCTCACTGAAATGAATTTCCAAATATTTTGCTTTCATGGCTCTCTGGTTCCCGACCCCTGGTATATAGGATGAAGGGGAAAAAACAATATTTTACCTTCCTCGTGAGTCTACGGCACGTCCAGCCGTGTAAACGAGTGGCTTGAAGGATGGTTCGCTTCCGTCTGCACAACCTGTCGTGTACGGAGACTTCTAAGCAGGGATGACGCAGATAAAACGCTGATCTGGTTCATCACTTTCATTTCTGTTCCACCGCTGCAGGACATGGACCGAGTGGCAAATTTCGAAAAGCTGATTTATAGATTTTAAATAAACGAGAATCCTCCTCCAAAAACACCCACTTGTCCTAACATGTGTTTTTGTCACGTGTCTTCACGACTTCAAAACTCCAGATACCTTCGTCTGATGTTCTGGTATTTGGGTCACACTCCATCTACATGCTCTAAAATATCTGTTTAATCTTGACTTTCAAAATTAATTTGGCTGCGAAACCATATACTTAATTCAGAGGGCGGAGACCATTAATGGATTTTAGCGCCACAGGGCATCGAGGCGGCGGCGAAGAATTGAACGCAGCCTCTTGATGTCCAATATATATTCAATCAATGGCCTGAAGGTGCCGCGGGGATGTCAAAGCACTCCGCGGCGCCATTGACTGGATGGAATACAACAAAGATGTTTACTGGTATTTGAATTGATAAAGGCGTAAATATCAATGAGCGGTAATGGAGAGCGTGTCAGGACGCCCGTGTAAAAATGTCATTCTGCAGATATGATCACTAGTATTGGAGTGTGTACTACTGCGTTTCTATTGATCCTGCGTCTGTTGATTCAGAGTTAAAGTACCTTTTTTTCAATGGTCACTAAATAATTTTTAGATGCTAATCCCATCAAAATATTCATGGAATGGACCTTATTGGAGTTTATAATCCATGTGTTTGTGTCTTCTTGTCTGGACCGTTTTTTTTCATGTCATAACAACAAGGATTTGTCTCGCCTGAAGTTCATACAGAACTCTGCAGAATTCTGAGCCGCTCTAGTAGAAGAACTCACATTTTCCGAGCCTTAAATCTCTTCACTGGCTGCCAGTTTCTTTCAGGATCAACTTTAAAATTCTGGTTCTTACTTTCAGATCTATTCATGGTCAGACCTTCCATCAGTAGATTCTGATCCAGCCTTACACCCCAGCTCGGGCTCTGAGGTCTGTGGATCAGAATCTACTGATGGTTCCTGAACACGGTACAGTATGTAACAATTACTCTCAAACTAGTTGAAGTTGGCTTGGCCTGGAAGTGAACCAGCAATCTCCTTGCTGTGAGGCAAAAATAATTGATTATGTAATTTTGACCTTTAAAGTATATACTTTATTGAATATTGTTTTGATTGTTTAAGCGCTTTGTGACCCTGGTCTGGAAAAGCTCAAATGACTTACTTACTTACTTACTTAGCATCTCACTTTTAATCTATACTAATCTTCCCACCCACAAGGTCTGTGTAATTATAATACAAATACAATATTTAATTTAGAAAATGAATATTTAAAATTAGAATATTAAACTTTTCAAATATTAACATTTTTGGAATTCAATTATTCAAGCTTTCAATTTTGTATAATTTCATTGAATTATTCAATATAAAGAAATTCAAATTTTTAATATTTGTATGATTTATTTAATGATTCAACAACAAATTCAATGTTTAAATATATAAAAAATCAATTAAATTATTCAAAACATAATTCAGAGCTCAATGAAATATAACATTTCAAACATTTTAAAGGTTTCATTGAACAGCTCAATATTCCATTGACACTGACGTACTTCCATGTCTTTGGTCCACGACATCCAAAGAACGACGTCTCCTCACTTGATGCCAAAACCAACTCAAACTCTCAAAAGACTGACAGTATCTCTTGAAACGTGGCAGATATCAACCCTGAGGAAAACATCTTTGCATCACAGATTTTTTTTTTTAAACCCGAGACATGACCCAGATTCATGGCCAAAGATAATTGGAGGCATGGAAGCCACAGCATTTCTTTATAAAAAACACTTGAAATCCAGACAAACACACGCTTGTTATCGAATGATTAACTATGAAGTATTTCATTCATTTTTAAAAGCCTATTCACGGTGGTCTTTGAACTCCCTCTCACTATCAAAAGCTCCTAGAATACCAAACAAAAGACCTCCTTTAGGCAAATAATGACATCCCCATCTCAAGCCGCGTTCACCGCCTCAACATCTACGTGAGGTAAAGGTTCGACGAGGCGAGACTGAAGATGTTTCTCGGCGAAGGTCTGTCGGCCAGACCGTTTCCATCCACTTGAGACCATTCATCCCGTTCCGATGTTGTGTTTGGGTTTGAAAAGGAGCAGAGTTGAGATACAATCGTCCTCCTTTTATCCAGTTTCTTTGCCCAGAGAGAAGGTTAACTTCAGATTATTCTTTTATTGCTTCTTTCAGTAATACTCAAGTATTTGAGCTGAACTAATGACGCCACGACCAAATATTTCAAAGTTTAATGACTCAATTTATCTTGAGTAATGGTTAACCATATTGATTAGAGATGGTTCAATGAGTTTCATAGTGAAGCCACTGTGTCACGAAACAGTGTCTTACCTTTATAAGGCCACTAGATGGCAGTCTAAGTTTGAAAATGATGCCAAGTTTCATTGACTTAGTAAGTAAGTAAGTAAGTAATATTTATTTATATAGCGCTTTTCGAGACCAGGGTCACAAAGCGCTTAAATAATCAAAACAATACTCAAAAAAGTACATACTTTAAAGATCAAGATAATACTGAGAACAACACAGGAGTTCGAGAAATTCAAGGAAAAGCCTGAACAAATAGAAACGTCTTAAGATGTTTCTTAAAGGAGTCAGTAGATCCATCAAGCGCAAAGAGAGAGAAAGATCAGTAGATCAGAGCCAAAGATGTTAAAGCAGAGAGAGACATCTAGTGGCCTTTTAACATTAGGACACTGTTTCACGACACAGTGGCTTCACCTCCAAAATGTTTCATGACACCTCATCAGCACTTCACTTATATCGACTTATATTGCTCTTTTCTCCTCTGTCTTAAGTCACGTGTCACACGTTCTTTTTGATATTCATGTGGTCATTATCTGCCTCTTTTCTTAAGATTTCCATCTTTTATATCAGAATATCTAATTTACCGAATTTCCCCTCGCGGGACAAATAAAGATTTCTGATTCTGATTATTATTTTAGTGAGGTACGGTTGCGACTTCGGCTGGGTGTTGACTTTTGGTACTTTTGTGGTTGTGGCACCGACCAAGATTTTGGTTTACCAAGTATAAAGTACTACCTCACAAAGTAGTCATTGTGACTATATTCTACCCTTAACATCATGACAATATTACTTACTTTATTACTTACTTACAATTGAAAGTTTATTTCTGATTATTAAAGAAGTTATTCAAGATTCATTTTGGTAAAAACAAACTGCTCTCTATTTACCCGTTAATGGGTGTAAGTACCTTTAGAGAAGTTATTCACTATTAATGATACAGTCTCTTTTAAAAGGAAAAAAAACTGTTTCAATAGTAAGTATCAATAAAGCCATAACTAATCACAATAAATACTTTTGAAAATGTTTCCTATTCTATGGCGGCAGCACATTCTTAATTCACAATTATTTTACGGTTATAACGTCAAATATATGAAACAAAACGTAAGTTTATAGAATAATACAAACTACCATACATATTCACAATTACAAATATTTATTTTTGAGTAGTTTGTAGTAGGATGCTAATAATACTAGTTTACTTTTGCTTTTTTCTTTTAATTGAAAAAGTACTCAATCCATCAACAGTGAATCTCTCATGGTATTTAGTTGGTTAGTTCACCAACGCTTATCTTTAATCACATCTTTATTATCTTTATTAAGGTTTTGTTTAGCATGAACTCCTTAATATAATTTTATTAAGGGTAGAATATAAGGTGTCAGTACTTATATGAACTATAATGTACTATAATGTTTAATGAGTGGATCATTTGCGCTTAATACACAAGTGAATAAGTTTCTTATTAATAGTTTAAGTAATAAGTAGAAGTAATAAGTGATAAAACCCTTGTTAGCAAGTATTCTTTTGCTGCTCTGGAATGTATTTTTTTTTTCTGTAAGAAAACAGCTTGGAGTGGAAACTGACCAAAACTAAAACATTTAACTCAGTATTTGTCGTATGTGTACCGTCATTCTTCTTCTGTGAGAATACGATATGGGTATCCAAGATTCCGATATTTCTTTCTTATTGACCCAACATAGTGATTCTGAGTACCTTAGATTTCACCAACTTCTCCTGGAATATCACAAAAATGTGTCCAGAGCTGTGTCTCAAATCGCATACTTACGTACTTAAATTTAGTATTTTTAGTGCATAAGTGCGTCTCAATTCTTAGTATGTGAAATTTAGTGCTTCATACACACTAAATTGTCACTAAAACGCCCACAAAACTGAGTATGGATCGATGGACACTTTCTACCCTAAACGGCTCCATCTTAGTGACGTTGACGTTGTAAAGGGAAGTTACGTCATATATATATATATGCTGATACCTGAAATATCTCCCGAATATTTCATTTCTCATATTTCTTGATCCAAACCAAACGTGCTGCCAGCAGGTGGCGATAGTGTTCCTACAGCTGGTTGAAATCATCGTTAAATAGTAGTAGAAGAAGAAGCTGTCGCATCATTTCCTGTTAGTGCATAGCATCAGAGTTTGATTTGAGACATACTATCTGTGGAGAATTAGTTACTAGTTAGTACGTACACTATCCTGATGATACTAACCAGTGCACTAAGAGAAGTATGTGATTTGAGACTCAGCACTGGTTTTTGCTTCCTCCGGTCAGCCTTTGTCGGTTGTAGTTGAACCAGTTGACTCAAGGCATTTAGTAAGATGTGCGTTGTTGTCTGTTGTCCATATTCAGAACATTGTAAAACCTTCACCTCTGCTCTAAAACCTTTCTGTTCTTGTTGGAGAATTCATTATTTACCGCCCTTGAGAGATTTTTTTTTTAACATTTCCAAAAGGTTGCCTAACAGGTCGACATTGCAGAATGAGAAAAAAATCATTTTTTTCGTGGAAAACATTGTTTTTATGTATTTATTTGCATTTACATGCATCTGTTAGATTTATACACATATAAAATGTTATCCCTTGTGGTACCTCTGGGTCAAGCTGAACGACCTCCACCGCTTCATACGTACTCCTGGAAGACTGGTTAGTTCTACCGTCTCATAGCAAGATGGTTGCATTTTTTTCCTATTCTATCTTGGATCGACCCACGTCCCGGGTTAACCAAGGCCACTCCAGTTTCCTCCCACAGTCTGCAAAACGAGGTTGATCGAGAACCTCATATTGTCGGTAGGTGTCAGGGAAGAAAAAACGGTTGCGATACCAATTGTGGTAAGTAAGTAAGTAAGTAATTTTTATTTATATAGCGCTTTTCCAGACCAGGGTCACAAAGTGCTTAAACAATCAAAACAATATTCAATAAAGTATATACTTTAAAGGTCAAGATAACACTGAGAACAACACAGGAGTCTCAGAGAATCAAGGAAAAGCCTGAACAAATAAAAACATCTTAAGATGTTTCTTGAAAGAGTCAGTAGATCCATCAAGTGCAAAGAGAGAGGAAGATCCAAGTTCCAAAGGTCTCTCCGAAGAACTGTTGGTATTAAAATGACTCACCAGATGTCACTTGACATCGGCTGTTCTGGATTTACTTTAATTGCTCGGCAATTCCTCCGGCCATCTTAAGTTTTTTGGGGGGGATCCACACTTCAGCTGGGAGAGGCTCACGCTGTGCAACTGTGACAGCGAGGCAGTCGTAACCCACCGCTTGTCTTTGCATCAAATTATCAAAGGGTTTAGTTTGCAAACCCGATCAAGCATATTATTGGCGGCGCCGAGCTTATAGCAGCCTTGGCACGGCTCATTAACCCCAAAAGTTCTCAAGTCATCGGAGAACTTTTTCTTTTAGTGCTAAAAGCAATCTTTTGGCACTGTGGAGTTTACACAGTTGGCCTTGGGGATGAAAGTGCCCCGGAATAAAATTGAGTCAATACAACAGTATTATTATTTCATTCACCTCTCGCTGCTGTGTTTGGATTATGAGGTGGAAATTGCTTTGTGTGTGTCAGAAGATTTGAATATTTAAACACATGGAGAGCAATGAGTGCCATGTGGATCCATCTGGAGTGGTTTACAATAAGCACCATCTGTAGAGCTGTAGCCAGCGTTAAGTCATTATCTTCACAGCGACTGACAGAGGCTCACTGATCACAACTTATATCGCTGCCGTATATTTCCAGACCCATTCCCTGTGATTGCAATGGATGATTATGTGTCGTTTTCCCGTCCACACACAGATGTTCTGCCCCCCCCCGCCCCCCCCACGTGTTTTCACAGCAGGTCCACGAATGGTCCAGTGTCATCTTCTAGCTGTAATCCCCATTTTGGTCCCAGTGAGGGATTAACATCACCAGAGTGGACAGTAGTGCCAGAAAGCGTCACTTTAGGGTCACATTTTTTGGAATGACTGATTCGTGGTTATCAGAAATTCCCGAGGACATTTTTCGGGATTTAGCGTTGGAGTTTATTTTAACACAACACTACTTTTTACAGAAACAAATAGCAACAAAAACACCCAAAGTTCCAATTTTATTTTGTTCTTCTTTAACTTCTAGTCTCTATTATAGTCTATAGTAAACTTCAACCACCTGAGTCCAGACCCAGCTCAAAGGAATTCCTTTGTCGGTAACGTCCCTTTAGTTGTGTTTCATGGATCTACCCATTTTGTATTTTTTGGCCTTTTTATGCCTCTGAGTGTTTCGTTGGTTTCTTGTTTGTTGATCTCTGTGTTTTCTGTTCTATTTTCCTGTTTGGGTCTTTTTTTATTTTTGTTTTATTCACCGGTTTGGTGGGCATTTTGGACTTATGGGATATTGGACTCTAGTAACTGTAGATATTGGACTAATGTTGTTGTATTTATTGGAGTCCGTTGTGTATGTTAAATTGTGTACTATTACTGCTCAGTCTGTGGACTACTGTTTACTCGCACCTTCACTTGACTGAGACTTTAATAGTCCCTAATAGACTACTTTCTCTTTTTTAATTTACGTAACTGATTTTCTTTGAGTAATTCAATGCACCACCTTTTCTGTCTCAATCTGATGCAGAGAAAGGATTTCTGTGGATAAAAGAAAATAAATTAATCGAAGAGTCTCAATTTAAGTACATATTTCAGCGTAGTTTTTGTTTGTCAATCACCATATTTTAGTCTGGTCGATGTAGGAAACCACAACTAAAAAAGTACAACCCTATACAATATTGTACACCAGTAATAATACAATACAATATTGTACACCAGTAATAATACAATACAATATTGTACACCAGTACTATACCTGTACATTAAGGAAGGCAACAGATTGCTTTCAGAGACAACTGTTACCACTAGTTGGAGTAAAAAAAACAACAAAAAAACTTGAAATCTTTCGTTTCAAATAGATAATCGGTTGAAATAATGTGATAACTTCAATCACCAGCTCTTGAAATCTTTTAAATGCTCTTTAAATTCTACGATTGTATGAAAAGTGTTTGGTTTTCCATTTTTTTTGTTTTAATTATTATTGTTTTTACTTCCGGTCTCTCCTTTTCTATTCCCCTGAGCTTTACTTATGGCCCACAGCTGGAAGTCAAGCTACTTAACAACCAGACTCATCGAGAAAAATCAATGCCATGAAATCTGTGATGCGGCGTTGCCAAATACAGCATGTTACATATAGTTGCTTTAAACCTTTTTTCTTTTCTTTTTGTATCTCTGTAACTATTATTTCTTGACATTATAAAAAGAGCTTGCCAAGTTCAGAAGTTCATAAAACACGTGTTACTCTCTGAGAATAACTGGTGGGCTTACATAATGCTAAAAGCTAGTTAGCCTTAACGCTAAATTCCTGCATAATAAAGCTGGACGGAATTTAATTTACAGTCTTTTCACTCTCTTACTCACCCACACGATCACAGACTCTTTTCCATATCAATATTATCAGCAACCTTGTTCCGAGTGATTAACAGACACGCCTGGAGGGAGTGCGAGCGAGTGGAACTGCCACTTGTTATGTTATTGTTCCCACAGTAACATAATGAAGAACACGTATGTTCATTACAATTCCAGGAGAGTCTGCTTAACATCGTTCTACTCTCCGGAGATGTATTTCCTCTGTATTGTATATGTAGGAATTACAATTTAGTGTATTTGTCTTTACCTGTTCATCACAAAGTGGATTCATATTTAACATATGATTGTATAAACAAACAGAACTTTATTTAAAATACATTATTGTATTGATGTGAATTCAGGTCAAATTATGTTTATGTATATTTTATGAAGGAAATCCTTTTAAAATACACATTTCACTTTTTGTTGTACTGTGTCTGATTGGATGGATGGATGGATGGATGGATGGATGGATGGATGGATGGATGGATGATGGATGGATGGATGGATGGATGGATGGATGGATGGATGGATGGATGGATAGATAGATAGATGTATTTAACTTTATAATATAAATAATATATATATATTTTTTTACGTATGTAAATACTTATAAAATGTTTTTCAATCGTATTTTTTTTTTTTGCCCCTTTACTTTCTTTACTTGTGGCCCACTCCGGCCAAACTGTATTCAAAGTGGATGGATGGATGGATGGATGGATGGATGGATGGATGGATGGATGGATGGATGGATGGATGGATGGATGGATGGATGGATGGATGGATGGATGGATGGATGGATGGATGGATGGATGGATGGATGGATGGATGGATGGATGGATGGATGGATGGATGGATGGATGGATGGATGGATGGATGGATGGATGGATGGATGGATGGATGGATGGATGGATGGATGGATGGATGGATGGATTAGATAGATAGATAGATAGATAGATAGATAGATAGATAGATAGATAGATAGATAGATAGATAGATAGATAGATAGATAGATAGATAGATAGATAGACACAGTGTACCATATATTATTTAATGATTAAATGAATAGTCCTATATTTTTTTATGGCTCTGTCAGTATTTTCAAGTAAAAACAAGTTTTTCAACAGGCTTACAGACAAAAAACACCACCAGGCGGCTGAGGGCCATTTCTAATACTCTTCAAATATCCAGGGGCCGTAGATAATTCATCCTTTCTTGACTCTGACTCGTGATCTAAGATGATCTGTAATTCATTCTACAGTTTTTTCCGGTTATGAAATTTCTTCTTTTCTCTTTTACAATAAATAAGTTACGATGGAGTATAAAGATGCAACCGAAACAGTTACTTCAGAGTTAAAAGCGATTTTATCCGAGTTGAAGTAGAGGGACACCAGTGGACTAAAGTGCTAGTGTTTAGCCCAAAGGGACAATTTAGCCTTTAGTCTTTCTTTTATTGTCATTGCACAGAAAACACTGAAGTGAAACTGGCAATGAAATTGCGTTGCTTGGCAACCGTTAATAAAAACCGGAGAGATGTATATAAAAAGTATAAATATAAATATTAATAAGTTAAAAATAGTGCAATATAGTATAAACAGAATAAATAAATAACATTAATATTGCATATATAATTCATTAATGTATATAAAGTATAAATACAAATAAGTTAACAATAGTGCTAATATGTTACAAATAGAATAAATACATCATATTTTAAATAGTGCATAGCTCAAGTCATATTTTCATTCAACAGTTTGACGGCCAGAGGAAAAAGGTGTTTCTAAATCTTTCTGTTCTGCAGCGGAACCTTCTGCCGGACCACATTTCCCATGAGCACTCGCTAAACGTCGCAAAAGTTGCCATGTCCCAGTTTGCAGCAGTTGATGAATTTTCTGTTTCCAGACTTCCATCCATGAATGAAGTTGATACTGATGAGGTAATGAATCAGACTCTGGATAATGAAATATGATATGTATATATATTATACTTTGTTTTTGTAACTTATTCTACAGTTGTTTCCAGTTATGACATTTGTTCTTTTCTCTTTGATAATAAATAAGTTAAGCTGGAGTATAAAGATGCAATCGAAAAAAATGGGACATTTTATAAGAAGGTTCTGTATTGAACTGTCATTGTTAAGAGTAAAATTGTTGTGATTTTAAACCATCTCTTTTTTGTCAACGTTTACAGCCTTAAGTGACAATAAAGTTAGTTGAAAAATAGTTATCGTATTTTCCGGACTATAAGTCGCTCCGGAGTACAAGTCGCTCCAGCCATAAAATGCATAATAAAGAAGGAAAAAACATATATAAGTCGCACTGGAGTATAAGTCGCATTTTTGGGGGAAGTTTATTTGACATGTCATCTTGAAAGGCAATTTAAAATAAAAAAGGGGCAACAACAGGCTGAATAATTGTATGTTACGTTACATGACACAACTGAGAACCTGGTATATTAACATAACATATTAAGAGTTATTCAGATAACTATAGCATAAATAACTAAGAAGTTCACCAAACCATCCGTGTAACTCCAAATAACTCAAATCCAATGAAATCTTCATCCTCGTGTCACTTTTAAACAACTAACTAACTCCGGAGGTAGAAGATGCGGCGCTTCCTCTTCTACGTTGAAATTATCAACACAGGCCTAGAGCGCCCTCTTGCGGCTTAGTGGGAAAATAACATGTGAAATGATATACCGCTAATAATGTGTTAATAATTTCACACATAAGTCGCTCCAGAGTATAAGCCGCACCCCCGGACAAACTATGAAAAAAACTGCGACTTATAGTCCGGAAAAAACTGTTTTTTCTAGTTTACATAATTTGGACAGTAAAGCATGGCAATGGGTTCTTTGCACAGGTGCTATATTTGAAAAGATAAATGTGTTGCCGCGGCTGGAGAGGCGCCGTCAGGAAAAATAACGGGACGGATCAAAGGTTGTCGTCATATTTAGACGTACCTTCTTCAACCCAAGAGGATCCAGACCCTTCATCCGCCTCTCCATTTGTAACACAGGAAATGTAATAATTCAAATAAATGTCCTGCACATGGAAAAACATGGCTGGGAGAAGACCACAGTCATCGCTCAATACTAGAATGCCAACAACCCTGACATTTAGAGCGTGATGAGGTGTCACTCTTGGAAATGAAATCTGCAAAAGCAAAAATGGTTTCCTGCAGGAGGAGGGAGGGCGAGAGAGGAAAGTACCCCTCGACGAGGAGGCTATTAACGGAACAGTAGGTGAGAACCAGCGGGAGACCTGAGATCATACAAAAGACCCACACCTGTGACCAGCCATGTGGGACATCTCCACCCACCGCCGTCTTCTCCTTCTGTGATCAGACACGAATCGTGTCATTAAGAGGCCAACGGCTCACATCCCAGAATAATCCTTTTGTAGGAGCGAAGAGCGCTAATAACCGTAATAACGTGTGAAAAGAGGGATTCTCGGAGTTCAACCACATTTATCGTCTCATGTTATTCTTGAGGAGGGTTATGTTTTTTTGCAGTTTTACTTTTATATTTAACCATAAACTGAGATAAATGTTCACTTTAAAATAGGATTTTGTTGTTGTTGTTGTGTGTACAATACTAGATATATTAGAAAGGGCTGTGAGCTACTTTATTCAACTGTGGCGATGAGCCGACGAAGCTTCATGAAGCCTCACTTGGAAGCTCATTAGGTCTTTTAGGTGTGTCTTTAACGTTTAACTAATGTGTTGATTTATGTGTGTTAAAGTGATGTATGACTCTATTGTATCATCAGTGTGTGTTTGTACAAAACTCTCTTTTCATTAAAATATTGACATTAGAAAATGATCTTAAGCTCCGCCCACCACACCCTCTGATTGGTCAAGCATGGAGGTTTTTCACTGTGCGTCATCAAACCCGGGAAGTTTCTCTTCTCAACCTCGAAGGGAGTCGTTGTATAAACAAATCAGGGCGTGATTACAGCTGGAGAAGGAGTGAAGCCATTATAACGTCATATTGGACTCTCGTAACCTCTCGTTCGTCCAGATTTCAGAGCAACTTTATAAAGTAATAAGTTCAAAACATGGTCATGATGAGAAACTTCCTGCATCTTGGAGAAGAAAGCTTCAACATTTACTACATGAGAGTCAGGAGACATTAGTTGACCTTTAAACATTTTGTTGAAACTGAAAGAAAGAAAACACGTAATCAGTTTTTTTTTCGTTGATCCTTCAGCTACACTTGGCTGCCCTGACATTGAGCTCCAGACCTCATCTACCGATAAAACCGATGCACAAACATGTCTTGAATACATTCTATATTACATGAATAATAATAATAATTTTAAAACATTAGATCAATGATTAAGAACTGGTGAAAATATTTTCCTGGGGTCTGAAAATATATGCACTTATAATGCACGATATAAAGTAAAACATTTAGTTATACATTTTGTCACTAAATTCTTCCTTATCTTATTAGACTTAAACAGAATGTATATTTAAAGCTTCAAAATATACAAAATATAAAAGGTTATGGGGTGCTTAATTTCAGCTATCAAGTACAGCTCTAAGTTTAAGAACTAGCTTGAGAAACTTCAGTTTAACAACATTGCAAAAAAAAAGGCAAAAACAGGAATCAGGATAACTTAACATACGTTTTTGTATCCAGAAAATAATTTCAAAATAAGATAGTATAGAATTTTTTAATGAATTAATTAATAGTCTCATATTAAACATGAGTTCCATACCATAACTAACATATTTTGATATATTGAGATACTGTTAAGTATATAAATTATACTATAAAGAATATATGTGTAGTATTGTCCAGAACTTGACTCTGGTGTTGTGTTAGTGTAGTAACAAGTATATATGTGTAGTATTGTCCAGTACTTGACTCTGGTGTTGTAGTATTTACAGACCACATGACTCTTGACAAAGTCGTAACTGCTTTCATTTGTTTTCAAACCTAAATATGTCCAATCATCAGCTTTAAAAGCTGCTGGAGTCACTGTATCCTCTCGTCCTCAGTCATCACCCGGATTTCATTATTCATTTAGTTGTGGGGGACGTAATGACTGCTGCCATCTAGGGGCTGAAAGTTTAATTATAACACAAAAATGAACATGGCACCAATATTTGGATGTTACTTGGAAATAAAAAAATATATAGAATTGCTGTATTTTTACCAAAACTGAGAACTATGGTTGGACATTAAAAATAATTGCGTGGGTTTACTCCGGTCACTCCGGTTTCCTCCCACAGTCCAAAAACATACAGAGGTTTATTGAGATCTTGGGGAAATTGTCCGTAGGTATGAGTGTGTGTTTGAATGGTTGTCTGTCTTTGTGTGTCCTGCGACGGACTGGCGTCCTGTCCAGGGTGTCCCCTGCCTCTCGCCCTATGATACTGGGATAGACTCCAGTCTCCCCGCGACCCCGGTAAGGGATAAACCGGTACAAAATGAAAATGTATCATCTTTTATTAATGTTTATACTTTAAACTTTTATTTCTGGGCCTTGTTCTTCAGGAGCTAAACTTATGAAATCTGCATTATGGGTAATATGTGCAGCACTTTATATTAATAGCGTTTGAAAAAAAAGAAGATAAACTACAGTGATCATGCTGCTCGATAATTGTCAGGAATTATAAATATCTATTTTAATGGCGTTGGATGCAGACAAGCCCGAACAGCAAAGAGCAACGCGGCGATAATTAAGACGGCTGAATAAATGAGACGCCGTCGTGGCGGCGTTCTGGCAAAGAGTCTCAGCTTCCTCCTCAGCTCGCAGGAAAACAGCTGGAAGCCTCGCTAAACCAAATTACCGAGGAGTTGTTCAAACAGCTGCAGAAGAAGGGATAATGAAATTAAGGATGATTAAGAGGTGCAATTGCGGAGGAAGGAGGTAAAGAAGAACCTGGCTCTCCTGCAGGGGGAGGGCGGAGAACTTTGACAAATCCGACGGAGAAAGTGGTGGCTGGGGACTCTGGGATATTTGAAGGGCTGACAGGAGAGACGTAGTCGGGTGAAAATGACAAATGATTGATGCCCCGTTGTCTGCGGCTGAACAGGGGTGTCTGACGGCTAATGGAAGGTGGTGATTGAAAGCGACCAAACTTAAAACACTGCCATGCAGGTGATAAATCCCCTCCGAAAAAAAAAATGCTCAGGTAATTCGGCGCATAACACGACCTGAAAGCAGGAAAACAGGCTCATATTTACACGGCATCTGGAAATTATATTTGCTCTATTACATGGGCTCAAAGGCTTCAAGGAAAGCAGCTGCTCAGAAGCATATTAAATATTTCTGGTGTTTTGGGCTTCAGATTCCTGTCAAACAAGCGTGATTGGTGTCGGGTTACTTTCTTTGTGATCACAAACTTTCCAACCATACATTGGATGTAAGTTTTTGAGGTTGTTGGATGTAGTGTGAGTTGTTACAGTGATAATGAAATTCAAGTTTCACTCATTTTCTACTCAACCTATTGTCGACTAAAGGTTGGGATTATTTTCAGAGTAGACAAAAATGTTTGTTCATTTTAATGTTGTGACAGTTGTCTTCGTCTTCGTCCAAAAAGACACTTAA
The DNA here is from genome assembly GCF_982586985.1 of Callionymus lyra. Lineage (NCBI taxonomy): Eukaryota > Metazoa > Chordata > Actinopteri > Syngnathiformes > Callionymidae > Callionymus > Callionymus lyra. Next base: position 6,341,542 of record NC_141829.1, read on the forward strand.
AAACATCCATTTTCTGTCCCGCTTTTCACCCTGAGCTGGTTCTAGCCTGGAGCCTGATCCTTGTTTATTTCCATCATGTCGACTTCCTCTCGTGATTACCCTCATGTTTCCTCACCTGCTCCTTGTTCCCCTTGATTGTGATTACAAACCTCCTGTGTCTGTCGGTTTGTGTTATGTTGTCACAGAATTGTTGTGTTTGACCTGTTTTAATCGTTGTTAATTCTATCAGTACATCGTATCTTTTGTCTAATCTTATGTTTTAGTGAAATTAATCTGTTTATACTACCCCCTGAAATATGTCCTCTGACTGTGCGGACGTTTTAGCCTTCAAGACGTGTCCAGGATCAAGATCATAGTCGGTCTGGGCTAAGACAAGACTAAAAGTCCGGTAGGCATCAAAACCAAGAATTTAAAGATCAAGACAAGATCAAAACCAAGACTGTTCAGACCAAAACTAAGCATGTCCAGACCAAAACCACGACTGGAGAGACCAAGACAAGACCAAAACCAAGACTGTTCAGACCAAAACTAAGCATGTCCAGACCAAAACCAAGACCGGAGAGACCAAGACAAGACCAAAACCAAGACTGTTCAGACCAAAACTAAGCATGTCCAGACCAAAACCACGACTGGAGAGACCAAGACAAGACCAAAACCAAGACTGTTCAGACCAAAACTAAGCATGTCCAGACCAAAACCACGACTGGAGAGACCAAGACAAGACCAAAACCAAGACTGTTCAGACCAAAACTTAGCATGTCCAGACCAAAACCACGACTGGAGAGACCAAGACAAGACCAAAACCAAGACTGTTCAGACCAAAACTTAGCATGTCCAGAGCAAAACCACGACTGGAGAGACCAAGACAAGACCAAAACCAAGACTGTTCAGACCAAAACTAAGCATGTCCAGACCAAAACCAAGACCGGAGAGACCAAGACAAGACCAAAACCAAGACTGTTCAGACCAAAACTAAGCATGTCCAGATCAAAACCAAGACTACAGAGACCAAGACAAGACCAAAACAAAGACTGTTCAGACCAAAACTAAGCATGTCTAGACCAAAACCAAGACTAGAGAGACCAAGACAAGACCAAAACCAAGACTGTTCAGACCAAAACTAAGCATGTCCAGACCAAAACCAAGACTAGAGAGACCAAGACAAGACCAAAACCAAGACTGTTCAGACCAAAACTAAGCATGTCCAGACCAAAACCAATACTGGAGAGACCAAGACAAGACGAAAACCAAGACTGTAAAGACCGAAACTAAGCTGTCTTGAACATAACAAGACCATAGACTCTCCAGACCAAGACAAGAGCTAAACTGGAACTATAACACAAATCTACATAGGTCTACATATGATCAATTAAGCAGAAGAAAACTAATTAAAAATCTGGTTTAACTTAAAAAAAAAAAAGTTTGTTATGCATGAGTAATATTTCAGTAAATACAGTAGAATGTTGCCTTGGTAGTATTTGACCGTCTAGTCTCGGTCTGGTGTTGGAGAAGCGAATAGTGTCAAGAAAGCACAAATATTAAAGTCCTAACATTTCAGTCCATTAGCAGTACCACAGAAGCAGCAGAAAAAATGTGATAAGCCAGCAGGAACTTGCAGTGGAACGACACAACATCGCCTTTTCCTGCTCAAAATATCCAACATGTACTTGATTTAAAACCACTGAAAGGCCAGTTAAAGATCAGAAACAGATCAGACAGGCTCAGCAGAAACAAATTTGGGTCACTTTATGCGGCAACCTGAACGTAGACAAGACCAAAACAGAGACGGAACAATTTGAACTCTAATGTACAATCTAATTTATTTCTATGGCGTCAAATGATTCTTGCGGAGTGGACTTTAAAGTTAGTACAAAGTTTCAGCAATTGTATCATTAAGCAGCGAGAAATAAATCACGGTCTATAACTGTCAGAACCACTATCAGCACCTGAAATGTCAAGGCAAATCGAACATGGGACCTAGACAGGAACAAGACCCAGATCATACACGGTTTCAGACCAAGACCAAAAACATAACTGTAGAGACTAAGACAAGACCAAAACAAAGACTGTCCAGAAAAAAACTAAGCATGTCCAGACCAAAACCAAGATTGTAGAGACACGACCAACACTAAGACTGTCCAAACCAAGACTTTAGAGACCAAGACAAGACCAAAACCAAGACTGTCCAGACAAAAACTGTCAACATCAAGACTGTACTGTAAAGGCCAAAACCAAGACCATAGACTCTCTTCATCCCAACTGGTGTCAGGATATTTAACTCTCTACTTTAAATATCCTGATGCTAATCCGTGGTGTGTTTTTCTTCTCGTGTGTTTTATTTTATTTTATTTTTTGTTTTTATTTTATTTTATTTTATTTTATTTTATTTTATTTCATTTTATTTTTATTTTATTCTATTTTATTTTGTTAATAGTGTTAAATGTCTAATATTGTAAATAATCTGTATATTTTTAAGATTGTTTTATTTTTTTATTTTTTTATTATCTCTTTTATTATTTATTTTTTCCTTGCACTTTATTCTTTTCAACTGTGCTGTTGTAAAAGTGTGTTTCCCCTCTGGGTATGAATAAACATTTTCTATTCTATTCTATTCTATTCAGACCAGGATCTTGAATAAGACATCTTGTGACCAAGACAAGAACTACAAGACCAATCTACATACACAAAAATGAATTATCAAGCAGAAATAAAGAGATTTAAAAAAATCAGTCGTTGTCATACAGAAGTAATCGTCCAGCAAATACAGTAGATTTTTTAAAGTAGTATTAGACCGTCTAGTCTTTGTCTTTTGTCTGGTGTTTGAGGAGTGAATAGAAAGCACACTGTATTGAAGTCCCAACATTTTGGTCCATTAGCAGTTCCACAGAGGCAGCAGAAAAATGTGATAAGCCAGCAGGAAGTTTCCGTGGAACGACACAACATTGCCTGTTCCCGCTGTTCACCCTCGGATTTCCTGACGGGAACATCACAAATGCGTTGGATTATTGATTGGAAAGACTGCTGCGCTGCCGGAGGACGCCGACACTCACACCGTGAAAAAGGGCTGTCATTTTGACGTATATACGCCATTTCAACAGAATATCTTCCTTTGTTGAGAGTCCTGTATGGAAAGTCTTTGATTATATTTGGAGGAAGAGGCTGTAAATCAAGGGAGGTTTGGATTGGGGAAATCACTCTACAAGAACTTTTTTTTTTTTTTAAATCATAGTGGGAAATCTTTGCACTTGTTGCGAGGATGTAATCAATTTCAAGCACCACTTTGTAGATCCACTGATTCTCATTCAGCTCTGCCACCGTGTCAAAATGGGAACTTCACCAATCCCTCAGAAGCTTTGTAGCAGCTTAATGCTCCTATTTAGCAGCCGGGTAATGAGCCGTGGCTGATAATGTAGAACACATCCTGACAAGGTTAGGTCAGACAAAAGGCCAAGTTGTTAGCTCATTTAAAAATGCTTAAGGCCAAATTTAGCATTTTTGCCCTACTTTTTTTCAAAGGATTCGGAAAGAGCAGAATTGTCTCAATTTATCATCCACGAGTTGTTCTGCGTCAGGAGGAAGGCGAAAGAAAAAAAAAAAGAAAAGAAAGCTGGGCGGCTGTTTCGCAAATGAAGAAAAATGATGTTCTGAAGAGGACAATAATGAAATTGTTGTTGTAGCCGTCTTACCTGCTCCACGTGTCATCAGCGTCACTCTGGCAGATGTCGCTTCGCTGCTTCGTCTGTATTCATGCTGCTCCGAGCGTATATACAATTTTTTTAAGGAGTCAAAAGTAGAAGATAGACAAGATATCCGAGTGCTTTTGACAGCAAGACGCCGCTCCTATAATTATATACGATAACTCGGACGTAAATATTTCAGGGCCTCCTCACAATTGAACAGCACGAATGCAACGGAGCGCTAACTATGTTGTTCACTTTTCCCCGTCAATGATAATTACTCTTGTATCGACTCGATCCGAAAAATATTCATCAGCCAAAGGAGCAAAGTCATTAGTCAAATCTTAACCTTTAAATCTGCGCGAATCAAAGACGGATGAGCCCGTGCTAAAAATAAGTTGCTATCAAAGACCAAAATCCTGGGATACCTACGATGAGGCAACACCTTTGTTGTGATTGAGTAGAGTCCCCCTTGTCTGGACTCCCGTCTGGTTTCACAGCAGGTTTTTTGGCTCTGTTAAACAAAGCCATGTTCCAGCTTAAATCAAGAAGATCCAGGTGAGGCAGAGGCTCATCATCAAAACGTATGTTAAAACCCAGTTTGCACTCTAATAATTCCAAAAAATACTAGATAATCCAATCGACTTTCTCAATCGATTGATGGTTAAGTCCTGAGCTAAAGTATGTTGACCATATTTACCAAATATTTATTTAATCATCACTGCTTATGTAGGACGATAATGTGGGCGAGTAGATGACTCCGTGCCAGTTATTATCTCTGAAGGACTGAACAGATAACCCTCAACCTCAAACCATAGGAACTCATTCGAGTTTGTGTTTTGTGGAAACCATTGGAGTAAGATGATTAATGGGGACGAAGATATGACCTCAAACTAACAGCATGTGCTTCAGAAAGAATTCAGACAGTGAGGTAAACTACTTTCTTTTTCGTGTGACTTCTATCCTTGTTTTTAGTTAAATCGTTGAGGAGTAACGAATGTCTCGAACTTTACTGACTCACTCAAATGTAGTAAATGTTGAAGTCTTCCTCTCCAAGATGCAGTAAGTTCCTCATCATGATCATGTTTTACACTTATTACTTTATAAAATTGCTCTGAAATCTGGGCGAACGAGAGGTTACGAGAGTCTATTATGACGTATAAATGGCTTCACTCCTCCTCCAGTCAGCTGTAATCATGCCCTGCTTTGTTTCTACAATGGGTCCTTTGGAGGGGGAGACCTCCCGGGATTGATGACTCGCCGTGACAAACCTTCGTGTTTGACCAATCACAGCAGAGTGGGTGTGGTTATGGTCAACAAGATTTCATCTCCAGAAAAGTTTTGTGCAAACACACACACACACTGATGATACAATGGACTCCAACAACACAACAACACACACTTACATCAACACATCAGTTGAACTTCAAATTTCTAGGGGAAAAAAAAAGTTTTTGGCCTTTTCAAATAATTGGCAAAAATAATCAATTATCCTTGCAACCCTAAATTAAGTTATTATTTTATTTATTTATTGTTCTTTATTCATCAATTTTTTAATCACATCATCTATCCGTACACTGGCCCATAGACTTTATTCCTCTCCTGAAAAAATAACTTTCCTGAGTAACTAGTTAATTTAAAAGTAACTTTAAAATAAGTAAATAGTATTGCTAACTAATTTTCTATTTTGGCGTAACTTGCCAAACACTGCCAATAGGGCAACATGAAAGGAAACACAAAATCCAACATAATAAGATGGTTGTTGTACTGTATTAAATATATTTTATATTCTTTCAACACGCCCATGGGGGGCTACAGACAGGCACCATGTTGGTGACCCCTGTTTTGGATAGTAGTAATATTCATAGTTATACTCAACACAAGAGAAGTTAAATACATTGTTGTTTTCTTTCTGTACTTGCTGGTAACAAATTCCTTGTTGATCAGTTTTGAGACCCAACTAGGTGGTACCACTGCCGTTAAGGCACGACTTACTCATGAAGATACTTGTGGATAACCTTTGTAAGGACAGTAAATAACCCGGTAATCGTATAGAAGCCAACATAGAAAACTTTAAAACGGCTTCATTGACAAGATGAGATGGACACCAGTGTTTCTAGATATGTTTTATATACTGGAAAAATAATACACAAGGAGAACACAATTATAAAAGTTAAGTTACACTTTCATTTAGTCATTGGTTAAATCTTGTCTACAACTGAATGACTGCAGTCCAGAAGGTGCACAAGGTTTACTCAAGGAGAGGAGTCTGAGGGCTACTGACAAAATATGCAAGCCTCCTGGAAATCCATGGACATTCTCTAGTGTCCAGGTCCGTTTGTCCAAGAGTTCCACGAAACCAAAAAACGAAAATGGAAAGAAACATGGGCGAAAAAAGTTCATGTTGCAAAAAAGCCAGCAAAGTCTCTGTATTGTCTTTTTTGCAGAGGCGGATGACGATAAGCTCTCTCTTGCGTTGAAATCCTCGCGTCGACTCTAGATAGTTAAATAAAACTCTTATTTGAAATTAGGCACTCATACAGTGTAGGCAGTATCGGCCCCTTTCCGTCTACAACATTGACCATCATCGAAAAAAGAACAAAGACAGCAGCAGGTTCTGTGCGCAGCGTAACACACCTCGGCGTCCTTCGCAGAGGAATTATTGACATTGGCAATCCAAACCGTGGTACGGTGTCGCTCTACGCATACCAAAATCTGTTGCTCATCGCGCCCAAGTTCGTCCTTCGTCTTCGTCGTCACGACACAAACCATTGCAGCTGAAATTACGACCAACGGCGACAAACACTAACAGCTGTAGAAACTGGACGGCTTGTTTGAGCATTTTTAGAAAGTGACCGTCGTGTGTTTTTTTTTTTTCTTTTTGATTCTTCTTGGATGTTTCCCGGAGATTCCTGCAGTAGCACCCGTGAGTCTGTAAGGGCAAGAGTTAGTTTGAGGCTGGAGCCCTCGGGCTTTTTGCTTTGTCGTCAGATGTAGTACTCCTTCATGTTTTCTCTGATCGAGTTGTGGAGATGCATCTCTGTCCTGTAGTCTGTGTACATGCTGTGCGTGTGCTCCTGTTTGATGCTGCTGTCTCTTTGAGCCTGACGCCGCTGGTAGAGGAGGCGGGCCGTCACCGCCAGAGCGCACACGGCGATGAAGACCACTGCTGCGACCACTGCTGTGAAAACAGAGGGGAGGACATGTCAGCAGGGACAGGCATTGTATCCTCTCAAGTGCTTGAAATACTCAAACCTACAGTTCATATAAAAGAGGTTCTGAAGCTTTAGGCTAATGGAGCAAAAAAAATCGATTAAATATATCATTTATGCAAGACAATCCCGTCACTGAACAAGTTGGCTTTGTGGCCACCAGAGGAATGCTCTAGTAGAAGAACTCGCATTTCTCCGATCCTTAAAACTCTTCACTTGCTGTCAGTTTCTTTCAGGATCATTTTAAAATTCTGGTTCTTGCTTTCAGATCTATTCATGGTCAGACCTTCCATCAGTGATCTGATCCAGACTTACACCCCAGCTCGGACTCTGAGGTCTGTGGATCAGAATCTACTGATGGTTCCTGAACTTCCGGACCAGAGGAGAGAAATCCTTCCAGACTGTTGCTCCTAAGATTTGGAACGATCTCTGTGTTTGATGATCTACTGACTCCTTCAAGAAACATCTGTGTTTGATGATCTACTGACTCCTTCAAGAAACATCTGTGTTTGATGATCTACTGACTCCTTCAAGAAACATCTGTGTTTGATGATCTACTGACTCCTTCAAGAAACATCTGTGTTTGATGATCTACTGACTCCTTCAAGAAACATCTCTGTGTTTGATGATCTACTGACTCCTTCAAGAAACATCTGTTTGATGATCTACTGACTCCTTCAAGAAACATCTGTGTTTGATGATCTACTGACTCCTTCAAGAAACATCTCTGTGTTTGATGATCTACTGACTCCTTTAAGAAACATCTGTGTTTGATGATCAACTGACTCCTTCAAGAAACATCTGTGTTTGATGATCTACTGACTCCTTCAAGAAACATCTGTGTTTGATGATCTACTGACTCCTTCAAGAAACATCTGTGTTTGATGATCTACTGACTCCTTCAAGAAACATCTGTGTTTGATGATCTACTGACTCCTTCAAGAAACATCTCAAGACACTTTTATTCAAGCTTTTTCTTAATTTTCTTGGGACTGCTTTGTTTGTCTCTTTGTTATCTTGGCCTTTTAAAGTATGTATTTTAACTGTGTATTGTTTTTTATTGTTAAAGCGCTTTGTGACCCTGGTCTGAGAAAGATCTTTACAAATAAATACTTACATTCTAATAAGCTGAGAGTCTTTAATCTTATTTTTCGATCACGTCTTTAATCCAAATTTCATTATCATTTTGTTGTTTACCGTTTTGTAGTTTGTTTTTTTTGCATGAATTTTCAGTTTAAATATTAAAAAAAAACATTTCTATCTTAAAACTACTGTATATAAATGATGATCCTTATTCCCTAAATATGTGACTTTGTGTAAAAAAAACTCATTAAAGTGCTAGTAGGTAACTTTTTGTGTTGTCCGATAGAGGGATCTAACTAGAGACGGTACATTTAATTAATGAATTGGTCTAGTGCATAATAAATGTCAAAATCATTTATTTTGCATTTATTCGTTTTATAATCCACAAGTTTAACTATACATAAAAACATATATTTCTTTAGGAGGTTTCACCTCCTTCTCCCCCTTTTCTGTTCATCAAAACAATAAAAATACAATCAAAAACTGTATCAATGATGATCTTAACGCTTAAGACGCTTAGATATAGGTTTCGTTAAGGAATTTAAAATAAATCGTATTCATATTTTTAATTTTATCTGGAAATAGCAACAACCTCCCAACTGGCAATACAAAACGTGATGTAAAGTCTCTGTATTTCCTTCCTGTTAGCTTTTGAAACTGAAAAAACTCGATGGTATTTTGGCTTCCTATTGGTCTGAATTATATCAAGTATCCGGTTGTGATAGTTGCCAGTTTTTGGACAAAAATCAGTGGCTTCTATGGTAGTAATAGGTTTATGAAGCTTCATGAAACAGTGTCGTGATTTTTAAAAAGGCAGTAGGTGGCGCCCCTGCTTTAAATATAATTTAGAATTTTGTTAGAATAGCCGTTAAGGAACAGTATGATAGAGTTGAGGGCGCCATCTAGTGGTCTCTGGACGCTTTTACTTTTCCTCACATAACTGCCAGTAGTACTAAACCAAGTTATTTTACAAGTTAATGGCTGTAACTTTATCATCGCAACTTTTAATTGTCGTCCTTTTTCCTTTCACTCACAAACGACACGTCTCATCAGTTCATCGAACCTCGGGGCCCTTCGCTTTGCCGCCTCCTTGAAAAACCTCACAAGATACAACCACCTCATATTAGCGCAGCCCTCAGATGTTTATTGCTAGACATGATTAAATCAGCGTCAACATTTGCTTAAGTGAATATTCTTCAGTCAGACAACAATGCTTCGCTGCGATGCATAATAAGCAGACGTTTCCCGGCGGATGCAGACGCTGTAGATCAGAGCTTCTTTTTAATCCCATCCTGAGTTGTTACCACTGCGCTGAGAGTTTTCCTGTTATGCAGTTTAATAAACATGCTTTTATCTTTATTGCTTTTTAAGTGGATTTTTGTGTTTAATAAGGACTAATGTCGGAGCTGGGACGGACTGATGAAGTTTACTGCTTGGAGATTCGTTGGAGATAATTTTCATTTGGCAAAAACAACAATCTTCAGCCTTTGGGATGGTCCGTGTGAGCGAAATAAATTGAAACCATATATTGGAAACCCAGTAAAAGATTATAATTATGCCTGGAATAAAACAGCTTCTTTTAATTGACTTAAACAAGGAGTTAAACCGTAATAAAACAAGGCCTAATAAATGAAATTAAATAGTTGCAAAACATTCAAACCAAACACTAATTTCAATGTAATCTTTTCACAGATGCCAAATATCTAAATATCTCATTAGTCTTACTTTTGGTTGGATTGAATACAGTTGCAGAAGTTAAAAGGAACATTTTAGGCTCTTGATCAAATTAAATGTGGACTCATTCCTCAGGAACCGGAGAATTTGTCTTGTTGACAAGAATGTGTTTTTTTAAATTGAAGTCCCACCACGTTGTTTTACTGCTTCACAGGGTTATTTTGGGGGGTAAACAAAAACAAGCGTCTTCAGAGTCACAGTAAATTATATTTATTCACCTTTACAAATGTCCAGACTTTTATTCAACCAAAATAAAATATAGAGTATAAACATATATATATATAATGTCAAAGTACAGATTGGAATCCAGTAAGTTCTGGAATCCTACTAGTACCAATCTGTAGGATTCCAGATACTGTACTAGTACAGATTTGAGTCCTACTACTGAACTGGGATCTGAATATTTGAATTCCAATCTGTTCTAGGAGGATTCTGGATTCTACTAGTGAATTCCAATCTCTACTAGGAGAGATTGGTTCCTACTACTGTATTGGGATCTGAATATTGGAATGTCTACTAGGACAATTTCCAATTATATTAGGAGAAATTTGGATTACATCAAAATTTGCATCATTTCACACCTAAATTGTCAGCTAAGGTAAACCTACATTCAACGTTACTATTCTAGGTGAATTACTTCATATTTTAGAAATCTGACAACCCTTCTGTCAATACACATTGTAACCATGGAGACAGTTCAGTAGAAGGATTCCAATCTGTACTTGTAGGATTCCAGATCCTTCTGGATTCCAATCTGTACTGTGACATTTATATATATATATATATATATATATATATATATATATATAAAGCATTCTCCACACTATACAAGAGAGTAACTTTCGGGACGTGTAAATCTTGATTAGAACGGCCATTATTTGTAGCTTCAATCAACCGATTCCTCAATCCAGAGACCTGACAATGTACTCGTATTTCGATGTAATTTTGGATTAGTATCACTTAATCTTTATATCCTTAGAAATAAAAAATCGATACCATTTCTGGAAGCATCATTTTAACCAGACACAGTTCAGCCCTATTTTTTGGTATCGTAGCGTACTTTATCTTTTTAATTTTAGTATTATTCTGTTTGTGTTGAGTAGAGTTCAATTACCCCTCATGCATTGCCACCTTTTTGAAGACAGTACTGGACAGGCCTGGTGAAACCAGTTTAAACTGGTCCATCTCTTTTGGTGATCGACTCCTAATTGATTGTCTTAAAAGTGTATGAACTCACGCATCAGGAAAATACAAGTTTAAAAAATACTCCTCCTGTGAGAAGAAGAGAATCAATGCACAAGAAAACGTCGGCGACCTTCTCTGACTCCTGAAAGGCATACAAAAATATTCCTGACACTTTGTAATAAAGAGAAATAATCCACCGGATTACAACATTGTGTGCGACTTGTTTGACAAACTCCGCGCGGTGAGGTTGTCGAGGACAGCGCTGCAGGAACTCGCTGTTTCAGACCTTCTTCTCTTTTGAAGCGGAGACTTTTAATTGGCCAAAATTAGCCTCCCGCAACTTCAACTTTCTTTGACTCCAATGTGCAAATTGCTGTCATCGATTCCCCTCGGATGTAAGTGGTCCATTGAAATGTGTCCCTCAGAGTCAGCGCTTGACCTTCAAACTTTATCAGATAAAGCAGATGATGTCACTTTTCGTGGATTCTAACTAGCCACCCAGAGAGAGCGGCAGGAAATTAAACAAATAAATGGCGACCACTTAAAGTTTGATTGGTTTAATACATAATAAATGTAGTGTCGATGACAGAGGGTCCGATAACACAAGGGGATTCTTGAGGTTCTGGACCGTCTTGGTGGACCAATCGATGAGTGTCGATAAGAAGTGAAACATCAAGAAGGCACCAATAACTACCTTATGGCCTGTTTGAGGTCATAATTCAACTATTCAAGTGATAGTTCAAAATTCTCATTTTCTACTCACCCTCATGCCGACTAAGGTTTGGGGTTATTTTAATCTGTTCCTTTTTAGAGTAAAATGTTTGTTTATTTTAATGTAGCCACTGAAACACAGTTGTCTTCGTCTTCATCTTCCTCCAAAAAGACACTAAAAAACATCCAAATACCTCTATACTGCTCGTCTGTAATGTCCCTCTTGGATTGAAGACTCAAGATGAGGAATTGTTCTGAAAAAACTTAAACAAGTCTATATTTCAAGCTGTTTTTTAGCTGAAACTTAAAGACCACCATCCTACATAGACAGGTAAATAATACGGTCTAGACTGGAATATAAAATAGAAACAAATGTCTTGTCTAGAACTCTAAAAAGGAACAGATTAGTCGACCTGAGGGTGAGTAGAAAATTAAATGAAATAGAATTTTGGGTGAACTATCATTTTGAGACTGATGATGTAGACATTTGTAAAAGCCATCGTACAAATGTATTTTGTATTTTATTATATAGTCTTACTATTCACAAGTTTAATTTAACATAAAACCCATTTGTTTTTAGGACATTTGACCTCTTTCCAACCTTTCTTTTCATTTGTCCTTTTTGGGAATTTTCTTCTTCAAAAAAAAACAATCAAACAACATATTCAATGTCAATTTTCACTCATCCAGGTAATGGTTTTTCCGGACGGTTTCAAAACAAGGCAACTGGCGTGAGTTTTTGAAGGATGTTTCACCGCTCTTCCGAGAAACTGTTCAATTGCTGTTTTGTAAAACAGAAAAAATGTCCAATTTTGATCAAATATGAAATAAAAAATGTCACCATGGGCCCGTCCCTAGAACCGCCACTGTTTCCTAGTCACACTGTACTGATTTTGAATTTATATACTGTATATATATCTTTACATTAGTTAACTAAATGCAGAACATTCTGTTGATGAACTGAATACAAAGAACAAAAATTGTGGAAAAAATGAATCTTATACTTTAACGTTAATTTTCATAGCAATCCTGCTCGATTTGCTTTTTAACTGTTACGTTTCATTACGTTTCTAAACTTCCTGCACATCTATTTAGGTGAGATCTTTTTAAAAAGGCTAAATGCAAATTTGTATCATGTTACTTACATTTTATACATGTTCAATTTTGACAACACATAAACCAAATGTATCCCATAAAACATGAACAAAGTTTCCAGAATTTCAGCTTCTTGTTGTTAACTGTAAGGCAGAAAAGAACCCTTAAAAAAATGTTTATAACCAGGAAACGCTTTGTAGTTCAGCTAATACACAATTCATTTATGATTTATTAATCTCATGGAAACACTTTTGTTTGTGTAATGGTTATTTTACCCTCCTTTCCCTTCACAACAGTCACTGATGTGGCCCCTGAGGAAATACCGAGACCCTTCTCAACATACGTGTCTTACATGTATGTTGAAAAAAACCCTCTGTTAATTAAAATGACAACGTAAACTCCACGACTTGACCTCACATTACACCGACACTGAAAAAAAAACAACCTTTTAATCAGATCTTATTGATTTCCCTCCGTGGTTTTCCCTCCAGTCAAGTCTCGCACACACTGACTCTCAACTTCTTATAATGAGCAGAATTCTTCTGTAGAAGAAAAACTCATTGATCTACATCAACAAGGCAGCAGAGGGTGTTTTGTTGAACGCCGGTGGAATCTTTTCATAACTTGAATGAAGATCTTCAGTCATGCCTCGAATAGTCTGCGGAACTTTCTATATATTTTAAGCCAGGACTCATTTTTTTCTCATCATCCAGACACAGACTTGTTCTGCTGGTTCATACAGTCGATGGAAATACATCAATTTGAAAGATAAAAAAAAAAATCAACATTCTAGATGTGGAGTTTCAATAAAAACTGTTGCATATTTGGAGATAACTTTATTCGTGCTTCTCTATAAAAGTGACAATAATTTTTGCGAGAGAATCACTTCACACCTCCAGCTCTCGACTCAAGGAGAGAACATTCCTGAATGCTTTTAGAAATAACAAGGCTTCTGTACGTTTCGCTCCAAACACCGATGACTCATTTTCAATTAGACAAAAAAAAAAAGAGAAAAAAAGAAAACCTGGCAAGGAAAAGCGAGTGACATACCTGCGATTACAGCCAAATCTGTCTGTGCCTCATGGCCAAACTGCTTCTTCTCATTATCTGGTGTTACAGCCTGATCTGTTGAAGTGGAAAAAAACAAGAGAACGTCTTGGAAATGTTTCAAAAGTATGACCTGCTTTAGAACATCAACACCTTGGGATTAAGCAGAAGCATCTAAAATATGAAAGCACTGAGGTTGAACAGAGGAAAAACACTCATTTTTTTCCAATCTCTGTTTTTCATTTATATTCAAAACATTTTTTTTTTTATGGTTTAGCGAAAAAAATATACGTTTTTGCACGTTTAACTGTTTCGAAAACCAGTCGAATAACATTTTTATTTGATGTATTGAATCACTTTTCCATCTCAAAAAAACAACAAAAAAAAACATAAAAAACAAGTAAATTAACAGATCCTATCAATTATTTTAAGATTAAAAACCCGTAAGGACTTCTTAAATCTTGGGTAAAGTCAAAACTTGATGTTTTATTTTAGACAGCGAGGGGCAAATCGACCAATCACCGCTTTGATTCGAGGTAGGCGGGGCCAAAAACAATCAAAGCCCGAAGCCTTCTTCAGCAGAGTGGTTAGAGGGGGAGATTTAAATGGCAGTGACTTTTTATGGTTCACTTCTTTTCAAGACAGCTTTTCGCCAAAAAGAACTGCAAGTAATAAACAAGAAACTCCTAAACCATCTCCAGTTTTTCCCCAAGTTAATGTTAAGCTCGTTGCGGAGAGTTTTAATGATGTTGGCCCGTCTCTATCTATTAGAACCAAGTCTGGATCAGAGCCTCAGTATCTACTTATGGAAAGTCCTTCAGACTTACTTATCACACTGCAGGATTTAACTCCTCGTTCCTTCTGTATGAACGTGCCCTGACACCAGAACCGGTTCTGATAAAAGTCTCCCCAGTGCAAGGCAGTTATTCTACTGCTTTTTTGGGATATGCATGTATGATGTCAACGGTAAAAACAAAGTTGGACCATTTAGTAAATTGTTCAATACCCTTTTTTTTATCTTAATATTTTATTGGTTTGCACATAATGGTATTTGGAAAAATGTGTAATATACAAGTTTAAGCATTTTTTTCTTTGAATACATTTTCTATTTAAAAAGTATTTCTGTTTAATTCATAACATAGATGTAGTCAAAAAAGAGAAGATCAAAGAAAAAATATTGCTTATTTTATTTAAATTGTAATATATTCTGGGATTGTGTTAAATAATTTATTTTCTCCTTAAAAAATACGAGGAATATGAAAATGGGGCTTGTCTGAATAATTCAGTTAATTATAAAAATAATAATTAATGAGTTGGGTTTTATTTCTACCTTTAAATTAACCTGATAAAAAATTGTTCTGTAAAAATTATTATGATACCGGTTTATGTTATCCTTTCTTTTAACCCTTAACTTTGTCCCTAATTTACACGTCTTTTCACAAGAATAAAGTCAGATTAAATGGAAATGATCGTTCAGGCTGCTCAGGTCAATGATGATGTATTACTTCAGTCCCATTAAAAGACTTATTTTTTGGATAATAACACCGTGTCATTTTCACACAGTGACTCATCGTTTTCATCGCGGGAGCAATTGAAGTGTCTAAGAAAAGTCCAACAGAGCTGTCAGTCCCAATGTAACTTACTTCATTTTAAAGATGATTAGACTGCAACGATTAACAAATCATACTCCTGACACTGAATTACTCCCCGAGCCAGAGTTCTTCCGACAATAGCGTCTCTATAATAACCTCGAAAAATGACTGCATAGGTCGGACCCGCAAACTTGTGATTAGGAGTGATTGAGCCACGTGGCCTGATTGTGACGAATCGACGTGAGGACAAGTGAAGGTCACCTAATTTGCTGATTTAAGTGTCTCTTAAATTGTTCTAGGACCTCTATTATACTTTTTGCACAAAACTCTCATTTCATAGAGATATTTACATTAGAAAATATGATGTTTTGCTTGAGAAGAAGTCTCGTCCAAGTAACCACGCCCACTCTGCTCTGATTGGTCACAAAAACACGAGTTGCATTCAAGGACTCTCATAAATTGCAAACTCACCCCTAAAACTCCCGTTTTGAAGATTAAAAAACAAATAATAAAACTAAGGTTTGCTGCTTAATGTACACATTACAAAAACACCTAAAGGCAGAAGTAACTCTCACCATGTTTACGTAAATATTAATTTTGTTCCACGATTTGCATGTAGGTACTGAACTGATTTAGGGCTTCTAGGGGAGGACACCTGCACCAGAGTGACGTCAGAATGTTTCATTTAAACCGTAATCTCGTTTGGTGAGATTTCAGACCAGAACTTTATTAAGTAATAACTTTAAAACGGAGCAGCGTCATGATGAATGAACTACTGCATTATGAAGACTTCAACATTTACAACATGTGAATGAGTCACGAGAGTTGGGTTTTCACGTTAGGTGCCCTTTAAAGAAGAATTTATGGTAAATAAAATGGTCTGTGAAACTTGAAAAAAAAACGATCATGCCCCTCCCCTTGAGAAAATGGCGCTTTGGGCGAGTGTAAGGTTTGACTAAAACCGCTGTTTGCTAGCCAAACTGTACTTTTAATTTTTTTTAAATGTATTGTTACCTAAGTTAGCTATATCCAGAATGTTCTCTTGATGGACTGACAGATCGTAAAGAAAAGAAATGGTGGAAAAATAAAATTTATATTTAAGTAAAACATTTTTTTTTAAATATATGTATTATTTCCAAGAGGATGGACACTATTTATTTTTGTATTTTGCTTAAGATAATGAAAAATAAAGAAATAACAATACAAATAAAATTTACAGAAACACAAAAAACAAGACAATTTATATTATCATAGTTTTCAGTCTGTCAACATCTGTATATCTTGAAAATAGGTCACAAATACATTTCATATGTAAACAAAATATTGATATTTTTCAACTTTGAGGAAATGTATCGTATCTTTGAAACCAGATTGAATTCAGAGATTTCCAAAGATTTTCCAACGTCGAGCTACTAGTGCAGTTAATGGTAGGATTTCTTATTGACTATATTTGAAAGATTTTTTCTTTTCATAGCAATTTCTGCTCGAGTTGCTTTTATAACCGTAAAAGTTTAGCTTCTAAACTTCCTGCATTTTTATGTTTCCAAACTGCTGAAAGGGAAATGTCACAATGCATCAGGTTACCTTGCAGGGTGTGTGACGAAGAGTCTGGCAGAGAACCACAGTTGGACTGGACTAAAGGTCCTCGGATGGTGACCAATGAGCTTCCTCGATTCGTCAACGCCGCTTTCAGCAGAGCCACGTTGTTGAACTGCACCAGGGAAAGACAGCCGACGAAACCTTTGGAGGCCGCCAGCGTGACTTCCTCGCTGAAGCTCTCCCCTCCTTCAAACAACCATAAAAGTACATTTTAAATCTGAGAAAAAAACCATAGCAAGTAAAAAACCCAGGAGTTGACGGTAAAAAGTGTGCTGGTGCGAAACATGAAAGGACTTACTGACGACTTTGCCCAATGTCACTGTTCGGATGAGGATCAGCTCGCCGTCTGATGATAGCGTGTATTTTTTGTTGATGTCCTGGTCAATCTGCGGGGAGGACGAGATCACAGGGTGAGGTTGCGGGTTCAAAGGAGGCAGGTTTTTGGCATGAAACCTTATGAAACAGACGATCACGGATTGATACAGGTATGTGTCCTGAAAAGCTGCCTATGAAGAATGATTTATTGAGTAGTGGCCACCACTTACAATGGTAGGCGTGTGAGATAAAAATCGACACACCAATATATATTTATACTTTGTTTCCAGGATACTGTATCGATATTCAACCAGGGATTTGGGTCAGGGGAGGCAGAGCCTCACCTCTCAAGGCGCAATCCATCACGAACTGCGTTGACAAATGCAACTGGCAAACGAAGGTTGCCGTATCTCTGAATCTCACAAATATAACGCTTATTATTATAAATTTTAATGTTTGTTAGCGTGCAATTTAGCTACGCCGATCGGAAATCGGTAGTGAAAATATCTGCAGTGGAGGCACGTAGCACTGTGCCTCGGCTACAGTGATTGCGGCGGCCAACGACTACCATTCTTCTACGTATAAGAAGGTGAGTCGATTGTGCTGCAGCTAAACATTTTTCTTTTGCATTTTGCACCGCCGGACTCCCAAAATGGAAGAAGATTATATATCCAGGCGTCGGAACTATTCAGAACTGGACAATCATTCAAAAGTGGCGGTGATTGAGAGCGGCTGAGCAACTCCGGAGCTTATATGTTTGGTTCAAAGTACAGGTAACTTGCTCTTTTCAAACAGAGTGGTACACCAGAAAATACTGTGTGGCTGTCCTTCAAAAAAAGAAAAAGCCTGCATGCTTTCCCTGCCTTTTGTTCTCAACATGCGAGTTAGTAAGTAAGTTATATTTATATAGCGCTTTGCTAGACCAGGGTCACAAAGCGCTTAAACAATCAAAACAATACCCAATAAAGTATATATTTTAAAGGTCAAGACAACACCGAGACAAACACAGGAGTCTCAGAGAATCAAGGAAAAGCCTGAATGAATAAAAGTGTTTCTTGAAGGAGCGTGTTCAGGAACCATCAGTAGATTCTGATCCACAGACCTCAGAGCCAGAGCTGGGGTGTAAGTCTGGATCAGATCACTGATGGAAGGTCTGACCATGAATAGATCTGAAAGTAAGAACCAGAATTTTAAAGTTGATCCTGAAAGAAACTGGCAGCCAGTGAAGAGTTTTAAGGATCGGAGAAATGTGAGTTCTTCTACTAGAGCGGCTCAGAATTCTGGCTGCAGAGTTTTGTATAAAATGCGATACAGCTCCTTCTTGATAGAACATGAAAACAAACTCTTGCAATGTGTAAGTAAGTAAGTAAGTAAGTAAGTAAGTAAGTCATTTTTATTTATATAGCGCTTTTCCAGACCAGGGTCACAAAGCGCTTAAACAATCAAAACAATATTCAATAAATTATATATTTTAAAGATCAAGATAAAACTGATAACACAACAGGAGTTCCAGAAAATCTAGGAAAAGCCTGAACCTGTGTGACAATGTTTGGAACAACACGGGATATTGTGACGTGAAGAATTTAACGAGAAGCCTCCGCAAACATGAGGGATCGACCATTCAAAGCCAGATTGCTTTAAAAAAAAAATTGGAAGCTCAAAGATCTATTTGGTTTGAGTGAACAGCGGAGACTCAATAATAGCATCCACAACGCTAAGGTAAAGGAAAACCGGCAGATTTGGAAATACCTCATTAAGGCAACCTGCTTTTGTGCGAAACAGGAGTTAGCATTCCATGGTAGCGACGAGAGGACAAGCTCGTCTAATCGTGGCAACTATGTAGAACTCTTGCATGTTTTGGCCGGGAAAGACAAGAGGTTAGCAAAACATTTGGACACTGTAGCTGTGTCTCAAATCGCATACTTCTCTCAGTGCACTGGTTAGTATGCATCAGGATAGTTCACGAACTAACTAGTAATAAATTCTCCACAGATAGTATGTCTCAAATCAAACTCTGCTGCTACACACTAACAGGAAATGACGCGACAGCTTCTTCTTCTACTACTATTTAACGATGATTTCAACCAGCTGTAGGAACTCTAGCGACACCTGCTGGCTACATGTTTTGCTTGGATCAAGAAATATGAGAAACAAAATATTCGCGAGATATTTATGTCGGTATCAGCACCAAAGACAAGTCATCCTCCTACTGCTGCTGAAAATACACCTGTAAGTATATGAATATATATATATGACGTAACTTCCGTTTAGAACGTCAACGTCACTAAGATGGCAGCCATTTTGGGTAGAAAGTGTCCATCGTTCCATACTAGGTTTGGGGGTGTTTTACTGACAATTAAGTGTGTATGGAGCACTACATTTCACATACTAAGAATTGAGACACACTTATGCACTGAAAATACTAACTTTTAGTAAGTGTGCGCTTTGATTTGAGACTTGTTGTGTTTTCTGGCTTGTCAAACAGAATACAGAACGATCTAATTGAAGCAGTCGGTGATGTGACAAGAAAGTATATTAGACGAGTTAAATGCTGCCTCATTTGTTGCTGTAGAGGTCGGCGAGACAATGGATGTCACAAACAAAGCACAGATCTCTGTTATTTGGCGCTATGTAGTCAAAACTGAAGTGGGCTGCGAAGGGAAGGAGGCGTTTTTTAGGATTTGATTACGTAAGCGATGACAGACGAGCCCCAGCTGTAGCTAGCTATGTCTTGGGAGTGTTGGAGGATTACAGCTGTGCTGAAAAGGTAGTTGCTCAAACATATGACGGAGCTGCTGTGATGGCATCTGAGCTTTAAGGGGTTCAGGCCAAAATTAAAGAAAAGGTGCCCGAGGCAATGTTTACACACTGGTATGCACACAAATCTCGTGCTGTTGCATTCAGCAAAATGCATGCATGAGACTCGACCTCTTTTTAAAACACTCGGGGGACTAGGGTCATTTTTTTTTAAGTAGGACCCACTTACTGGATGATGTTGATGTGAAACGGCGCTTACCCAGAGCAGCTCCCACAAGATGGAGCTCAACTTCTCGGCTGCTGCAGACAACAAGCACGTACCAATCCGATCTTCTTGCTGCATTAAATATCCTGATGGAAAATCCTGACAACTGGGATGATGAGACTCTAATGACGGCTGCTGGATATGATCGATGGCCGTCAAAAGCATCAACATGCTTTTTTAATTATGACATATGAGGGAATTTTCAGTGAAACTGATCCACTTTTTAGAGTGCTGCAAATCAAAGTCATGGACATCTAATATTGCTGTGCACGAATCCACGACACCATTGGTGTCGTTGAGCGCAAGAGACGGGACTTTAACGCGCTGTATGAGAACCTCTGTGTATAAATGAAAGCTATGTTTGATCGTTTTGGTGAGCTAGCCTTTCTTGGTTTTGTCGACTGTACAATATTTAATGAGATGTCACAACAATTTGATGACCATACTGAAGAAACTGTAAAAAATTGCAAAGTTTTTTGACTTTGTAAGGCTAAGAGCTGATCTCACCGGACTGTTAGGACACTGATGGAAGGTCTGACCATGAATAGATCTGAAAGTAAGAACCAGAATTTAAAAACTATCCTGAAAGACACTGGTAGCCAGTGAAAAGATTCAAGGATCGGAGAAATGTGAGTTCTTCTACTAGAGCGGCAGAGTTTTGTATGAACTGCATGCGAGACAGATCCTTCTTGCTCAGCTCTAAAACGGTGAGGAATGAATTCAAATCTCCTGTACAGCGTCTCAGCTCTTTGGTCAAAAAGAATCTGCTAAAGACTGTTCCTGAGGCGACAAAGTTACTCCAACTGGTGCTCACTGTACCAGCAGCAACGGCGTCTGTGGAAAGGTCATTCTCTGCATTGAAAAGACCGAAAACGGAACAGGACCGATCATCTCCATTGAGGCGGAGACTTTTGAAACTGAAAGAAAATAAGGAGGACTTTTATAACGAGGTGACAGAGGTTTTTGTGGTGAAGGACAGGACGAATGGACTTCATCTACAAATAAATGTAAGAACACAACTGTTTTCATTGTAATCTTGTACATTTTTTTATAGAATATTAAAAAACTGAATTTTGGCCATTTAATAAAATATTCTTTGTTTTTCTTTTCATGTTTTCTGTTAAGCATAACAATTTAAATCTGTTTTTGTACACCACTCTATACTTTCATTTATGTTATAGAATTGTTATAGCCAAAACATGGAGGGTAATGCCTTTACATATCTGTAATTTGTACCATGTGTGTGTGTGTGTGTGTGTGTGTGTGTGTGTGTGTGTGTGTGTGTGTGTGTGTGTGTGTGTGTGTGTGTGTGTGTGTGTGTGTGTGTGTGTGTGTGTGTGTGTGTGTGTGAAGAATGCTGTCGAGACATGAAATAACCAGAAGCCAATTGAATAAGTTCCCCTTTTGTGTTCATATACTTGAAAATCTGACACTAAAGGAGTCAGTGCCTCACCAACCATGAACCTCACCGCATGTCACTGTATTCAACAGTATTGTTTCTTTCTCATCTATTTCATATTTATCAGGGTTCCTTTATGTTTAATATTGTCTTTAAAATGTATGAATTTGATCTTTTATTTACGATGAACATCAAAATATTCACCATGTTTGTTAATTTTTACGTTGCAATTACATTTCCTTCCGCTAGATGGCAGCATTTCTTATGCCGTACACAGATAACGGAGGAAAGTGATTAAAGTGACTGAGGACGAGAGGATACAGTGGACTCCAGCTGCTTTTAAGGCTGATGTTTGGGCATCGTTTGGCTTTCGCTTCAACCAAAAGAAGGCTGAACAATCAGACGATGTTACTAAAATTCACTGTCCCGTAAAAATCTTCAGAAAATATATACTGTATAAAATATATCGTATCTTGAGATTAGTATATCGATACAACCACGAGCCACATTTGATAAAGTGAAAACAAGCAACACTGACATCATACCAACAGTTATTTTAATCACAAGTTTAACAACACAAAGCCTCTATAATCTAAATAAGAACAGAATTGTTTCAAGAATCTTCAACATCTTCAGGGACAGACACAAGAACAGTGTTCAGGAATTAGCATCAATGCTAAGCAGCTACACTTTAGGGTGTTTTTGTTGAGAAAGAACTTGTGCGCTTATTTTTTTTAATAATTTTTAAAAGCTGCTTATTTTGTAAAAGGGACGTGGGAAATTTGTAAACATAAAACATGTGTCTAAAACCTGTGCGCAAGATTTCGTTCTTAGTCAACAAGACACGAATTTCATTTTTCATTCGTCGTTGATTTGTAGCTGCAGCTTCCAGTCATGATTGTGGTTGAAAATGTTCACGACTGAAGCTGACAATTCTGTCAAATCAATCGCAAAAATCAAACTAAAAAAACATCTTTACAAACATCATCAGGATGTTGTTGACGACAAGTTGATGTTTAAGGTCTGAAACTCCTCTTTCTTAAATGTATTTAGTCTGTTTGATTGAACGAGAGGATTGTGTGAAAATAAGAAAGATTCTTTCATTCCTTTCACAAAACAGTACTATGAAGGTATTTCAACGTCAATGCCACTATTTATGACCTGCCGGTATTATAAGTAGAACATACTCTTAGGATGAAGTGGTAATGGGTTTGTCACTTTCATAACGCTGGTTTTGTTGGATAAGTCATGATTTATAAATAATTCATAATATTTTTTCAAACAATACTTGTCAAGATAAAATCTCAGAACATGATAAAATATCAGTAATCTGCCTCTATCAATCCATGTATCCATCCATCCATCTATGTATCCACCTATCCATCTATCTATGTATCCATCTATCCATCTATGTATCCATCCATCCATCTATGTATCCATCCATCCCTCTATGTATCCATCCATCCCTCTATGTATCCATCCATCCATCCATCTATGTATCCATCTATCCATCTATGTATCCATCTATCCACCTATCTATGTATCCATCTATCCATCTATGTATCCATCAATCCATCTATGTATCCATCCATCCATCTATGTATCCATCCATCCATCCATCCATCCATCCATGTATCCATCCATCATCCATGTATCCATCCATCCATCCATGTATCCATCCATCCATCCATCCATCTATGTATCCATCCATCCATCCATCCATCCATCTATGTATCCATCTATGTATCCATCCATCCATCCATCTATGTATCCATCCATCCATCCATCCATCTATCCATCTATGTATCCATCTATCCATCTATGTATCATCCATCCATCTATGTATCCATATATCTATCCATCCATCCATCCATCCATCTATGTATCCATCCATCCATCCATCTATGTATCCATCCATCCATCCATCTATGTATCCATCCATCCATCCATCCATCCATCCATCCATGTATCCATCTATCTATCCATCTATGTATCCATCTATGTATCCATCCATCCATCCATCCATCCATCCATCTATGTATCCATCTATGTATCCATCCATCCATCCATCCATCCATCCATCCATCCATCTATGTATCCATCTATGTATCCATCCATCCATCTATCCATCTATCTATCAATCCATGTATCCATCTATGTATCCGTCCATCCATCCATCCATCCATCCATCCATCCATCCATCCATCCATCCATCCATCCATCCATCCATCCATCCATCCATCCATCCATCCATCCATCCATCCATCCATCCATCCATCCATCCATGTATCCATCTATCTATCCATCTATGTATCCATCTATGTATCCATCCATCCATCCATCCATCCATCCATCTATGTATCCATCTATGTATCCATCCATCCATCTATCCATCTATCTATCAATCCATGTATCCATCCATCTATGTATCATCTATCCACCTATCCATTTATCTATGTATCCATCTATCCATCTATGTATCCATCTATCCATCTATGTATCCATCCATCCATCTATGTATCCATCCATCCATCTATGTATCCATCCATCCATCTATCTATCCATCTATCTATCCATCTATGTATCCATCTATGTATCCATCCATCCATCTATCTATCCATCTATCTATCCATCTATGTATCCATCTATGTATCCATCCATCCATCTATCCATCTATCTATCCATCTATGTATCCATCTATGTATCCATCCATCCATCTATGTATCCATCCATCCATCTATCCATCTATGTATCCGTCTATGTATCCATCTATGTATCCATACATCCATCCATCTTTTTCAGCCCATTATCTTTAGGTTTAATCAAAATAAGATACTGACAATCCTTTTTTTCCTTTCACAGTTTTTTTAATGATATTTTTCATGTGATTTCCAATGAACATCCATGTTTTGGAATTAAAAACGTGGAATCTTCTGCTTCTTTACTGCTGTGGGCTCTTGTATAAATAAAAGTTATAGTAAAGTCAGAGGCTTGTTTGGATGTATGATAGTAGGTTGTATCCCCTTATGATATGAAAAAAAAATGGAATGATTTTCTTTAGAAGGAAAAACAAGCTGTTCGATGACAAACAAACAACCTTTATTCTTAACACATCCAACATTTGTTCCGTCTTTTCCTGCTCCAACCCTCAGAGTGTAATAGAGTGTGGAGATAATATCGTTCGGAATATTACCCTAGATACAATCACCAATAATACGGCTACAAAAATGGGACGTCTGTGCAGCTCATACACTTTTTATCTCCTCACTTTTCAAACGATCTTCGGCAAGTAAAAGATTTTTTCCCCCCATGTTCATTTCTGTCTGACTCAGAGCAGTAATACTTCCTCACCATTTTCTTGGTTACCAGGGCGAATATTTCCGGCCTGTCTGACACAACGCTATGATTAGTCGGCCGCTGACGACACCAAAAGGCTTTTTTCTTTTTGTGAAAAGATCAAAGATTTTCAATGCGAGCGAACAATACGGCCCGAGTGTTCCGACTCGGCTGAAAGGTTTCTTTGCTGGCATGCGCTCGACTCTCCACCAGGACGTATTCAGCCTGTGCCTGCAGGTTATTGAGTTTCCTATTTCCATGAATTGTTAATAATGATGTTTTTACTGCTGCCGCTCTACGTCTTAATACACAAACATGGCAGGTGTAAAATGTGTTTTAATTCAATCTGTAAGAGTTTTTGGAGAGTGATATTGTGAAAACATACGTATCTCTCAAACATATTAACATTTCTCCACTTGACTGCAATGCAAAATAATAAATGTGATTGGTTTTTTTTTCAAAGAAAATGTAAAGATTAGACTTTTTTTTGGTCCTAATTGGTGAAGAAACTAAGATAAACAGTTTATTATTCATCAAATAAAATCATCATTGTGTATTTTTTAACCACAATAAGTGAGTAAGAAGTAACACAACAACTAATTGGATATTTGTTACATATTTCTATGAACAAAAAAAACTTAATTTCTACTTCTACTTCATTAATGACTTTAATCTTAGTAATTCTATGTCTTCTTTTAGCAGTTAAAATATCATTCATAATAAAAATTTCGATCGAGAAAAAGGTTTGAGTATTTTTTTTTTAATAGAAACAATGTCTTTGTAAAAGCCTGATCATGTGCACATTTAAATATTACTTACTTACTTACTTAAATTGGGGGTGATATTCGAATATGTAGGGCTGGCAGAAACGATCATTAAAACTATAAATAAATATTGTAAAAGAGACGAGAAACAGTTTTTACAGAATATTGATGCTTTTCCAATATATATATATATATTTTTAAATATCTGTATGACTTTTTCATACTAATTGTTCAATTCATTTGCTGACAAATTTAATTTTTCAACATCTTTAAACTTAAAACTGTTGCTCAAAACAAGTACCAGACGTTATTTTTTCCCCCCATTTTTTAAACAAATTCTTGTATTGGCGCCATAAAAAAAGATGTGCAGTGAATCACAAGGAATTACAGAGACGACTCCCACATTGCATTTATTTTTTTCAGATTTAAAATAGATACAGAATCTTCTAAACCATTTAGCAATCACGTATTGAAACGGCAACATCTACAGTATATATAGATATTTCCTATAGTATATAGTTTTTTGTTTCTACTTTATGTTGCTTTTAGGGGCCAAAAAGCGATGCAGTGTTTCGAAAAGTTCTGCAAACTAAGTTTGGATATGGTTAATTATTGTTAAATAAACTACAAAACATAGCAGTTTATTAGGTAAGTCAAGCAATTGGACTTTTTATCTTGACATTCAATACTGTCTTCACTTGAACGTGTGATCAAAATGCAGCAGTAGCAGACAACCATGTCCACAAATGTGTTTTGCCATGTTTAGCCTGCAGCACTATTCCTGTAAATAACTACAAAAAAAAAAAAGAAAAAGTTCATCCTGCTGGATTACACGCTTCCTGACAAGCCAAAGTTATGCTGAATAACAAGATCGGGCAAATATATGCAGAACATTTCAAAACCGGTGGCAGCTCCAGAAGGAAATAGAACAGAAGAAAGTAACAAAGTCAACAATCAAACGCCCGGAACATGAATGGGGGTGTGTGTGGGGGGTGGAAATAAGATCAAGAAGTAACACGATAAAACAGGCAAAGGTAGCTCAGCGTGACATTGAAATTAGTCGCATGTGAGCAACGGAGCCGAGGACGGCGTCTCTGCATATCGCGCGCAGACGGACGCCCGGCATCTTGCCGGTGAATAATGATGTGAAAAACAAACTCACCTGCACGTAGAGCTTTCTTCCTACTCGGTGGATGCGTACTCTGTGGAGTCGACGGTCTGCTAGACTCCGGTCGGTGGGGGTGAACACGTCTGGCTCTCTGTCAGTGTGAAGGTGATACCAGATCTGCAGACTCCCTGGAGACGAATCGTAAAAAAAAAAGAAGACATTTTACTCTCTCACTCTGGGTTTTTTTTTTTAAACTCCATGCATATCCCTGTGAAATTCTCTGGAAAGCTTTATTCAAAGTTCTCAACTCGGTAATTATACTTTCACTTTCTACAAACTCTACTTTCCTCCCGTGTCACATAAGCCGGACCATAAATGCACCGATATTCTAAAGCCTGACAGATGCCGACACACTCTGGAGACGCTCCTGGGAAAAACATCTCAAACAACTGCTAAACAGTTGGTACACAGTGTTGAGACATGGAATATCTTTTTTTTATACAACTTGAGGAACATTTCCCGGAACAAAATTCAAGATAACACTCGTATTTTTAGTCTGTTTGAAGCAAAACTTGAACCATGATAATCACGGAGACTCTAGCAGTGAAGACACTTCAGTTTTCACAACACATTTTGGGTCTTTTTAACTTTACTGTCGACAGTCAGGGTGAGGAAATAACCTGTATTCTTCTATCTGGAATTCTGGGTAATATCTGTCAAATATTTGTCTTAGAAAAACATTAGAGTTGTTAGAAAATATTGATATTATTGATCAGTAAATTTCTTTCTAAAATATAATATAGAAGTTCGACAGAACTGTATTGATTCCTGTTTTCCCCAATTTTATAATTTGTTATGTTTGTTTTTTCTTCTTGCAAATCATATTTAATTTCATAACCGTTATTAATTTATGGTAAATAGTTCAATAAAATCCGTGTAAAAACAACTGCTAAACAGTTGGTACACAGTGTTGAGACATGGAATAGCTTTTTTTTATACAACTTGAGGAACATTTCCCGGAACAAAATTCAAGATAACACTCGTATTTTTAGTCTGTTTGAAGCAAAACTTGAACCATGATAATCACGGAGACTCTAGCAGTGAAGACACTTCAGTTTTCACAACACATTTTGGGTCTTTTTAACTTTACTGTCGACAGTCAGGGTGAGGAAATAACCTGTATTCTTCTATCAGGAATTCTGGGTAATATCTGTCAAATATTTGTCTTAGAAAAACATTAGAGTTGTTAGAAAATATTGATATTATTGATCAGTATATTTCTTTCCGAAATATAATATAGAAGTTCGACAGTACTGTATTGATTCCTCTTTTCCCCAATTTTATAATTTGTTATGTTTTTTTTCTTCTTCTTGCAAATCATATTTAATTTCATAACCGTTACTAATTTATGGTAAATAGTTCAATAAAATCCGTGTAAAAACAACTGCTAAACAGTTGGTACACAGTGTTGAGACATGGAATATCTTTTTTTTTATACAACTTGAGAAACATTTCCCGGAACAAAATTCAAGATAACACTCGTATATTTAGTCTGTTTGAAGCAAAACTTGAACCATGATAATCACGGAGACTCTAGCAGTGAAGACACTTCAGTTTTCACAACACATTTTGGGTCTTTTTAACTTTACTGTCGACAGTCAGGGTGAGGAAATAACCTGTATTCTTCTATCTGGAATTCTGGGTAATATCTGTCAAATATTTGTCTTAGAAAAACATTAGAGTTGTTAGAAAATATTGATATTATTGATCAGTAAATTTCTTTCTAAAATATAATATAGAAGTTCGACAGAACTGTATTGATTCCTGTTTTCCCCAATTTTATAATTTGTTATGTTTGTTTTTTCTTCTTGCAAATCATATTTAATTTCATAACCGTTATTAATTTATGGTAAATAGTTCAATAAAATCCGTGTAAAAACAACTGCTAAACAGTTGGTACACAGTGTTGAGACATGGAATAGCTTTTTTTTATACAACTTGAGGAACATTTCCCGGAACAAAATACAAGATAACACTCGTATTTTTAGTCTGTTTGAAGCAAAACTTGAACCATGATAATCACGGAGACTCTAGCAGTGAAGACGCTTCAGTTTTCACAACACATTTTGGGTCTTTTTAACTTTACTGTCGACAGTCAGGGTGAGGAAATAACCTGTATTCTTCTATCTGGAATTCTGGGTAATTTCTGTCAAATATTTGTCTTAGAAAAACATTAGAGTTGTTAGAAAATATTGATATTATTGATCAGTATATTTCTTTCCGAAATATAATATAGAAGTTCGACAGTACTGTATTGATTCCTGTTTTCCCCAATTTTATAATTTGTTATGTTTTTTTTTTCTTCTTGCAAATCATATTTAATTTCATAACCGTTATTAATTTATGGTAAATAGTTCAATAAAATCCGTGTAAAAACAACTGCTAAACAGTTGGTACACAGTGTTGAGACATGGAATATCTTTTTTTTTTATACAACTTGAGGAACATTTCCCGGAACAAAATTCAAGATAACACTCGTATATTTAGTCTGTTTGAAGCAAAACTTGAACCATGATAATCATGGAGACTCTAGCAGTGAAGACACTTCAGTTTTCACAACACATTTTGGGTCTTTTTAACTTTACTGTCGACAGTCAGGGTGAGGAAATAACCTTTATTCTTCTATCTGGAATTCTGGGTAATATCTGTCAAATATTTGTCTTAGAAAAACATTAGAGTTGTTAGAAAATATTGATATTATTGATCAGTATATTTCTTTCCGAAATATAATATAGAAGTTCGACAGTACTGTATTGATTCCTGTTTTCCCCAATTTTATAATTTGTTATGTTTTTTTTTTCTTCTTGCAAATCATATTTAATTTCATAACCGTTATTAATTTATGGTAAATAGTTCAATAAAATCCGTGTAAAAACAACTGCTAAACAGTTGGTACACAGTGTTGAGACATGGAATATCTTTTTTTTTTATACAACTTGAGGAACATTTCCCGGAACAAAATTCAAGATAACACTCGTATATTTAGTCTGTTTGAAGCAAAACTTGAACCATGATAATCACGGAGACTCTAGCAGTGAAGACACTTCAGTTTTCACAACACATTTTGGGTCTTTTTAACTTTACTGTCGACAGTCAGGGTGAGGAAATAACCTGTATTCTTCTATCTGGAATTCTGGGTAATATCTGTCAAATATTTGTCTTAGAAAAACATTAGAGTTGTTAGAAAATATTGATATTATTGATCAGTATATTTCTTTCCGAAATATAATATAGAAGTTCGACAGTACTGTATTGATTCCTGTTTTCCCCAATTTTATAATTTGTTATGTTTTTTTTTTCTTCTTGCAAATCATATTTAATTTCATAACCGTTATTAATTTATGGTAAATAGTTCAATAAAATCTGTGTAAAAACAACTGCTAAACAGTTGGTACACAGTGTTGAGACATGGAATATCTTTTTTTTTATACAACTTGGGAAACATTTCCCGGAACAAAATTCAAGATAACACTCGTATTTTTAGTCTGTTTGAAGCAAAACTTGAACCATGATAATCACGGAGACTCTAGCAGTGAAGACACTTCAGTTTTCACAACACATTTTGGGTCTTTTTAACTTTACTGTCGACAGTCAGGGTGAGGAAATAACCTGTATTGTTCTATCAGGAATTCTGGGTAATATCTGTCAAATATTTGTCTTAAAAAAACATTAGAGTTGTTAGAAAATATTGATATTATTGATCAGTAAATTTCTTTCTAAAATATAATATAGAAGTTCGACAGAACTGTATTGATTCCTGTTTTCCCCAATTTTATAATTTGTTATGTTTGTTTTTTCTTCTTGCAAATCATATTTAATTTCATAACCGTTATTAATTTATGGTAAATAGTTCAATAAAATCCGTGTAAAAACAACTGCTAAACAGTTGGTACACAGTGTTGAGACATGGAATATATATTTTTTTATACAACTTGAGGAACATTTCCCGGAACAAAATTCAAGATAACACTCGTATTTTTAGTCTGTTTGAAGCAAAACTTGAACCATGATAATCACGGAGACTCTAGCAGTGAAGACACTTCAGTTTTCACAACACATTTTGGGTCTTTTTAACTTTACTGTCGACAGTCAGGGTGAGGAAATAACCTGTATTCTTCTATCAGGAATTCTGGGTAATATCTGTCAAATATATGTCTTAGAAAAACATTAGAGTTGTTAGAAAATATTGATATTATTGATCAGTATATTTCTTTCCGAAAATATAATATAGAAGTTCGACAGTACTGTATTGATTCCTGTTTTCCCCAATTTTATAATTTGTTATGTTTTTTTTTTCTTCTTGCAAATCATATTTAATTTCATAACCGTTACTAATTTATGGTAAATAGTTCAATAAAATCCTTGTAAAAACAACTGCTAAACAGTTGGTACACGTTGTTGAGACATGGAATTTCTTTTTTTTTTTATACAACTTGAGAAACATTTCCCAGAACAAAATTCAAGATAACAATAATACCGTTTGAGGCAAAACTTGGAACCATGATAATCACGCACACTCTAGCAGTCACCTTGACCCCGAGATAACATAAGGGATACCACAAACACATTTGTTTTTCAAGCCTCTGGGTCACCTTGACCCCGAGATAACACAAGTGATACCACAAACACATTTGTTTACAGGCCTCTGAGTCACCTTGACCGAAGATAAACAGTTTATTATTCATCAAATAACATCATCATCGTGTATTTTTTAACGACAATAAGTGACTAAGAAGTAACACAACGACTAATTGGATATTTGTAAAATATTTCTGTGAACAAAAGTTTGTAAAAAAAAAAATGAATGACACTTATTTTCTACTTCATTTATGACTTTAATAATTGTATTTCCATAACTTTTTTTTAGCATTTGAAATATCATTCATATTAAAAGTCTAATGGATTCTACAGGACACACACAATATTAGTCTGTTTGAAGCAAAACTTGGAACCATGATAATCACGCACACTCTAGCAGTGGAGACACTTCAGTTTTCACGACTCTTTTGGGGTCTTTTTAACTTTACTGTCGACAGTCAGGTAATGACATAGTAATGTTTTTGGCAGCTCACTTATTATTTTCGGCACCGATTTAGTCGGTAAAGAATGTCTCCGAGGGTTGTTGTTTATTTTCCTTCATTATTTGAGGTTTTACTTGGTGGTCCTTGTCAGAGCCGATGCATGCCTCGGGTCAAGAAAACCTGACGGGACCTTTCTTAGCTCGATGATTCATCACAAATTCTAAGGTTGGCTAAAAAAGATGGGCAGTGGTTCAAAAGTAGTTACACTGATGACTCACACATTATTTTAGTTTCTTCCATCTTTTGTTTTTTTAGTTAGGACTACTTTGAACCTCTTATCAGGGTTATTATTTGACCCTTTTTTGTGGGTGTTTGTTGTCCCTCAATATCAATTGGAAAAAAGGTAAATGCTTTTGAAATAAGAACTTTTATTTTATCTGGTGAATAAATCATAAAAACAACAAGTGATGTTTATCTTTACAATGTCAGGTCATTATGACATAATCAATTAAACTCTCAGCCATTTTCCTACGTTGTCCTTATTATTGATTTTTAAAACAATATTTCCAACTTTTAAATCACTCCTTAAAACCCACCTGTTCCAAAATATTTACTTGTGATTGTATTTCTGTATTTGTTTAAGCCTTTTCATCCTTTGTCGTGAAGCGTCTTTCTGTGTCCTGAACATTCCATGTTTATTATTATTATTATTATTATTATAACCCATGTTGGATAAAATTAAATTGAAAATTTCTACTTACTAAAAATGCATCTAAAAATGGTAGTAAAAACATCTTGATTAAAGAGTATATGAGCACATATCATACACAATATTTGCCTCTCGATGTACTTTTGTATTGTGGCCCTCAGGAGCTTTAAACATGTGTTGTTAATGTGTTATTGTTTATACATTTTTGACCTGAAATGAACGAATTCAACTCTTGTGTTGTCTCAGGGTCAAGGTCAACGACCTCCCCGGCTTCCGAAAATAAATAAGCATTAGTGGAGGTGGTTCACTTTAAACCAGGGACAACACAAAGGATACCACAAACACACTTGTTTTCAGGCCTCTGGGTCACCTTGACGCTACGATAACATAAGGGATACCTCAAACACATTTGTTTTCTCAAGCCTCTGGTTCACCTTGATCCCGAGATAACACAAGGGATACCACACACACATTTGTTTACAGGCCTCTGAGTCACCTTGACCCTAGGATAACACAAGGGATACCACAAACACACTCGTTTTCAGGCCTCTTGGTCACCTTGACGCTACGATAAAATAAGGGATACCTCAAACACATTTGTTTTCTCAAGCCTCTGGTTCACCTTGATCCCGAGATAACACAAGGGATACCACACACACATTTGTTTACAGGCCTCTGAGTCACCTTGACCCTAGGATAACACAAGGGATACCACAAACACACTTGTTTTCAGGCCTCTGGGTCACCTTGATGCTACGATAACATAAGGGATACCTAAAACACATTTGTTTTCTCAAGCCTCTGGTTCACCTTGATCCCGAGATAACACAAGGGATACCACACACACATTTGTTTACAGGCCTCTGAGTCACCTTGACCCTAGGATAACACAAGGAATACCAAAAACATGCTCGTTTACAGGTCTCTGGGTGACCTTGAACCCGAAAAAAACACAAGGGATACCACAAACCAATTTCTTTTCAGGCCCCTGGTTCACCTTGACTCGGAGATAACATAAAATAAATAAATAATCACTGAACAAAAGGTGCGTCTAATTCCATAAAAACTGATTTAAAATAAGTATTTAATGAGGTGATTTCTGGTTTAGCAGATCATCCTTAAGACCACTTTAAGGTATATTTGCATCACTGTCGACCAATTCTAACGTTGGATTTGAATTTCAGGGAAAAAAAAAACCTTTAACCCTTTTTAGATGTAGATGAATCTTTCAAAATAAATGCATCCGTTTGAAAAATAGTGAGATTATATGAGGAAGTTCACACTGATAAAGGATACTTTTAAATATCTAACATTATAGTATTTGTAATGTAGTATTTATCTACACCAGAAAATGCATTTTAATAACTGTATTGTTGCATCAGTGGAACCAAAGGTATCATTTTCAGAACCTAACAAGTCAGACCGCATCAGTCAGTGAACCTACCATTCCGGGCCAGGATGACGGCGATGTACTGCTGACTGAAGGTGTTGACGATCAGCAACATGGCGGGACTCTGCGAGGTGATGAAGCTGAAGGAAATATCCTCCCGCGCCCGGCTGCTGCTGCTCTCCACCGACACGCCGGAGGCCGCCGAGCTTCTGTTCAGCATCACCGAGAAGGGCTCCTGGAAGGTGTAGGTCACCGAGGAATCCCTGTCGAAGGACACCGACACCTCTGCACGGGAGCAAGGGCACAGAACAAAGAGCTCAGAACGACGGAAGATGAAGGCCGACTCACAGCTCAGGGAGTCTTACACGCTTGACTCGCTCTGCTTAATAAGAGGCTGACGGACGGACGGACGGACGGACGGACGGAGAAGCGCCGCCAGTTAAAGGATAAAACGTTTCCTCAAAGCCAAAGGTTTCATTTTGAGGTGAACCAGGCTGTGACTAAAAGAGAATGTGGGTTTGTGGGTTTTTTCATTGACATGAATCGATGACATCATGTCTTGTTTATTCGTCAACGGCATCATTATTTAATCCATTCACATCACCAGATCGAACCAATTAATATATGTACATATTTGGATGTGATGCATGTAAACATATATACTGAGGTACTGTCCTGACAACTTATGGTGAATAGTTCAATAACATCCGTGTAAAACAACTTCTAAACAGTTTGTACATGGAATATATTTTTTTTATACAAATTGAGTAACATTTCCCAGAACAAAATACAAGACAACAATCAAGTTTTTAGTCTGTTTGAAGCAAAACTTGGAACCATGATAATCACGCACAAAACAGTGAAGACACTTCAGTTTTCACGACTGTTTTTGGGTCTTTTTAACTTTACTGTCGACAGTCAGGATGAGGTACTGATGACATATTAATGTTTTTGGCAGCTCACAATGTCTTTTTCATTGAATCCATACACATGACCAGCGACCAGATCGAATCCATTGATATATGTTCATATTTTAATGTGATGCATGTAAACATATAAACTTAGGTATTGTCCTGACAACTTATGGTGAATAGTTCAAAAACATCCGTGTAAAACAACTTCTAAACAGTTTGTACATAGAATATATATTTTTTATACAAATTGAGGAACATTTTCCAGAACAAATTACAAGACAACAATCAAGTTTTTAGTCTGTTTGAAGCAAAACTTGAAACCATGATAATCACGCACAAAACAGTGAAGACACTTCAGTTTTCACGACTCTTTTTGGGTCTTTTTAACTTTACTGTCGACAGTCAGGATGAGGTACTGATGACATAGTAATGTTTTTGGCAGCTCACAATGTCTTTTTCATTGAATCCATACACATGACCAGCGACCAGATCGAATCCATTGATATATGTACATATTTGGATGTGATGCATGTAAATCTGGACATATATACTGAGGTACTCTCTTGACAATTTTATGTTGGAAAAAAATAAAAATAACCTGTATCTTTTATCAGGAATTCTGGGTAATATCTGTCTTTTTTTTTATTCCTAGAAGACCATTAGGGTTGTTATAAAACATTGATATTATCGATCAGTATATTTCTTTCCACAATATAATATAGAAGTTCGACAGTACTGTATTGATCCCCGTTTAGAACTATTTTATAATTTGTTTAGTTTTTTTGCTTGCAAATTTATGATTTTTTTGGGAAATAGTTCAATAACATCTGTGTAAATATAATTTTTTTTTTTTTTTTTTTTACAATTTTCTTATCAAATATTCGTTGTGTTTGTTCATTTACATGTTGCAATTGGTTTCCGGCATCAGTCATTATGGTCTCTGCAGGCAAAGGAACCATTTAATCAAGTACTGGACAATACTACATATATATACTTGTTACTACACTATCACAACACCAGAGTCAGGTACTCGACAATACTACACATATATACTTGTTACTACACTATCACAACACCAGAGTCAAGTACTGGACAATACTACACAAATATACTTGTTACTACACTATCACAACACCAGAGTCAGGTACTCGACAATACTACACATATATACTTGTTACTACACTATCACAACACCAGAGTCAAGTACTGGACAATACTACATATATATACTTGTTACTACACTATCACAACACCAGAGTCAGGTACTCGACAGTACTACACATATATACTTGTTACTACACTATCACAACACCAGAGTCAAGTACTGGACAATACTACACAAATATACTTGTTATTACACTATCACAACACCAGAGTCAGGTACTCGACAATACTACACATATATACTTGTTACTACACTATCACAACACCAGAGTCAAGTACTGGACAATACTACACATACAGTATATACTAGTTAATACGCTATCACAACACCAGAGTCAAGTACTGGACAATACTACACATATAACCTTGTTACTACAATATCATGATATATATATATATATATATGTATATATATAGTATTTTGTCCCTGTATCGTGATACATATCGTAGCAAAAATATTTTTGTCAATACAAAAACCTAATTACAACCAGTAGAAATTATTAATATTTCTTGGTTTTATCTCTATAACTCCAGCAATATTATAAAGTAATTACAACGTTATTACCTGATATATAAGTTTCCATGGTGGATGGTTGACTGTGTTCACCATTTGTTACTCGTCTACTTAGATAAAAAAATCTATCCCTAAACATAATGACTTCCTGCCATGTTGTTTTTCACCCTCTCATCTCTCTAGCATCCATTCAATTGTTCATTTTGTTTCACCACGAAACACAACGCTATCAAAGCTCCACTTAAATAAAGGACACAATTTGTTTTTAGGACCGTTACACAACAGTGTGTGTAACCCTGCAACCCATAAAAGCATGTAAAAGGTTAAAGTTGCTGTCCCTACAGGCCCTAAAGTGGCACAACAAGTCAATGAATCTCCATCTTTAGGTGCAGAGACTGTAAAGCGCTCGGTGGCGAGGGAGCGTCGGCGAAGACGATCATTCTCAGTGAGCGCGTCGCCCGGTGTCACAGCCTCACTCTTTGAAGCTAATGAAACCTTTATTGACTGCAATTTAGCTCGACGCTCCCCGGAATGAGATGGAGCCTGTTGACACTCTTCTTGATGCTAAGGATTTAAATAGACAAGCGGTTCCGCCGGAGGAACACACCAATCTGTTCTTTTATCGCCGTGGATGGCTTCACGTCAACAAGACAGCTGGTAATTTCACCTCTGTCTTCTATCCAACTTAACTGCCGACTCGGCTTCTTTTTTTAAAAGCGGCTTTTAACCCCCTTTGTGGTCTCGCCTTTGCCGAAAAATACCCTTTTTTCTCACTTTACTAAGCTTTCGGAACGATCTTCTCTCTCTTTGCGTTTGATGATCTACTGACTCCTTTAAGAAACATCTTAAGAGGTTTTTATTTGTTCAGGCTTTTCCTTGATTTTCTGGAATTCCTTTGTTGTTCTTAGTTTTATCTTGACCTTTAAAGTATATACTTTACTGAATATTGTTTTGATTGTTTAAGCACTTTGTGACCCTGGTCTGGAAAAGCGCTATATAAATAAAAAATTCTCTCTTTGCGCTTGATGGATCTACTGACTTCTTTAAGAAACATCTTAAGACGTTTCTATTTGTTCAGGCTTTTCCTTGATTTTCTGGAACTCCTGTGTTGTTCTCAGTATTATCTTGATCTTTAAAGTATGTACTTTTTGAATTTCTCGAACTCCTGTGTTGTTCTCAGTATTATCTTGATCTTTAAAGTATGTACTTTTTGAATTTCTCGAACTCCTGTGTTGTTCTCAGTATTATCTTGATCTTTAAAGTATGTACTTTTTTGAGTATTGTTTTGATTGTCTTAGCGCTTTGTGACCCTGGTCTCGAAAAACACTATATAAATAAATATTACTTACTTACTTACTTACTTACTACTGTGAAGGACGTTATGACTGCTGCCATCTAGAGGCCCGAAAGTGTAATCGCATCATGAAAATGAACAAACGCTTTGAATATTTGCATGTTAATCGTAAGTAAAAATAAACATTATTGTATTTCAAACACACTTATTGGAAATGTAAACCATATGAAAACTAGGAAGAAAAAAAATCTATAGATTCAGTGCCCAGGGGCAACAACATCATACATTACAATATATAGTGATAGTGTAGTAACAAGTATATATGTGTAGTATTGTCCAGTACTTGACTCTGGTGTTGTGATAGTGTAGTAACAAGTATATATGTGTAGTATTGTCAGTACTTGACTCTGGTGTTGTGATAGTGTAGTAACAAGTATATATGTGTAGTATTGTCCAGTACTTGACTCTGGTGTTGTGATAGTGTACTAACAAGTATATATGTGTAGTATTGTCCAGTACTTGACTCTGGTGTTGTGATAGTGTAGAAACAAGGATATATGTGTAGTATTTTCCAGTACTTGACTCTGGTGTTGTGATAGTGTAGTAACAAGTATATATGTGTAGTATTGTCCAGTACTTGACTCTGGTGTTGTGATAGTGTAGTAACAAGTATATATGTGTAGTATTGTCAGTACTTGACTCTGGTGTTGTGATAGTGTAGTAACAAGCATATATGTGTAGTATTGTCCAGTACTTGACTCTGGTGTTGTGATAGTGTAGAAACAAGGATATATGTGTAGTATTTTCCAGTACTTGACTCTGGTGTTGTGATAGTGTAGTAACAAGTATATATGTGTAGTATTGTCCAGTACTTGACTCTGGTGTTGTGATAGTGTAGTAACAAGGATATATGTGTAGTATTGTCCAGTACTTGACTCTGGTGTTGTGATAGTGTAGTAACAAGTATATATGTGTAGTATTGTCCAGTACTTGACTCTGGTGTTGTGATAGTGCAGTAACAAGTATATATGTGTAGTATTGTCGAGTAATTGACTCTGGTGTTGTGATAGTGCAGTAACAAGTATATATGTGTAGTATTGTCCAGTACTTGACTCTGGTGTTGTGATAGTGTAGTAACAAGGATATATGTGTAGTATTGTCCAGTACTTGACTCTGGTGTTGTGATAGTGTAGTAACAAGTATATATGTGTAGTATTGTCCAGTACTTGACTCTGGTGTTGTGATAGTGCAGTAACAAGTATATATGTGTAGTATTGTCGAGTAATTGACTCTGGTGTTGTGATAGTGCAGTAACAAGTATATATGTGTAGTATTTTCCAGTACTTGACTCTGGTGTTGTAGTATTTACAGACCACATGACTCTTGACGAAGTCGTAACTGCTTTACTTACATTACTGCATTACTTTTCTCTGAAACTATTGTTTCTTAACGATCATTAACAAGGTTGACTCGAGGAATGAACACGTGGACAGAAATTGTAAACTTATTGACATTATTACGCAGGACTTGTCCTTTTTGAGGAGCGTTTCCAGTCGAGCTCGGGGAACAACTCTGTATTCCGGCAAAATCCTGTTATCGCATTGCTCTAAGCTTTTTCTGCACCAGCGATTCGGGTCACCTACTGTGGAGGTTGTGCTCTTCTCGTGGTCAAAATAAACCATTTGCCACGTCTGCTGCCCTTAGTTCCTTTTTGTTACATCAATTTGTCACCCGCCATCCTCTCTCCACCGTAAAAGTGCTGTCGTCACCCCTATTGACAGTTTACTCCCCCCACGCCCCACTCTTCACAGCAGCAGCACTTCTTTGTTCCCCTTCTATCTTCTTTCTAGGGCTGAGAAATGCTGATTCCTTATTGTCACTGGCTATTGCCCTTCACGGACTGATGGTAGATAAAAGAGGTTTTGGTGTAGAGATGGTGACTGTAAACTTAATCACTGCATCTTTTATTTGGTCAAATTTGATAAAAAATAACTCAGTTCAATGTCGCCCATATGTCTAGGGTTTCCCAATGTGTTCTGATCCACAGCACATCTTATATGTTGGAAAAATCC
Organism: Callionymus lyra; assembly: GCF_982586985.1. Taxonomy (NCBI): domain Eukaryota; kingdom Metazoa; phylum Chordata; class Actinopteri; order Syngnathiformes; family Callionymidae; genus Callionymus; species Callionymus lyra. Next base: position 6,381,559 of record NC_141829.1, read on the forward strand.
ACCATCAATAAATAAATGTCACAATTTATAATGAAAATGTATGTAAATAGTTTCCTTCAACTGAGAAAAATCTCTAAATTTAGGGAAATGTTGTCACAACATGATCTGGAGCTTGTAATCCATGCGTTTGTTTCTTCTCGTCTGGACTATTGTAACAGTTCATTTCGGTGTCTATACAAGAAGGATGTGTCTCGACTGCAGTTGATACAAAACTCTGAAGCAAGAATTCTGAGTCGCTCTAGTAGAAGAACTCACATTTCTCCGATCCTTAAAACTCTTCACTGTCTGCCAGTTTCTTTCAGGATCCATTTAAAAATTCTGGTTCTTACTTTCAGATCTATTCATGGTCAGACCTTCCATCAGTGATCTGATAATAATAATAATAAATGTCTATTTATATAGCGCCTTTCTAGACCAGGGTCACAAGGCGCTTTGACAGCCATTCACACATACTGATGGGAGTAGGCTGCACACATGCGCCAATTCTGCCATCAGGAGCAATCAGGGTAAAGTGTCTTGCTCAGGGACACAACGACAACCTCTTGGACTGCAGGCAACCACTCTACCATCTGAGCTATGATGCCCCTGATCCAGACTTACACCCCAGCTCGGGCTTTGAGGTCTGTGGATCAGAATCTACTGATGGTTCCTGAACACGGTTCATTTTTATTTGTTCAGGCTTTTCCTGACAAGAAATCAGTTATGAGATACAGCTTTTCTTTGCATTTGCCTTTTGTTGTGTTATACGTTAATTATAATTTCTAGATATGATTTTCTTGAATTGGCCTTCTTATCATCGTTAGATGTCTAAGGTATAATTCCCAGTACTAGCGTTTATTCGCAAGCCGCACAAAATAAAGTTTAAAGTATTTGCAATTTTTGGGACTGACTGATCTTAATTTCTTCAAGTATTTATGGCCACTCATTTCTCTTATCTTTAGCCCTTTTCGCACGGGATAAGTATTGCCAGGGGATCTCTGTGTTTTTTTGTAAATTACCTCCTCTGTGTTTTTAGACTTTATGAATCCATCTGGGGGTCTCCTTTGGGAAATTGGGTTTCCAGTTCACAGCAGACGATAGTTACATTTAAAAGAAGAACAAGAACAAAGTGCAAATATAAAAAACATAGATCACAGGAAATAAATCAACCTGATTTCTGCACAAAAAAAACTGATGGTTCCAACCCCCTTAATAAGCCAAAAAAAAAAATTGCAGTCATCGAGAGAAAAAAGGTGGTACTTGGAAGAAACTAGAATATAAGATTTTCTATTATTATTATATTTGTAGAGCACTTTTCCAGACCAGGGTCACAAAGCGCTTAAACAATCAAAACAATACTCAATAAAATAAATACTTAGAAGGTCCAGACAACACCGAGACGAACACAGGAGTCTCAGAAAATCAAGAAAAAGACTGCACGAATAAAAGTGTCTTAAGATGTTTTTTTAAGTACATTATTCCACACGTGTTCCTTCATAGTTTTCATGCATTCATTGAAAGGTAAATAATCTTGAAAACAAAGCATGACCCGTACTTTACGTGTTTTATTGATTATTACTTTCTGGAAGGTGCTTTATTTTGTGAAAAGAGACGGGAAATTATCCAAAGTATGATTTACCTTCGAAGTCAAGATTCTTGTTTACTTTGAACCAGGGACAGCACAAGGGATACCACAAACACACTTGTTTTCAGGCCTCTTGGTCACCTTGACCCTGAGATAACACAAGGGATACCACAAACACACTTGTTTTCAGGCCTCTGGGTCAACTTGACCCCGAGATAACACAAGGGATACCAGAAACACACTCGTTTTCAGGCGTCTGGGTCACCTTGACCCCGAGATAACACAAGGGATACCAGAAACACACTCGTTTTCAGGCCTCTGGGTCACCTTGACCCCGAGATAACACAAGAGATACCACAAACACACTTGTTTTCAGGCCTCTGGGTCACCTTGACCCCGAGATAACACAAGAGATACCACAAACACACTCGTTTTCAGGCCTCTGGTTCACCTTGACCCCGAGATAACACAAGGGATACCACAAACACACTCGTTTTCAGGCCTCTGGGTCACCTTGACCCCGAGATAACACAAGGGATACCACAAACACACTTGTTTTCAGGCCTCTGGGTCACCTTGACCCCAAGATAACACAAGGGATACCACAAACACACTTGTTTTCAGGCCTCTGGGTCACCTTGACCCCGAGATAACACAAGGGATACCACAAACACACTTGTTTTCAGGCATCTTGGTCACCTTGACCCCGAGATAACACAAAGGATACCACAAACACACTTGTTTTCAGGCCTCTGGGTCACCTTGACACCGAGATAACACAAGGGATACCACAAACACACTTGTTTTCAGGCCTCTGGGTCACCTTGACCCAGAGATAACACAAGGGATACCACAAACACACTTGTTTTCAGGCCTCTGGGTCACCTTGACCCCGAGATAACACAAGGGATACCAGAAACACACTCGTTTTCAGGCCTCTGGGTCACCTTGACCCCGAGATAACACAAGGGATACCACAAACACACCCGTTTTTAGGCCTCTGGGTCACCTTGACCCCGAGATAACACAAGGGATACCACAAACACACTCGTTTTCAGGCCTCTGGTTCACCTTGACCCCGAGATAACACAAGGGATACCACAAACACACTTGTTTTCAGGCCTCTGGGTCACCTTGACCCCGAGATAACACAAGGGATACCACAAACACACTTGTTTTCAAGCCTCTGGGTCACCTTGACCCCAAGATAACACAAGGGATACCACAAACACACTTGTTTTCAAGCCTCTGGGTCACCTTGACCCCGAGATAACACAAGGGATACCACAAACACACTTGTTTTCAGGCCTCTGGGTCACCTTGACCCCGAGATAACACAAGGGATACCACAAACACACTTGTGTTCAGGCCTCTGGGTCACCTTGACCCCGAGATAACACAAGGGATACCACAAACACACTTGTTTTCAGGCCTCTGGGTCACCTTGACCCCGAGATAACACAAGGGATACCAGAAACACACTTGTTTTCAGGCCTCTGGGTCACCTTGACCCCGAGGTAACACAAGGGATACCACAAACACACTTGTTTTCAGGCATCTTGGTCACCTTGACCCCGAGATAACACAAGGGATACCACAAACACTTGTTTTCAGGCCTCTGGGTCACCTTGACCCCGAGATAACACAAGGGATACCACAAACACACTCGTTTTCAGGCCTCTGGGTCACCTTGACCCCGAGATAACACAAAGGATACCACAAACACACTCGTTTTCAGGCCTCTGGGTCACCTTGACCCCGAGATAACACAAGGGATACCACAAACACACTTGTTTTCAGGCCTCTGGGTCACCTTGACCCCGAGATAACACAAGGGATACCACAAACACACTTGTTTTCAGGCCTCTGGGTCACCTTGACCCCGAGATAACACAAGGGATACCACAAACACATTTGTTTACAGGTCTCTGAGTCAATTTTTCATGAAATAAATTGAGTAAAACATAAACTCTATACAGACCCAGTGATCCTGCTGACTCAGTGTTTAGTTGAGTTGTATATTAATGCACCTATTTACCTTACACCTTTAACCTATATAATATAAACATTACCTATACACCTTTTTTTGACCTAAAGACCAGTCCATGGAATAAAAACAACAGACATTTAAGTGGCCTGTGGTGCGTGAGAGGGTCCGGGGGACGCCGGCTTTAAGCCGCCAGAGACAGAAAAACCCGACACGGACTAATCTTGTCGCGAGTTAATTGACTTTGCCTGAAGACAAAAGACAATTGTCAGCATCTTTGGAACCACTTAAAGGTGCAAACGCAAAAGTGTTTCTCACGCATTGACTGAACGGTTGAGAATCTTGTTAGGATTTGATTTTCCAAGCAAAGTTTTTATTGAAAAGCTTTTTACGAAACTTGATCAATAGGAGCGTTTCTTACTTTTTCTTCTATTTTCTGAGAGCTGTGAAGGATGATTCACGCGAGATACGAGTGACACATTCATGACGATTATGTGACTGCACATAATTACACCGTCGGGGTCTGAGTCGTATTATTGAAGAGTGGAGGAGGGTTTAGTGGAAGAACTCGGCAGGTTCCAACATGATGAGTATATTTAAAGGACGACGTGCTCCGACTCGTGTTCGGTGTTTTATAAGAGTAAGTAAGTAAGTAATTAAGTAATATTTATTTATATAGCGCTTTTCCAGACCAGGGTCACAAAGCGCTTAAACAATCAAAACAATACTCAAAAAAGTATATACTTTAAAGATCAAGGTAATACTGAGAACAACACAGGAGTTCCAGAAAATCAAGGAAAAGCCTGAACAAATAGAAACGTCTTAAGATGTTTCTTAAAGGAGTCAGTAGATCCATCAAGCGCAAAGAGAGAGGAAGATGGTTCCAAAGCTTAGGAGCAACAGACTGGAAGGATTTCTCTCCTCTGGTCCTGAACCGTGTTCAGGAACCATCAGTAGATTCTGATCCACAGACCTCAGAGCCCGAGCTGGGGTGTAAGGCTGGATCAGATCAGTGATGTAAGGAGGAGCCTGACAATGAATAGATCTGAAAGTAAGAACCAGAATTTGATCCTGAAAGAAACTGGAAGCCAGTGAAGAGTTTTAAGGATCGGAGAAATGTGAGTTCTTCTACTAGAGCGGGTTAGAATTCTTGCTGCAGAGTTCTGAATCAACTGCAGGCGAGACAGATCCTTTTTGTTAAGACATGAAAACAAACTGTTACAATAGTCCAGACGAGAAGAAACAAACGCATGGATTATAAGATCCAGATCATGTTCCGACAACATTTTCCTAAGTTTAGAGAATTTTCTCAGTTGAAGGAAACAGTTTCTGGTCAGTTTTCTTCAGTGTCGAACAAGAGACATGTCTTTATCAAATACAACACCCAGGTTTCTCAGGCTCAGTTTGACAGACTGACCTAAGTCACCCAAGTACTGACTCAACCCTGGAACCTTATCATCAGGAGCAATCACCAGAGTTTCAGTTTTGAAAGAGGATGTGGCGACTAGTTTACCATCACTGGTGGAAAACACATCATAAAGAAAGGTTTCTGGGCCCACTTGCAAATGTTATCATATATTTATTTTTATTTATTACTTGTTGCAACTGTTAAATTCTATGTAAACTCTGACAGTTTTTAGTTTTTTCCGAGTATTAATTGAAGCTCCAAATAAGTGCATATAGATTGAGAATGAGAATGTTTTTTAAAAAATACAAAACATATATAATATACAATAAAATAACAATTAAAGGCTTTTTTTTTTTTTCATGACATAATTAAAGGAAAGTTTTTGCATTTTATCAATTTTATATCATTTTAATTCATGTTTCTTTTCTTCATAAATGTATTTATTTCAGTTTCTCCATCACATTTTTCGGGTCCATTGTCACATTCCCCTTTCCTGGGGCTTTTATTTTGTAAAGTCTCTTCCTGGGTTTTTTGTTGTTCTCTTGACAGTCGGTGAGGACGATGCTTGGCAAGATCCACGGCTGTCGACTATCAGGCCAATCGGCGGTACTTTATAAAGAGTCTTTTCCTCTGGACCATCGTGGATCTCGCGCCTTGCAGCCACCCTAGCCTTTGTTTCCTTGGATTTCTGTTTTTTAATGGATTTAAGATTTAGTTTCTGAGTATTGTTGCCATCTTGTGGACGTTTTCTTGTGTTACACCGTCTTTTCATGTGATAATTAATAACTAATAATAACTTATTATCTTCCGTTGACCTTGCTAGCTAAATCGCTACATCCATACTCAAAGAACTTCATTTAAAGTGCCGAGATCACGTTAAAAGTTTTTTTTGTTTTGTAATATCTTATGTATGTATGTATTTATACTGATATTTTCCACGTCTGAGGAACAAAGTAAGGCAAGTCGTAAGGCTCAACTCTAGTTCTACTAACATCGTTAAAAGTTCTTCGTTGTCCAAACATCGGATCGTCAGTAAAGTACATTTTAATATTTTATATATATTAAAGCTTGTTCAGGGCTAAAGCATTTTCACGCTTAAATGCTAAACGGCTAATTAGCTTTAGCCACTTAGCATTTTCAGAGACAGGGATTTTTTTGGATGTCAATTAAATATACTATAACATTGAATAAACAACAAATATTGACATGCATTTATATTTAAAAATATAAATATTTGACGTCAATTGTTTCCTTCCGTCCACTACGAAGGTCAAATAATATTAAGAATATTAAGAAGTTGTTGTTTTGGCAGCGATCGTCGCGCTCGTATCTAGGCCAGCGACACTTTTCCTAGATTAAGAGAGTAAACATAAGTGAGCTTATCAGCCCTCGCAGCATTTCTGAGTTTAATCTCATTACTTCAGAACCAGGCTTAAAACTCTTAACCCACATCTATATATGGATCCTGTCTTTCTTCGCCCTTCTGCCTCTCCATCTGCACAAGTCTTTCTTTCTCAGGTGTGTTTTTTCTCAGGCGCTGGAAATGATCTGAAGCATATTTCTAGATGTCAGACGGAGAGTTAAAGGTATAGAACAAAGGTGGAGAAGTAGAAGTTGTAGAAATCTGTCTCTTTCTTTAGAAAATGTATTTAACTGTCAACACATAGTTTTTCATTGATGGAACTGGTCGTTATAGTGCTTTAGAGTGAGATCTGAGCATCTTTGTGCAGGATTTATATTGAAATGTTTCTTTAGTTTATACACTTGTTAATGAGGAAAATAAACTAGTTACGAAAATAAAAATCATCATCATCACCTTCATCATCATTTATCATCATCATCATCATTTATCATCTTCATCACCATCTTCATCAACTTCTTCATCTTCACCAACTTCATCACCATCATCTCCATCATAATTATCTAAATCATCTTCACTATTAATATCATCTTCTTCATCTTCATCTCCATCTTCATCTTCACCATCACATCACCATCTTCTTCATCATCATTATCTAAATCATCTTCATCTTCTTTATCACCATCACCATCATCATCACCACCTTCATCTTCCTCTTCATCATCATCATCTTCATTTCATCTCTCATTGTCATCATCATCATCATCATCTTCATCATTATCTTCATCTTCATCTTCATCATCATAATCTTCATTTCATCTCTCATTGTCATCATCATCTTTATCATCATCATCATCATCATCATCTTCATCTTCATCATCACCACCATCACCATCACATCACCATCATCTTCATCTTCATCACCATCACCATCACCATCACCATCACCATCATCACCATCACCATCACCATCATCTTCATCTTCATCATCATCTTCTTCTTCATCATCACCACCATCACCATCATCTTCATCACCATCACCATCACCATCATCTTCATCTTCATCATCATCATCATCATCATCTTCTTCTTCATCACCATCACCATCACCATCACCATCTTCATCTTCATCTTCATCATCATCATCATCTTCTTCTTCATCACCATCACCATCACCATCTTAATCATCATCTCTCATCTTCATCATCTTCACCATCATGCAAAATAAATGTAAAATTGTTATTGTAACCAGAATAAAAAAAACGGTTTCCTAACTCTGACGAAGATGCTAAAAACTGCAAACCAAACAATAATTATTACTAAAAAATAAAATCATACTTTCATAAAAAGAGATTTATCAGACGTGTTGATCAAAGGTCGATTCATATCATTTCATCAAGTGTCTCTTCAGCAGTAACTGTGATTAATAACCAGTTTCTGGCAGCAGTGGGTGGATTTTAATAAACTCTCATCATGATATTCTTTTCCAGTCAGAATGTATTTGTCTTCTCAGCACAGTTTCAATCACTGCTTCATTGAAAATGCAGGTTTTTACCACATATTCCTGCAATGAATGGACCAGAAACCAGTGAAAAATGTACAAATATTTGTCGGACAGAGTGAATATTTATTAAGTGTGATTTATATACACGTACGACAGCAATTGACACTAATTATTTAGACTTTTGAACAGTTTAAATTTGTTTTCTGGATTCACAAAACATAATTCATCACGATAAACACGACAAAATCCTGATGCTTCGACGATGGGTTTGCGGTAAACATGGTTTAAAAAGCAATTTGGGATCGTTCCAGAACAAAAAGAAATCAATAGTACAAGGCAGTGAACATTTCCCGTTATCGATGTGACCCCAAGTGACCTTGACTGTAAGTCATTTTTCTTGTTTCAGCCTCAACGGCCTTTTATTGAGGTCACCCATGCAGTTCGAAGGGGGGGTAGATAAGCAACGAAATCATGGAAGTTAATATCGTGGATTAGGACGGTCAACGGTTAAAACTTCGTCATTATTAATCTGATTTTAAAGATAATACGTACAAAGAAGCATTTTGTTTTTAAGGGATAGCCATTTTTAAGTACATTTTAAAGTACATTTATTTCAAGTTTTCAAAATCTCTCAATCACTAAAAATGGCTCAATTTAGATGGAATGTGTCAAACTGAAAAACTCAAAATGAAATTCGATTATTGTTGATGTTTGTATTGTTACCTTTAAAGTTTAAGAGACAGATGATGAATTTGTTCGTTGACGAAGAAGAAACACAAAGATAATAAAGATTAATAAATCCTTACAAAATGAAAAGACAATTTTAAAGTCAGGAGCCGAGTGAAAGGATGATAAAATATGTTATTCTTTGTATCCCATTCTTTGTGATTATTCCTTTGATCTATGCTTTTTTTATTAGCACTTTGTCATCAATTTGCACTTTGTCATCGCTTTGCACTTTGTCATCGCTTTGCACTTTCTTCTTTTTATTTGCTCTTTATTATGGTTTTTATGAAACTATCGACTGCTGTGAGCTGGAAACCCAATTTCCCAAATCTCCAGAGGGATTAATCAAGTTATTTATAATAGATATATATAAATAAAAACAAGAATTAAGTCCAAATAAAAAGAAGAAAGTACAAAAAGTGACAAAGTGCCAATATACTGTAAAGAGATCGAAGAAATTACCTCAAAGATATATATATATACACATAATTATATGTGATTAATAAAGAGAAATAAGTAAATATATATTGTCTTCTCTCTTGAGTCAAACCGGAACAGTTTTAAATCCAGTTTAATTGCACTCTTTACAAATATACCCTCCTTGTGATTAATTCTATTTATTCTCATTTTAATCATTGTTATTTTAAAATGACCCAGTATACTAATCAAATTCGCCATGGCTGATTTAGCACCAGGCTTCCATGCTTCAATGCGCCGCCGGAGACGCTTCGGTATTCACGACCATGCAATGACACTCTTCCAACAGTGGAGGGAGCCAGAGATAAATGTGTTAAACCTCCTGTGGAGCCGCATTGAGGCTTAAAAATGTCGGAAAATTATTATTAGATTTTGTTATCATGCCGGAGGTCACCGTGTGTTCCTCATGAAATCCACAAACTAATATCAGCTTCTTCTTCATTCCACCATTTTTTTTTCTGGTTATTTTCCTCACTTGTCTTTTTATCCCGGAGCTGAAAAAAATCTTCCACTTGTCATGCGTCTCTTCATCTGGCGATAAAAGTGATCGACAGACAGGCGACGGTGGATGTGAGTAAGCAGAGTGAGTCAACCTCCAGCCTGAAACTGTCAAGACCAGGAATAGACGACGGTTCGGCAAGACCCGGGAACCAGGAAGACTACGCTCGAAACGAACGTCCGTCGAACGCGTTGCCGAAACAACGTTAATGATATTGTAAGCGATGTAGAAGTGGTTTTAACAATGGCAAAAGGGGGTGAAGTTCTCGCCCGACGGTTGCTACTACGGCGGCGATCATTAAGTCTATATAAAGAGACGAAGGATAGTCGCATCTGTCGGGACTCCTGCCTCGGCAGATATGGCGCGAGACTCGATCGCGAGACTCGATCGCGAGTGTCGACGACGATGACAATCCGTGGCGTTGTTTTTTTTGTTGTTTTTTTCTTCCCAAGCATCACCTCGATGTGTTGCTTTCCAAGTGTGAGTCCTTCTTGCGGAGGACGTACAAAAGGAAAAATCTCCGTCAGATCTGACATCTGCTGACAGCACAAAAAACTCTGTTGAAACATCCACAGTGTGATTCCTCGCTCCAGGAAGAGTAAACACTTTCTCATCTCTCCTGCTTTCAATCCACTCACAGGAAAATGCTGCACTGGGTTTTTATTGAAAAAATGGTTCAAAAATAGTCAAATGTATTTGTTTTTTTTAAGATTGCAAAAAGCAGCTAAACAACTGCTTGAATATGCATAAAACAAATTGTGTGTGTTTTGTGGTTCGATTTTTTTTCTCGCTGGAACATTTTAAATACATTGAATTTTATCAAATACTTTATGATCATGTTTCCCCAAAATCCCGTAACATGAATCTAAAAACACTGATGCACAGTATGTTATTTTACTTGAAAAAACAGGCACAAGATCGTTTATAAAAGTTATTGGAATCATATTAAAATATATTTACAAAATTACAATCTACTTTATTAAAATGATATTTTTCATGCCATATTCTTAAAAAAAAAAATGAACGATGCTTGAAAAACGAATGTTGTTGTAATAAAATGTAGTAAACATTAACATCATATTCTCATTTTACGCAACTTGGGAAACAAAAACTATTTTGATGAATACACGATCGCCATCTGGATCCAAAACTATTTTGAAGGAATGAAAAAAGAAAAGAAAAAAACAACTAGATAACCTTTTTTTTTAGGGTCTCTCGATCATTTAATATTTTTAATGCTTTTACGTTTGTTTTTTGTCTCGTACATTTTGGATACATGTACTTTTTAACATAGTCAATGTAAAAGGAGTAAATGTATTTTTAAATTTACCAAATTTATTTACCATTTCAAATTGACCAAATCACAACATAAATATTAGACGTGTGTTCAGGCCTATTTTTACTTCAAAATAAATAAAGATATATATAATATATTTTTTGTTACATTTGTGAGCTAGCCATAGCATTTTAGCTAAACACAAACAACTATACAATCAGTTCCAGAAAAAGTGCAAAGTTTGTTTTTTGTCTAGTACATTTTGGATACACATACTTTTTAACATAGTCAATTTAAAAGGAGTATTTTTCAAATTTACCAAATCACAACATAAATATTATACATGTGTTCAGGCCTATTTCTTTTTTTTTAAAAGAAATGTCTGCAACAAATCATTTGGAATTTAAACACTTCATTCATTGATAACATATTGATTATCTGCTGAAAACTGCTGATGAAGCTTCATGAAACAGTGTCATACTTTGAAAAGCTCAGTAGGTGGCGCCACAAATTAAATAAACAATGGTTTCAATAGGATATCGGTTCAGAGCGATCTATTCCCGCGGTCTCTAAAATCACTGTTCCACGAAGCTTCGTCACCAGCGGGCGAAGCATCGCGACACCTCACCTTGGTTGCAGGCGGCGCCTCCGTACGCCGACTGCGAGCAGTCGCAGGCGTAGCCGTTGCTCTTCTCCACACAGCGCCCCCTGTTGTGGCACAGGCTGCTGGAGCCGCTGCAGTAACCCGGGCAGCCGGCGCTCACGCCCGGCGTCACCTTCACCCTCTCCTCCAGGTCCAGGCTGGCGCCGTTGACCATCAGGCTCCGGACGCAGCCCAGGAAGCCCCTCTTGAGAGACGCCGTCCCCCCTGGAGGAAAAAACCAGGTCTCATTAGTCACGTTAGGTCTTTATGATCCGGCCTCCCTTTAAGTCGTGCTTTGATTCCGTCTTTGACTCGGTTCCGCGAGCACCGGAGCGAAGGAAGATCTCGTTTAGATGAATGGATGAACTCACACGGTGTTTTCAGTCGTTAATTATAGAACGAAGGAGCATCAGACGCTGATGAAGATCCTGGTCCAGGTCTAGTGAGGTTTCTTCACGACAGCAGAGTGTAGTAGTGAGTGCAGTTTGTTGAAGTGTGTTTTATAAGATTACCTTGATCTTTGATGAATTCAAAAGGTGTTAACGCTAATGTTGGGAAGAATAAGAATAAGAATAAGAACAAGAATAAGAAAAATAATAAGAATAGGAATAAAAATTGCAACAGAAATAAGAATAAGAATAAGAATAAGAATGAGAATAAGAATAAGAATAAGAATAAGAATAAGAATAAGAATAAGAATAAGAATAAGAATAAGAATGAGAATGAGAATAAGAATAAGAATAAGAATAAGAATAAGAATAAGAATAAGAATAAGAATAAGAATGAGAATAAGAATAAGAATGAGAATGAGAAGGAGAATAATAAGAATAAAAATAGGAATAAGAATAAGAATAAGAATAAGAATAAGAATAAAATAAGAATAAGAATAAGAATGAGAATGAGAATGAGAATAATAAGAATAAAAATAGGAATAAGAATAAGAATAAGAATAAGAATAAGAATAAGAATGAGAATAAGAATAAGAATAAGAATGGGAATAAGAATAAGAATGAGAATAAGAATAAGAATGAGAATGAGAAGGAGAATAATAAGAATAAAAATAGGAATAAGAATAAGAATAAAATAAGAATAAGAATAAGAATAAGAATAAGAATAAGAATAAGAATAAGAATAAGAATAAGAATGGGAATAGGAATTGGAATAAGAATTAAAATTGGAATAGGAATAAGAATAAGAATGAGAAGAATAAGAAAAATAAGAAAAAGAAAAAGAAAAAGAAGAAAAAGAAGAATAAGAAGAATAAGAAGAATAAGAATAGTAAGAATAAGAATAATGAGAAAAAATAAGAATAAGAAAAAGAATAAGAATAATGAGGTATATAAGAATTAGAATAATAATAAGAAGAAGAATGAGAAGGAGAAGAAGAAGAAGTTAGGGGATGTAACAAAATATAGATTTTTTTTTCATGGAAACATAAAATATTTTGGAATTTAAATGTTTATCAATACACAAAAAAAAAGAATTTTACTGTACGCAACATACATATATATAAATCAGAAAGAAAAAGGAAAAAGAGAAAAAAAAAGTGGAATCTGGTTGTTTCTTTTTGACCATTCCTTCATTTGACCCTCAAAAAGTACATAATAACGGCCCCTGGGGACTAGACCTGGACCAGGATGTGCATCTTCATCAGCGTCAGATGCTCCTTCTTTCTATAATTAACGACTGAAAACACTTTGTGAGCCCATCTATTCATCTAAATGAGATCTTCCATCAGTGTGTCTGAAGTGACTGTAGTTGTTGCACTGTTTTAGGTTTGCTAAAGTACATATTGCCAAACACTACATACATAAAAAAATACTACAAACAATCTCATTTGTTACCACCAGCTTATCCATAATTCTTCAAATGAAAGCGAGAGAACGTACGATCCGGGGTAAAAGGCAGGTCACCAGGTCTCCCTATAAATAACCAAACAATCCATAATGATCTTTGCGAAGACGGAGGACACCTTCCAATGGAACGCCGCCTTTTCCCCAAACCCTAATGTGAAAACAATTAAATCCTCTAATGGGAGCGTTTCTCAATGACCCGGGGAGGCTTATTGCGTTCATTTGTCTTTTTTCCATCCAATAATTTTTCCCTAAAACCAAATGATCCATTAAGAATATGAGCCGAGGCGCCGAAAAACAAAACAGACTGAGGTTGAAAGAATAACGAAGAGCGTTTAGCCTCGGAGTGTTGAAGTAAACAAAGTTAAATACAGAAGAAATTAAAGCAAAAACGATCGAAGTCATCTTTTTGTTTTTGTGTCATTTGCAGCATTTTGTTTCCAGATCATTGATCGAGTAAAAATTTGTGATATTTAGGTTGATTTATACTTTTATGTAACATAAAGATACTCTGTATTTCTTAGGAGTCACTAGAAAGGACAGTAACAGATTAGTATTTATTTGAGGGACAAATCTTCTGGAGAAGTTGCGACACAAAATGATGGAAAACTGGTACAGAAAGAAGATTTTTTTTCTAGTATACCGTATTTAAAGTATACAGTTTTTTAAGGATAGTTTTTATAGTATAACGTTTTTATGCTATAACAGTTTTGTATTACACAGTCTTTTGAGTATATCGTTTTTTTAGTACATTGTTTTGATAGAATACATTGTTTTTAGTATAAAGTTGTTTTAGTACACAATTTTTATAGTATAGTAAGTAAGTTTTTATGCTATAACAGTTTTTGTAGTATACATTTTTTTTTTGGAGTATACAGTTTTTTTATTGTTTATGTTTTTTATAGTAGTTTTTATCGTTGCTATAACAGTTTTTGTAGTATACCGTTTTTACAGTAAACAGTCTTTGTAGTATACCGTTTTCTTGTAGTATACAGTTTTTGTAGTATATAGTTTTTAAAGTATACATTTTTGTAGTATACAGTTTTAATAGAATACAGTTTTTTATAGAATACAGATTCTATAGTATACAGTGTTCATAGTATAAAGTTTTTGTAGAATACATTTTTTTTATAGTATTCAGTTGTTGTAGTATATATTGTTACAGTACACAGTTGTTTTAGTAAAGATTTTTTGTAGTATACAGTATTTAAAGTATAAAGTTTCTTAAGGAAACCATTTTTATAGTATAAAGTTTTTATGCTATAACGGTTTTGGATCATACAGTTTTTGTAGAATAAAGTTGTTTTAGTACACAGTTTTTATAGTATACAGTTTTTGTAGTATACTTTTTTTTATTGTTTATGTTTTTTATAGTATACAGTTTTGATAGTATACAGCTTTTATAGTATACAGTTTTTGTATTACACCGTTTTCTTTAGTATATTAGTAGTTATGTTCCAAGTAAATCAGACTCAGAACTCAAATGATAATCTATGTCGATATTTTTAGATAAATAACGACATAATAAGAAAGAAGTTTCATTTTTTAATGTAATAAAATGATTAAACCGACTTCTAGCTCTTCTGATAGGATTTGTTTCATTTTCTTCCATTGTACTCGTGTATTGTGGCCCCTGGGAAATTTACTCTCAGATGATTGTTTTTTCTTCCTTTATTCAAGTTATTATAACATATTGAGGCTCTTGAGGCTCATTATTTGTCCATTTTTTCATTTGTTTGACGGCCCCTCAGTGCTGCTAGGGTTCATAATATGGCCCCTCACTGCTGCTAGGGTTCATAATATGGCCCCCCGAGAAATTCACCTTGACATTAGGTGGTGGGTTTTTATCGTATTTTTCCTTTGTATTTATTTATTCATACATGAGCCTAGAGGCTCTTCTTCTTTAACCGTCGTCCCATTTAGTTTCGTGGCCCTCGTTGATCATTTTACTGACATGACATTTTTCTTTTAGGTATTCTCTTTGTTTACTTTCATCAACCTTAGGCCCCTCACAGGTGTCTTTAAAATGTGGGGCCCTAGAAACTTTACCCCGAGATAAATGAAGTACTTTTTGGACTCTTTCTTTCCGTACATTTTGTATCTTTTGATTTTGGTTATTCTATCATACAGGTTATTTCTCATTGTTTATTCTTTCATTTGACCTCGAGGCCCCTGGAAGAGTATATAATATGGGCCCCTAGGACATTTTTTCTGATATGATATTGTTGTTTCCTTTTTCGCTCATGTATTTGTTTTAAAATTATTCTAGAATACTTTGTGTCTTTTCCTTTGTCCTTATTTCATTTAGCCTTAAGGCCCTTCACATGTGGCCCCCTACGAAGTTACCTCCTGAGATTAAATAGGTGTTTTTTTGTGTGTTTTTTTCCTTCCATTTCCTGTTTGTATTTTCTGGTTTATTGATTATCTGGTTATTCTATCGTACTCTCTGTGTCCATTCTTTCATTGGACCTTGAGGCCCCTGAAAGAGTATACAATGTGGGCCCCTAAGACATTTTCTTTTTTCGATATGATATTGTTGTTGTTTTTTTTTTTAATGTATTTGTTTTAAAGTTACTTTACAATACTATAGTAAAAATAAGAAGAATAAGAATAAGAATAAGGACAATGAGAATAAGAATAGAATAAGAACAAGAACAAGAATAAGAATAAGAATAAGAATCATAAATAGAATAATAAGAATAAGAATAAAAATAATAAGAATAAGGACAACAAGAATAAGAATAAGAATAAGAATAAGAATAAGAATAAGAATAAGAATAGGAATAACAATAATAACAATAAGAATAAGAATTAGAATAGGAATAGGAATAAGAATAATAAGAATACGAAGAATAATAAGAATAAGAATAAGAATAAGAATAAGAATAAGAATAGGAATAAGAATAAGAATAAGAATAAGAATAAGAATAAGAATAAGAAAAAGAAAAAGAAAAAGAAAAAAAATAATAAGAAAAAGAAAAAGAAAAAGAATAATAAGAATAAGAAAAAGAATAAGAACAAGTATAAGAATAAGAATAAGAATAAGAATACGAATAAGAAAAAGAAAAAGAAAAAAAAAAGAATAATAAGAATAAGAAAAAGAAAAAGAAAAAGAAAAAGAAAAAGAAAAAGAGTATAAGTATAAGTATAAGTATAAGTATAAGTATAAGAATAAGAATAAGAATAAGAATAAGGACAATAAGAATAAGGACAATAAAAATAAGAGTAAGAATAAGAATAAGAATAAGAATAAGAATAAGAATTCGAATAAGAATAAGAATAAGAATTAGAATTAGAATAACAATAACAATAACAATAACAATAACAATAACAATAACAATAACAATAACAATAAGAAAAACAAGAGGATGAATTCCCACTTGTGGTAAGATAGTGTCTCTTGTAAGTGTGGCCCCTGGTCAGGGGACCCTCTACAGGAAAAAAACACATCAAACCAAAATGCAAATCCATGCGTTTGATCTGGAACATTTATCATTAACTCGCGGGTCGTTTCCAATTGTGAGTCGACGCGAGAAAACCGATGTGAAACTGAAGACACATCAGTGGAATGTTAATCCGTGTTTTGACTGATTCATGTGCGAAAATATCAACTAATCAGTGTGAAAAAAATAAGTCATTTCCATTTCCATTTATAACTCCAGTCTATTTACATTGAGGCTACGTTTTAATATTCATGGACGCTCTCGATATCCGACTCCGTCCCTCCGGATCTGACCCCTCAAAATCCCCCCCCCCCCCTCATCTGCTCACGACTGTTTTATATTCCGGAAACAATGACAGCGGTTCTTCTCTGGAGTGCCGGCTCTTCTTCTCCGGAGTAATGGCTACAGAAAAAAAAAACTTTTTTTTTTTTTCCCCCCCGATTGTTCTTGAGAAATTCTTTTATTAGAAATTCCCTTTAAAGCTCAAAGGGAACGAGCGTCGCTTCTCACCTTGATGCTTTTGTAAGTGAGAGAAAGAGAGACACGGGGTCTGGTGAATTAAATGTTTCTCAATAGATTTGACTTCTTTTTATGGAATAAGAATGTCGTCGTTTTTTCGTTCCACAAAACTGCAGTTGATTCAAAACTCTGCAGCGAGACTTCTGAGCCGCTCTAGTAGAAGAACTCACATCTCTCCGATCCTTAAATCTCTTCACTGGCTTCCAGTTTCTTTCAGGATCATTTTAAAATTCTGGTTTTTACTTTCAGATCTATTCATGGTCAGACCTTCCATCAGTAGATTCTGATCCAGCCTTACACCCCAGCTCGGGCTCTGAGGTCTGTGGATCAGAATCTACTGATGGTTCCACGCACACGGCTCAGGACCAGAGGAGAGAAATCCTTCCAGACTGTTGCTCCTAAGCTTTGGAACCATCTCTGTGTTTGATGATCTACTGACTCCTTCAAGAAACAACAGACGTTTCTATTTGTTCAGGCTTTTTACTTGATTTTCTGGAACTCCTGTTGTGTTATCAGTTGTATCTTGATCTTTAAAGTATATACTTTATTGAATATTGTTTTGATTGTTTAAGCGCTTTGTGACCCTGGTCTGGAAAAGCGCTATACAAATATAAATTACTACTTACTTACAACGACAAGGAGAGTTTGCGACTGCTCACCTACGAACAGCTGGTTCCCGAGCTGGATGGGCAGGTGTCGGTCGGCCGGGGTCTCCAGGAAGCGAACGGGGAGCTGGTCCACCTGCAGGAGAGCTTCCTTCACGTTGCGTTCCAGCCTCACGAAGTGCCACTGCCGGTCGTTCAGAGGGAGGTGGGACTTGACGGAGAGAACCGTGGGACCGTTGCCCACCTGGAAGGAGAACGACACCACCGAGGGGGCTGAGGACGCAGAGACAGGAGGGTAAGAAACAGATCATTTGAATGTTCAGGTTTTAAATCATCACACAGGTGGTTAAGAAATTAATTTTGCAGCATTTTTGCATCCTTTCCTTTAAGTTTTACGTTGACATCCCTTGCTCTTTGTTCTTTATATTTGCGCTTTGTGTTATTTCCCTTGATCTATGTTCTTTATATGTGCACTTTGTCATCCCCTGACTTTGTTCTTTACATTTGCACTTTGTTCTCTGCAGTGCGTTTCCCAAGGAAGATTGTTTAGAACAATATTCATCTTTTAAATATAAACCCTTTTTTTTTTAAGAATAATAAATAATAAATAAAATAAATAATACATTAAAAAAATTAAACTAATTTTGATTATACATTGTAATTTGTAATTTTAAAATTAAAACATAAAGAGAACATTACAAATAAAAAAAGAATACTTAAAAGTGTAAGGGTTAGTACTCAAAAATGAATTAAACTAAATAAATAATGAAATAAATAAAATAAAATGAATAATAAATAAAATAAAAATATAGAATAAATAATAAATAAATACAATAAAAATGTAGAATAAATAATAAATCAACAAAAATAAAATATAGAATTAATTATACAATAATAATTAATCATAATAAAATATATATACACAAATGTTGTTTTTGTTGACCAAGTTTAGCATTAAAAAATGTCAGATAGTTACAAAATAAAGATTATGTTTTTATCTTTTGACACCCAGAACAATTGATTTTGCGACTCCTGCCCTACAGTGTTCGGACCTAAACTTCAATTAAAAAAATAATCTTCCCACTGTTTTGAGTCAAGAATCGCAAAAAAGAATCGGGGGGGAAAAAAAGTTTCCCGTTAATGATAGAAGTTTTCAATACCTGAGAAGCTTCTTAATAAAATACTTTCTGGACAATTATATCACTTATATTTTGGAAGGTTTCAGGGGGAGTCTTATTCTTCTCGACTCGGTTCAGCACCATGCTGCGAAAGAAGCGAAGGAGCAGCAGGAGCGAGAAAACGTTCTCCATCAAAATGCAGACAAAGGTAGATCGGTCGCTAATGGCGGCTTCGTCTCCACGTTTCTCCCGCTGATCGTCGGCCGTTCACTTACAGCTCAGCTCCACTCTGATGAAATCCTTGACGCCCAGGTTCTCCAGGAACACCCCCGAGGGAGCGCTGGTCTTGAAGAAGAAGGAGATGTCGGACGTGGGCTCCGTGTGCGAGGTGGGGAAGAAGATGTAAGAAGATTCCTGGTAGAAATTGGCCGCGTTCCACACCGACTCTGAGGAAGAGAAGAACAGGAAGTGGAATGAGATCCGAGCGACGCCAGAGGTTCTTCGACATGATTTAACTCCCGGACCGGACGCTTATCACAGAACTTGTTTATCGCGTTCAAACAGCTCGCATGAACTCTCCTACACATGGGGAACAATTACGCCTCGACAGAATAACAAAGAAAAAGAGTGAATTGAATTTTCATCAAAGCGTTTCTATTAGAGGAACTTGTTTGTTTGTTTAGTTTCAAGATACATTTATTTAAACTCACACTGACCCTCAAAAGATTGAATTGATCACCCTGGTCTCGAAAAGCGCTATATAAATATATATTACTTACTTACTTACTTACTTACGTTTGGATTTACAATCCCGTCTTTTTAAAATGATTTTCCTTTGTATTCTTTTCTTTGCATTGTTTCCTTTGATCTAAGTTATTTATACTTGCACTTTGTCATCCCTTAAACTTTTGTTCTTTTGTTTGCACTTTGTTCTTGTTTTATGAAACTTGCTTTACCTGCTTTTTTCTGCTGTGAACTGGAAACCCAATTATCCGAAGGAGATCTCCAGATAGAGTCCATCCATCCATCCATCCATTCAACATCCATCCATCCATTTACCATCCATCCATCCATCTATTATCCATCCAATTATCCAATTATCCATTCTTCAATCAATTCATCCATCCATCCATCCTTCAATCAATTCATCCATCCATCCATCCATCCATTCTTCCTTCAATCAATTCATCCATCCATCCATCCATCCATCCATCCATTCTTCCTTCAATCAATTCATCCATCCATCCATCCATCCATTCTTCCTTCAATCAATTCATCCATCCATCCATCCAATTATCAAATTATCAAATTATCCATCCATCCATCCATCCATATCAACTTATTCATTCCATTCAATTCAATTTTATTTAAAGCGTCTTATCATAACAAAGTTATCTCAAGACACTTTACAGTTGAAGTAAGACTATAGTTGATTAAGGAAAAAAAGATCCCAGCAATTCTACAATTAATCCATCCATCCATCCATCCATCCATCCATCCGTCCATCCGTCCGTCCGTCCGTCCATCCATCCGTCCGTCCATCCATCCATCCATCCATCCATTCGTCCATCCAATTATCCATCCATCCATCCATCCATCCATCCAATTATCCATCCTTCAATCAATTCATCCATCCATCCATCTGTCAATTCATCCATCCATCCGCTAAATTCTCATCCTTGTCGTGACAACACTATTAACTAAGACACCTTGGATTTTTTTTTTTTTTTCAGAATGAAAAGATGTATTATTTGCATTCGCAACAGTGTGAAAGATAACATATTCAAGCCATTGTACTTTTTTTTATTTGGGTGGAGTCTCTTCTTTGTTGTCTCTGATCTTTTCCCTGATAGCTATTCCGATGGGATGCGTGAAGAAAAGGTATTGATCGGAGCTAAAAAGAAAGAGATACACGCAATAAAAGAAAGAAGATGAAAATGTTTCACTTCAAACACACGTGGTTTTATCCTAAAGTTGAAATGAAAAGGTTAAACTATGAAGATCCTCCGCTGAGATATCGTAAGTGCATCTGCTGTGGAAAAGATAAACAGATGTAGTGGAAGATGTGGAGTCATACATTTAATAATGAAATCCACAACTTGACTTTAGTTTGAATCAGATCCAAACGATAGATGCGAGTTAATGTACGAATACAGAAGCTTCTTTAGATTTCCTGAAACTTAGGTCAAGAATGATCAGAGTCCAAATCACAGAACTGTTGACCATGTTGTTAAAATTTATTAAAGAAATAAAGTTCTCTGACATGAATATTGTAATTCTGCTTATAATAAAACTTACTCTGATACACTAATAATATATAATATCAAATATACCCTTTACGAAAACAATCTTCTGGTTAATTTGACATTTTTAATGTTTAATTGTTTTTAAAAAATGTTCCATGAGTGACTGTTTAGGATTAGATTAGATTAGATACTTTATTCATTCCTCTGGAAATCCCCTTTAGTTCACAGCAGACGACAGAAAGTACAGAAGTTTCATAAAAAGCAAGAACAAGAACAAAGTGCTAATATAAAGAGCTTAGATCAAAGGAAACAACACAAAAAGATACAAACATAGAGTTTTGTCCGTTTGTCAGAGATAAATTAATTTGCCATGATTTATTTTTACATGACGAAGATTACTGAGATTAAACATGTAATGCAGGGTCCAAACATTAATCAATGAGAGACACATTTTGATGAATTAAAAAGGTGACCTTGTTTATCACATTCAAAAGTTTAAATGTTGTGGGCTGTGGACATATATTTTCTCCAATATAGTAAAGTGAATACATTTCTAAAATATTTTGAGATAACTTTGTTTTGAGACACTTTAAATAAAATTGAATTTAATCTGGTATGAAGACTGGATTTTTATAAATACTCGTGGAGAAAAAAAAGAATTCTAAAAATTAAATTTGATTGAATTTCTTACTATGTTCTTAAATATTACATTTATTGTCTTAACTTATTATTATTTTCATTGTTGTTGTTCGTTTTACTATTATTTTTTCAAGATAACTTTTAATTGTAAAGTGTAATCTATCATCAACTGGTGTTGTGGGTCTTAAAGAGTTTGAAACCGAAACTAAATTTTCTTTAGGTTTAGTTTTGAGCGAGACTCAAGCTCTAAAATGTATGTTTCTAACAAAACAGTTATCACACTTTCTCATTCTAGTTCCCTCCAAATCAATGTTCTTAGTAGTGATGTTTCGATGAAGCTTCATGAAGCAGTGTCCTTCATTTGAGATTCCAAAAAAAAGGACATTTTCGCTTGTTTATATCGCTTTGAACGACTAATCTATAGAAACCTATCATTTTTAACCCGAGGGCGCCACCTACTGAGCTTCATCACGAAGCTTCATGAAGCGTCATGAGCCCATCACTGCTGAGTCGTCTCTTTAGTTCCCAGCCTGGCCTTTCAAAATAAAGCTCATCTGTTGGTTTGAAATACCTCCGACCTTGACGCACAGACGTACTTTAAATCTCGTGACTACATTTGTTCGTTCAACACTATCTGTGACTCGAACATGTCTCACGGGTTTCAAACGTGAGATGGTCACCTACTGTCTCCAAAGCAACGCAGAGGTCCGATGTGGTAGACGGCCTGAGAACCGGGCCTGGTGACGTCCCCGATCACCAGCTCGCTGACGGGCAGGTGGTCCTTGTAGGAGAGGACCCCGGTGTCATTAGCCCTGAGAAATGAACACGTTTAAAATACTTGATTCCACGTCGTCCTCAGATTCCTATCTGTACCGCTCCAGTAGCATCTTCTCTCGTCTCGCTGTCAATCATCTCGTTCTCGTCGGCTGCTGTCGAAACACATTTCTATTCTGCCCGCGGTCGCTTTCAACTCTGTTGATTCTTGATATTGTGTCTTTTCAAATTGCTGCTTTTTCCACTTTCCTTTCTTTTCCACTCTCCTGCGGAGTTGAACTGAATTTGTAGATTTCAAATTGATGCCTTCCTGTTGCGTGTGAATGTGTGTCAGTCCTGAATGGAGTTGTCAAGATAATTTCAAGAGTTCTCACAAACATTGTCGCCGTATCTTTTCAGCTCCATATTTCTGCTGCGATGACACAACTTCTTGTTGTGTCTCGGTTAAAAACTATTTTTGTTTCACGTCAAATGACTGCAAAACCTCCACGTCCTGCACTGATTACTTCAGATTATGTTGCTGAACGTCTTTTTACGTTTTACTTTTAATTCTGTAGTACAATAATATAACACCTTAAGCTTGATAAGGTACTTTTTTACTTTGCATTGTATGGTGATGTCGTATCAAAACTATCTTGAACAGATACAGAACTCTTCAGATCAAGCTTTTGAATAAACTATTAAGTTTTAGTTTTTATTTACAGTTAGTGTGAAACAATATTTTGCTCTTAAATATCTCCCTGCCTTGTCCTGCTGTCTTCTAGTCTAATAGTGTCATCTCTGCACTTCATGAAAAACCTGATGAGGTTTTATTTCATATGATATGATTGTCATTTATCTACAAACCTCTACAATGGTGTCAAAACAGGATCTGGATCTTATAATCCATGCATTTGTGTCTCGTTTAGACTATTGTAAGACTATCTGTCTCGCCTGCAGTTCATACAAAACTCTGCAGTCAGAATTCTAAGCCGCTCTAGTAGAAGAACTCACATTTCTCCTTCAAACTCTTCACTGGCTGCCAGTTCCCTTCAGGATCAATTTAAAATTCTGGTTCTTACTTTCAGATCTATTCATGGTCAGACCTTCCATCAGTGATCTGATCCAGACTTACACCCCAGCTCGGGCTCTGAGGTCTGTGGATCAGAATCTACTGATGGTTCCTGAACTTCCGGACCAGAGGAGAGAAATCCTTCCAGACTGTTGCTCCTAAGCTTTGGAAACATCTCTGTGTTTGATGATCTACTGACTCCTTCAAGAAACATCTGTGTTTGATGATCTACTGACTCCTTCAAGAAACATCTGTGTTTGATGATCTACTGACTCCTTCAAGAAACATCTGTGTTTGATGATCTACTGACTCCTTCAAGAAACATCTGAAGAGATTTTTATTTGTGTTTGTGACATGTATCCTGTGTTTGTCTTATGTTTTTTGATCTTTTAAAGTATATATTTTAACTGTGTATTGTTTTTGATTGTTAAAGTCCTTGTGACCCTGGTCTAGAAAGGCACTTTACAAATAACTGTTACTTACTTCATCAAAAAACTATATATACCACGATTATTAAAATACCCGATGTTTTTCCTACAAAATGTATATATTTTACCGAAAACCTTTACATAATCTGATGATTTTAGGTGCAAAACTCCTTTATTGTACATATTGTGTTCATTAGAAAAGTTTATTTTGAGATAAATAATTGATTTCAAAATAGAAATGTATGTATAATTCTTAATTTTTGAGAAAACACTGACTTTAACAAAACTGTGTATTTTCATTATAGTCAGTCATGTTTTCAAGACTGTACACAAGTTCAAGGTTCTGTCACCATCATTTCTTAACCTCTGTGGACATCACCTGATCAACATAAAGTTTTCGGTCCTTCCTGGTTATGTTTTTCGGTCCTTCGCCGATGTTTTCCCTTCCTTTTCACAGGTTGTCTCGCGCAAACCTCTCGTAGCTTCTCCTTCCTGTTGCGAGCGCTCTGGGACTTCACATCTTGAGATAACATCTGGTGCTTATCTTACAGTAAAGTAGGGCGATTCTTTTGCTTCTGTTTTAACATATGGTGCTCTCAGGTCACAATCCACTCTCCGCAATATTGAATCATATTTTCTAGGACACTTTACTTTTTTTTTAAAGGTTTTTTCTTTCACCAGAACACCAGATGTCCTCCGAGAGAGATGTTTTTTTTTTCCCTCTGTCAGAGTGCCTACCATGTGTCTCTGTCGGCGTCGCAGTTGCAGAAGTAGTTCATATCGATGCAGTTCTCGTCCAGACTGCAGGAGCACTGTTGCACTCCAGGCAGGAATCCACCCCAGTAGCTCCGTCTCTCTCCTCCTCGGTCCAGCCACCAGGACAACGGGCTGCCATCTGCGGAGAGACAGATGGAGCATTTTTCATTTTTCAATCAGTCGGGAAAAAAGAGGTGTGGCGGACGAGAGTTCCATCTTTTTTAGAAAACATAGGAAACGACTTAGACGGCGTTAAAAAAAAAGAAGTTTTTCAGCACATCTATTATTTAAAAAAAAAAGAAAGCTGGATGGATGAAGAGCAGGAATCCGGTTTCCAAGGAAACCAATCGTGAAAAAAAAAGTATTAAAACTTTCTTTAGGAGTCAAAATCAAAAATGAGGAGACTTTTTGAAATTCTCGCAGGATTCAGACAAATTAGAAATAAAAACCAAAAGCTCCAAAATCGTATTTTGTCCATTAAAGGAGGCCCCAGTATATCATCTGACCAACTTTTAATCAATTTTCATTATTTAAATTCTGTAAAAACAAAAACATGAAAAAATAATCGTTACACTGATACAAAATAATAAATAAAATTATATATATATATCATTTTTTTATCCATCCATCCATCCATCCATCTTTTAATTCATCCATCTATATATACATCCATCTATTCATCCATCTTTCAATCCATCCATTCATCCATCCATCCATCCATCCATCCATCCATCCATCCATCCATCTTTCAATCCATCCATCTATCCATCAATCTTTCAAGCTACTCATCCATCTATCCATCCATTTCACAATCCATCCATCCATCCATCTTTCAATCCATCCATCTATCCATCAATCTTTCAATCTACTCATCCATCTATCAATCCATCCATCTATCTATCTATCCATCCATCCATCATCTATCCATCCATCCATCCATCCATCTTTTAATTCATCCATCTATCTATACATCCATCTATTCATCCATCTATCCATCCATCTTTCAATCCATCCATCCATCCATCCATCCATCCATCCATCCATCCATCCATCTTTCAATCCATCCATCTATCCATCAGTCTTTCAATCTACTCATCCATCTATCCATCCATTTCACAATCCATCCATCCATCCATCCATCCATCCATCCATCCATCCATCTTTCAATCCATCCATCTATCCATCAATCTTTCAATCTACTCATCCATCTATCAATCCATCCATCTATCTATCCATCCATCTATCATCTATCCATCCATCCATCTTTTAATCCATCCATCTATCCATCCATCTTTCAATCTATCCATGCCATCTGTATTTTTTTGTGGGGGTTTTGAATAAATTTAATTTTATAGTGTGAATAAAATAAATGAATCAGATTTTTATTTAAAAAATGAAAAGACAAATATTACTGCGTTTGTTCATTTTTGTGTTCTAATTCAATTTCCTACCGCTAGATGGCAGCAGTCATTATTTTCTCCACAGCTAAAGGGACAATGAAATCCTGCGAGATACTGGAAATTACAGAGGACTAGAGGATACAGTCGATTCCAACTGCTTTTTAGGCTAATTTTTAGGGGGATGTGATGGTTTTCAATTATATTATATAAAAAAAATAGACTGGAACAATAACAATATGTCACTTAATTTCAGTTTCCCCTGAAATCGTGAAAGTAAATCCAAATAGATTGTTTAAAAAATTGCGAGCTGAATGTATTGTATCGTTAGATTAGTGTATCGCTACAGTACTACTACATATTATTATAAATAGAATATTTAATCACACTCTCTGCCACGTTTCAAAGACATTATGTAATAGATGAGGAGAGAAAAGTGCAAAAAGATGCATCAAATCTGACAGGTTAAAGAAAAACTTGCAGGCACCTGCAACACCTCGTTCCCCTGCAGTTTAATGACTTCTAACACGACAAATACATCCCATAAAGCCGTGTTATTTAAGCTTTAAAGCACCATCAGTGAGGGTTATTGTCTCTATTTGTTTGATGACACTTTTGCCACCCGCTGCACATTTTGCAAAGCTGATACTCAATGATTTATGCTGATGCTATTTTACCGCCACAGCATTCATCACACTTTCCTCAGGGGAAGAAAACTGAATCACCAATTCACAGCAAGATGCCATTAGTAGGCTTTGATGTGCTGCCGGACATCCATCGCTACAGACTCGTACCGTAAATGTTTTTCTTTTTTATCCCCGGAGATGACCGGATAAAAACAATGTGGATGTTTACCTGAGTTACTTCAAAACAATGCAGCAGAAAACCATAGAAATAAGTCTGAGCTTTTTAAGAATATTTAGATATAGAACAGGGAAGAAAAAAATAAATAAATATATGCCAATAATGACGATTAAATGTGCAATTTTAATTGCATGAATCAGAGTTTTATTCTTTAACTCTATTGTATATTTGTGCAAATTTTCTATTTGTAATAATCTGTTTTTAGTGTCGTCTTCTTATCCATGATACTTGGTACTTAGTTTAATCGTTGTTTTCAATGTTTATATAGATGCATCTAAAGGAACAATGAAATCCTGCGAGATCTTGGAAATGACTGAGGACGAGAAGATACAGCTGCTTTTTAGGCTAATTTTTGGGGATGTGATGCATTAATCAGACTTTTTTTTCTTTAACTCTATTGTTTATGTTTATAATTTTCTTTCTTTAAAAGTGTTGTCTTCTTTTCCATGATACTTGGTACTTAGTATAGTCTTTTTTAAAAATATTTATATAGAAGCAGCTAAAGGAACAATGAAATCCTGCAAGATCTTGGAAATGACTGAGGACGAGAGGATACAGTCGACTCCAGTTGCGTTTTAGGCTAATTTTTGGGGATGTGACGGCATTAATCATACTTTTATTAGTATAATCGTTGTTTTTGATGTTTAAACTTGCAGCACTTTATATAGACCTTAGATTTTTTTTAATGAAGACAAAATAAAGCAGAGATAATCAGCTCTGCTGGTGAAAGTAAAGCTTGCATGAAAACAGTTGTTGTTTGTTTAATCATGTCTAGTAATTGCAGTTATTAAAGCATCATACCATGAAAACGGTAAAAACCAACTGCTGCCAATATCTGTTGAGTCGCTGTTGGCGCTAATGAGGTGACAAACTGTCAGCAGTTGTTCACTGTTTGGTCTCAACCTGTCAAAAGCTAATTGAAAACTGTTGACTTTTCTGAAAGCAAAATCAATCCTTTTGTGGTCTGTGCTGGTGTTTTTTTCATGTTTTCAAAACCGAAGAGAAATAACAGAATGAAATAAAACTTCTGAATTTGATAATATTCAGTTCCGGAAAAGCAGAATCATGAATATAATGTTTTAAATAAGGGTAAATGAGGGTATCTCTCAGACCTTCCGTCTATCTTTCCGTCCATCTATCTTTCCGTCCGTCCATCTATCCGTCTGTCTGTCTGTCCTCCTCTTTCCTCATCTGTCTTCCATCTGTCCGTCTTTCCTCCATCTGTCAGTCCATCCTTGATCTATCTGTCAGTCCGTCTATCAGTCTATCCGTCCGTCCGATCTTCTATCTGTCCATCCATCTATCTGTCCGCCAGTCTATCTGTCCGCCAGTCTATCTGTCCATCAGTCCTCCATCTATCCGTCCGTCCGTCTATCTGTCCGTTCGCTATCGGTCCGTCCGTCTGTCAATCTGTCCATCAGTCTATGTGCCGTCCGTCTATCTGCTGTCCGTCCGTTCTTCTCTCTATCTGTCCATCTGTCAATCTGTCAATCTGTCTGTTCGTCTATCTGTCCGTCCGTCTATCTGTCCGTCCGTCTGTCAATCTGTCCATCCGTCTATGTGCCGTCCGTCTATCTGCCGTCCGTCCGTTCTCCTGTCCATCTGTCCATCTGTCCATCTGTCAATCTGTCCATCCGTCTATCTGTCCGTCCGTCAACCTGTCCTTCTTTCCTCCATCTGTCAGTCCATCCTTGATCTATCTGTCAGTCCGTCTATCAGTCTATCTGTCAGTCAGTCTATCCATCCGTCCGTCCTTCTATCTGTCCATCCATCTATCTGTCTGTCCGTCTATCGGTCCGTCCGTCTATCTGTCCGTCCGTCTGTCAATCTGTCCATCCGTCTATGTGCCGTCCGTCTATCTGCCATCCGTCCGTTCTTCTGTCTATCTGTCCATCTGTCAATCTGTCCGTCCGTCTATCTGTCCGTCCGTCAATCTGTCTTTCTTTCCTCCATCTCTCCGTCCGTCAGTCAGTCACTCTATCTGTCCGTCTGCAAATCTGTCCGTCTGTCTGCATGTCTGTCTGCATATCTGTCCCCCCCTCTATCTGTCTGTCTTTCCTCCATACATCCATCTGTCCGTCCATCTATCTGTCCTTCAGTCTATCTGTTCGTCCATCCATCCCTAAAAAAGATTTATTGCTCTTTTTGTATCTAGCCAAGTTCATTTTGTATTCTTTTTAAAATGTTATATTCCTCTCTGACTGTGTCGTCTACCCATAGAATTTCATCATATTTTTCTTACCATTTTGTACTCCAAATGTGGTTAATCAAAGTTTTATTGTGTATATATTTTCTAAGGGTTTCCAGACAAAGTATTACTGTTTCTGTTCACAGCAGAACAATCATTTCAGTGACACGTTGAACAGAATTTATGGAACTTTAGCAATGTTCATTGTCGAAAGTGTTTTTAGGTTTCACGACCCGGGCTGACGGCGTTTTTTAAAAGTTTACACTACAGCAACCTCAGCTAGATTCCCTGAGCTGGTCATGAATTTCAGTCATAAAAGTCATAACAAAACAACTCTTATATTTCTCGGCGCAGGACCTGGAAATGAGGAATGTTATGAACAGTGCAAAAAAAAAAACAACAAAAAAACAATATTAACAGAGTTTTTGCTCGCTGATCCACAAAACCTGTGATATGAGAACCTCGCTGGAGGATAAAACCTTCCACGAGCCTCATTTAAAATAGATAACACACAGAAGCGTAATAACAAAGACAATAGGATTTTTTTTCTCCTAAAAATAAAAGTCTAAAGTCTGAAGGGAGTCAAGCCGTAATGGCGCGACTCATTAACTCCACTATGGGGTTAAGTGGTGGAGCTTCAATCATGTGTCTCTCTCACACAAGCCAACATTGGAGATGAAGCCATCACGCCGGGTAAAGTCCATTACGCTTCATGTCGGCACACATAATCAAGTGTCACGGGCCACGATGCTCCCTCTCGCCCACCGGCATACATTAAAGCAGCATTAGGGGGAGTTTTTATGTGTGGACACAAATGTCTTATTAGAGCGAGGGGGGGCTCAGACACCACTGCCGCCATCAATCCACTCTATTTTGTCCCAATCACCCTCTCCTGAAGTGATAACTCGCCAAGCTACAGCTCACCCGGCCAGATTAAAAGAGCGACAGAATACAAATAAATAAATCAAGGGCAACATTTGCAAAGGAAGTGAACGGGTGTGATTGACATTCATGAAGCCTTTTCCTATCATTCATTCCCTGATCAGGTTTTGGCATATTCCCAGCAGTTTAGGGCGAGAGGCAGGGGACACCCTGGAAAGTCCACCAGCTTGTCACAGTGCACAAAATTCAAACAACTTTCACACAAACTGGATGGATGGATGGATGGATGGATGGATGATAGACAGATAGATAGATGATGGATGGATGGATGGACGGATGGATGAATGATAGACTGATAGATGGATGGATGGATGGAATAATGAATGGATGATAGACGGATAGACGGATGCATGGATGCATGGATGCATGGATGGATGGATGGATGGATGGATGGATGGATGGATGGATGGATGGATGGATGGATGGACGGACGGACGGATGATGGATGGATGGATGATAGACGGATAGATAGATGGATGGATGGAAGGATGGATGGATGATAGACGGATAGATAGAGGGATGGATAGATGGATGGATGGATGAAAGACGGATAGATGAATGGATGGATGGAAAAATGGATGGAATAATGGATAGACGGATGGACGGATAGACGGATGGACGGATGGAGGGATGGATGGAATAATGGATGGATGGACTAATGGATGGATGGACTAATGGATGGATGGACTAATGGATGGATGTAATAATGGATGGATGGATGGATGGATGGATGGATGGATGGATGGATGGATGGATGGATGGATGGATGGATGGATGGATGGATGGATGGATGGATGGATGGATGGATGGATGGATGGATGGATGGATGGATGGACGGATGGACGGATGGAATAATGGATGGATGCAATAACGGATGGATGGATGGATGGATGGATGGATGGATGGATGGATGGATGGATGGATGGATGGATGGATGGATGGATGGATGGATGGATGGATGGATGGATGGATGGATGGATGGATGGATGGATGGATGGATGGATGGATGGATGGATGGATGGATGGAAATGAATCCCTTTAGAGATCTCCTTCAGGAAATTTGGTTTCAATTTGGACACCAAGAAGGCTTCGAGGTACCTGGAGTAAACTGACGCAATCATAGCCGGAAACACAGAAACAGGTTCGAACCTACAACCTTCTCCCCCCGTGAGAGGAGCCACCGTCTGCCATTTGCAATTCAGCGGTTGAAAATAATACTCTCTTGTCTTCCCCGGTTATCTCTGTCCTTGACGCCGTCCCAATACTGTTCCGGGGCTTAAAAATCGCCGTCCAGTTTTAAATTGAAAACTGCCGACGATCAATACTTTCCCCCGTCGGCGAGGTCATCATAACCTCTCGCTCTCGCGGGCCGCGGGAGAGTTTGTTTCTCTCTGCATTGACTTGATAAGATTTAAAGTTTTATTAAAAAAAAGACGATGAATCGTTGACGGTGTTTTCCACCCGGTTTTTGTGATTAAAGGGACACTTTTTTTGGGAATCGGTGAGAAGGACGTGAGATGTTTTATCATCTTAAAACCTTCGTCCGTTCGTTTGTTTGGAAAATGTTTTAGCGTCAAGATCGGTTGAGGTTGATGACAAAAACTGAAACAAGATACAGTTGCCATGGCGATACTAGAGGTGCACTTCTTATCGCATGTAGTTAAACCATGAATTAAATATTGTAATATTAAACTTTAAAGAGAGAAAATTCTGTCTAGAAAATGTTGTCACAGCTTAG
This sequence comes from Callionymus lyra, assembly GCF_982586985.1. Taxonomy (NCBI): domain Eukaryota; kingdom Metazoa; phylum Chordata; class Actinopteri; order Syngnathiformes; family Callionymidae; genus Callionymus; species Callionymus lyra. The sequence goes on from NC_141829.1 coordinate 6,413,564, forward strand.
AAAAAAAGGGTAAAAATATAGTAAAATATCTTAAACGCTAACAATTAAACTGCACATTTAAGCTAGAAAAGTGTCTAAAATAGCAAAGTTACAACCAACGAATCATTAATTAAGGAAAAGGCCACAATATTTTTATTTTTTTAAAGCATTTTTATTAACTATCATGATTTTCCTTCAGTTACTTTTATTAAAGAAGAATTTCTGATTCAGTCCAGAAGGTCATTTTTTCTACAGGTTGCATTGAGACGTTAAAAGAAATTATAGTTCGATCAAACTATAAATGGATATAATTTTCTCTACACAATAATTTTATGCTTTTAGAACCACAGCCAGAAATAACTGAAAATCACGATAATGTATCATCGACCCATCAGTGATGGTGATTATAACTGTAGATAAACAATGCTTTCAACTATTTGCAGTTTAAAACAAGCAGTCATTATATTTAGATTTGATAAATATTGCCTAAAAAATATGACTTTTCATTTTTTCATTTGAGTTTTATTTTATTTTGTCACTTCCTGTTTATTTTTTTTCCATTCCCTCGAGCTTAACTAGTGACCGGACCCCTTCATTAATCAAGACCTGGAAGTCCAGACTCGTGACCCAAGAATTCTTGGTCAGAATCAGAATTTCAGTTTGAACTTTTTGTATTATTTAGCCATTTTTTTAGTTAGTTTGTTGTTCTTTGTGAGTGTTTTTCTCCGTGTCTTGTGGTCTTTTTTATTCCCTGGTCGGGTCGAAGTTTTTGATGAGATATTGTACCATTTTAGATATTGGACTTTTGTTATAGGAGTTTGTATGTTTTCCCCAGTGTTATGTGGGTTTACTCCGGGCACTCCGGTTTCCTCCCACAGTCCAAAAACATACAGCAGTTGATTGAGAACTTTGGGGGAAATTGTCCGTAAGTATAAGTGTGTGTGTGAATGGTTGTCTGTCTCTGTGTGCCCTGCTACAGACTGGCGTCCTGTCCAGGGTGTCCCCTGCCTTTCCCCCTATGATACTGGGATAAGGGACAAGAGGTAGAAAATGAATGAATGACTTTTGTTATTGAAGTCTGTCGTCGTAACGATTTAAAAAATATTTAAAAAGAATTTGTAAAAAAAAAACTGTCATAAAGAACGTACATAAAAATGTCAACAAATGTGAGTCAATTCATGAAATATTTTTGCAACTGTAGGAAGATATCTCAATAGCTTGTCAAAAACTCCTAAAAATACCTTCTTCCCTCCGAGGATCTATTAAAGGAACACATCAGGAATTTGTGAAATAAAATGTTCTCGGATGTTTTTCTGTTTGTTTTTCATTTTCTTAACAATTCCCCGATCCACGGGAAGCTCAAAGGAGAGCCCTTTGAAAGCTTTTTTTCCTTTTCTTCAAAAAGTGAAACCAGGCGGAAGAAAAACCCCCACAAAAGAAACACCGGCAGGAGCCTCGTGTTCCTACGCGAGTTGTCGCTGAGGTCACTCTTTGCTCAATTCCCTCCCAAAGAAAACCTTTTTGTTGCACAGCAGGCGCTTCAAAATAATGAGCATTGGCTTTAATTTATGTGCTAATTTTAACACGGCGCCTTGTTTTTTTTCCATCCCTCGCACTCGTAGCCGTGGAACGTGCGAGTTGAAGAATAGGATGAAAAGCTTGGATTGTTCTCCAGAACTGATATTTTAAGATTATAATGATCTCCAACAGGGTCTTCCGTGTTCGCAGGCGTCAAAAAGCTGCGCAAATAACCAATTCTTTATGCAGAATCACTTATTTTTGTTCCATCAAAAGTTTCTCGCTGTGACGGTTTAAAGTCAACAACAAACCAAACCTAAAACATTATGAATTCTACGACTATTTAATGTTTTTTTTTTTTAAGGTAGCGTTTGACAAGAGATGTAAATAAAATATCAATAGTTTGGCATCGGTAAAAATATTTGAGGAGAAAGAAAATCTGTTATTTTCAGGATTATAATGATCTCTATCAAGGACTGCTGGGTTTGTCGGCGTCTACATCTCGAAGACTTTTATTTAAGAGGATTTAAATACAACAGTGGAAATACATGAGTTGATTCAGAACTCTGCAGCGAGAATTCTGACCCGCTCTAGTAGAAGAACTCACATTTCTCCGGTCCTTAAAACTCTTCACTGGCTTCCAGTTTCTTTCAGGATCAACTTTAAAATGCTGGTTCTTACTTTCAGATCTATTCATGGTCAGACCTTCCATCAGTGATCTGATCCAGCCTTACACCCCAGCTCGGGCTCTGAGGTCTGTGGATCAGAATCTACTGATGGTTCCACGCACACGGCTCAGGACCAGAGGAGAGAAATCTTTTCAGGCTGTTGCTCCTAAGCTTTGGAACCATCTTCTCTCTCTTTGCTCTTGATGGATCTACTGACTCCTTTAAGAAACATCTTAAGACGTTTCTATTTGTTCAGGCTTTTCCTTGATTTTCTGGAACTCCTGTGTTGTTCTCAGTATTATCTTGATCTTTAAAATATATACTTTTTTGAGTATTGTTTTGATTGTTTAAGCGCTTTGTGACCCTGGTCTCGAAAAGCGCTATATAAATAAATATTACTTACTTACTTACTTACATATTTATATATTCTTTTTTTTATTTAATTTTGTTTTCCAAGTTACACCCTTGTTTGTAAGACTGTGAGTAAAGGATGTAAATATTCAGGTGCCTCATGATTTTAATTTTGTGTCATGATTGATGTCAAATTCTCCATTAAAAATATAATAATATCGTGTTGATGAGGCAAATTATCGTTTCAAAACAATTCAATTTAATATTATGTGATCGGAAATGTCAGTGATTCCCAACCTATCGGGCGCGGCCCCCTGGTGGGCTACGAAGGTATTGCAAGTGGGCTGCAAAATCGTTTCTAAAATGGTATAATTTTTTGGGTGGGTGTAAATGTATAAAAATAAAAATACACATAATAATGTTTTAAATTTTAAAACTCGTTATGTTTAAGAGGATATTAAACATTTTAAAATATTCTTTATTTATTTTATTGCTTTACAATACGTTTCTTCTTTATTGATTTCAGTCCTTTATGTTCAATCAATTTTTGAGACTTAAAAGTGAGTTGGAAAAGGTTGGGGACCAGCGGTTTAGGTTTATCATTAACTCATAAAGCCTTCTATCGGTGATGTGTCGATGACGCTTCATGAAACAACTCATGAGGTATCATCTCTCTCTTTGATTTATTATCTAGTCATTCAATAAAATCTTTAGAGATGCGTCGACGAGGCCTCGTGAAACCGTTTCATAGTGAAGCCACTGTGTCACGAAACAGTGTCTTACCTTTAAAAGTCCACTAGATGTCAGTCTAAGTTTGAAAATGATGCCAAGTTTCATTGACTTAGTAGATCAGAGCCAAAGATTCTTAAAGCAGAGAGTGACATCTAGTGGCCTTTTAACATTAAGACACTGTTTCATGACACAGTGGCTTCACCTCCAAACTGTTTCATGACACCTCATCAGTCCATCACTAAAAATCTTTCTTAAATCTTGCCCTTTACTGGCCTTTCAAAATGAAGACGTCGTATCATGAAACCTCATCAACTGTTTCATGAGGTTCCGATGACTTTGTGCAACAACTTTGTATGCAGACGATGTGGCTGTAATCTGTTGCTGATGTGGACTGAATTTTAAAACCAGTGCTTTACGTTCAGAAGGTAACTGGAGAAATGTACTCAGAACTAACTAATGCCGTACATTCGGCAAAGTTTTCCACAGTCCCCGACTAAAAACGGACATATTGATTAGCATTTTAGCATTAGCGTCTTGTCGGAGTCACAGCTCACTTCTGTATTTTATGGTTTATTTATTTATTTATTACTGAAATGTTTTATTAAAAAAAACAATGCATAATATGTATCACTCTTTTGTTTCATTTTAAACTAAAGCATTTAAAAAAATATATAAAAAAAACAAACATATCCAACTCTTAACCATTTCTAAAAAAAAAAAAATACCCGTGAAAAATAACAAGTACCTTGTCTTGTACAATATTTATTTTGTTGTGTTATTTTTGGCAAAAAGTCAGTTGCAGTCTTGGTCTTTGTATAATATATAGTCAGAGACTGGTCTTGTCTATAAAAATAATAATAATAACAGTAACATTAGAAAATAAATCCTGGAGTACGACCTTGCCAAATCCATGGAGGCTCAGCTTGTTGGTGGGTATTTTTTTTGTTGCCATCAGTTTGCTTCACTTCGTTTCTTTCAATCCTCTCACGTCTGCAGCCTGACCTTCAATTTGATTTCAATTTCAATTTGAATCTGCGCTCTTCATTACCACTTGACTCCTGATTGATGCATTTACAATTCAATGTTGCGTCTGGCTCCATATTCGCTGCCACCAGCAATTCCAACAACACACTTCGCTTCAAGACCGTTTTTTTTTCTGAAGCCAAATCAGAGAACGTCATGATTATTTCATCGACTGGCGAGGACACGTAAGCGTTAGCTGATCATGTCGGGGATTAAATAAGGAATTGCCTCATCATGATTTGTCAGTCACTTCTACCTACAACAGCAGGTGTTGTGTTCTCTAGATTGTCCCGTCACTCTTCCACGGCATACGATTGCAACCGCTGATGGAGAAACTTGACAGACATTAATAGTCGTAAGAACAGATGCGCCTTCGAATTTCAATGGCGACGGACAGATGGTTAAAAGCCGAGCCATTTTCTACAACTCAGGACTGAAACTCTTATTAAATTAAATTAATTTAAATCTCAGCAGTCTCTTTGTAGGGATTAGTCGATGATGTTTCATAAAACAACTGTTGAGATTTAAAAATAATAATAATAATTGTAAAAATACATATTAAAAACGTAGAAAAAGCAACAGCAGGTCAGTTGTAAAAGATTAGTTTTAATTTGTGATTTGAACCGTTTCAATGAGTCTGTTTTTTTCCTAGTCAACAGCCAGTTCAGTAGCCGGCACTAATATTCTTAAAAAATAAATTGCGAAGAGATGAGTGCCATCGAGTATTGTTTCGAAAAGACTTGAGTTAAAACGATTTAAAATTGGAGACAAATAAATGGGTTTAATTTCAGTGCTGAAAACAAAAATAAAAGAGGCAAATAAAAAGGGACTCTGTCAATTAAATATTATGAAACTTAATTGGCTGTTTCATGAAGCTTCACTGTTGATTTAACTATAATGTTCTGCCTCGATGCATGCAGAAAAAAGCCTCTAGATAAATAATATATAAAACTCGAGTCCATATAGTTTTTATTCTCAAATGCAGAAACATCACATTAGATAATAAGCAAAACGATATCTGGTCAATAAATTATTATAGTTATTTTATAAGGTATTAAATGAATTTACTCTTAAGAAGAAGAAAGGGACAAATTGATCATTTAATTTATTCTTATCTGTTGAATAATCTATTGGTTACGAGAGAGTATAAAGATGCAACTGAAATGGTTCTTGCTTCAGAGAGAATGTTCTGTATTAATCTCTCCTTGTACGAGTAAAATTGTGGTGATATTAAACCAACTCTGATCTCTATCCGAGTTTTAACTATAAATAATTGTTTTTACCTGAAAATAACATTCTTACTGCCACCCTTGATTTATTTTTCTATTATTTTATCTTTACTGAATAAATTATTTACCTCCTCCCATCGTATTAAGGCTTTTTTTTTCTTTGTTTCTGCTTTTTTTTTTTGGCGTTATGGCCCCGAACAAGAGTCACAGAATATAATGTGTCCCCTCGAGAAAGAGGAAATCTTTACAGGATATTAATGAGACCTGTCATGTTGTGTTACTGTTGTTGAGTTAGAAAAGTCAGAGTTGAAGAGGCTCATATCTCCTTCGCCTCCAAGCGGGATTAGAAAAAAAAAGCATAAGATGGTTTAAAGACGATGTCAGAGAGGAGAGATTTTCCTTAAAGGCTGTTTACGATACTTATGTGTATTTAAAGACACGGAGTCCAAGTAAACAGTTTTAAATCAACACATTTGGGGATATTGTTTGTGTCAACACACTGATAAACACCACACGGCACACACACAGACACACACATACTGGGGCCTCAGAGTGCCTTAAAAAAAAAAATGCGATGTTGGATCTACCATGCTTAAATAGTTGCGACAAGCGTGGCTAATGGCAAAGTTTTAGAGCTGTTGGAGAGTGACAGGATTGTTCTGGCACCGGCCATGTGACTGGAGTGCAAGAAGGAGCACTTAAGGAACACAGCGGGAAAAAAGACACAGTAGTTTAGAGACCGTCCAGATTGTTTTGAAGCCTGCGCTCGTCTCGGGATGGTATGGAAGCAGCAGTCGAGGTGTGTTGTTGCTGCTGCTGCTGCTGCCGCATTCTTATCCGCACACTTGAAGACAACCTCACAGATGGTCCCGCAAATCTCTCATGTGCACATGTATGATCCCACAACACTGGGTATTATTAGGATTACCCAGAATAGAAAGAAGATAGAAGCACACATATGATGTTGGAATCGTGGCCACAACATGCGATCGTTCTCGAGGATGGCATTATGTCAGAACGAGGAGGAAAGATTTTAATTTTATTCTCGGCCAAAATGCAGAGAGAGTGGCCGATATATAAGCCCGGAGAAGCCGAGTATGTGCTGTTGCCTAGCAACGTCCACAGTTCGGTTCGGATTAGTGTCTGTTGCTGATTCCGCCGAAAGTGTGAATGACATCAGAGTTAGAGCTAAATATCCGTAAATCAAATATGTTTAACACAATCAAGGTCGCTGTCTGTTTTTTAGAAGGAGACGGACCCGTGAGCACGTTAATACACTCCAAGCCAAACGTTGATAACAACGAGATTACTTTGTTAGCGACTATTAAACATTAGCCCGAGTGTTTGCCGACTTGAAAATAGACTCCGGGACTAGACTCGGGAACCAATGTTTACTCACCACCTGAAAAACAAAAAAATGCTTCTCCGTGCCAGGACATCTAATCCTGTCCAATATGAGGAACCGTGTTATAACCCAGATTTAAAGAACCAGGGCGTGACATTCAAGTCAAAATCTCCTGCAAACACGGTAGAAATTTGCTTGGGAAACGGCATTCTAAGAGTTTCACCTTTATCTCTGTCCCAGCTGCATAGGGCGATAGGCAAGGGAGACCCTGGATGAAGTCACCAGAACCATGGACCAAGAATCCCCGATCAAACTGGATTCGTGACCACAACCGTGACCTGACAATTCTCGCTGTATCTCGACTCAAGTGAAAGCACTTTACCGTGTTTTGAGCCAATATTCGGCTTTTCTTTTATCCAGGGGGCAAAGTTAAGGCGATTATTCACGGGACTCATTGAGGACTTAAAGAGGAATAGAAGTGATGAATCTCATTTTCTGTTCATATTCAACTCAGATACATAGAACCTTCTTTTTTAAATAACTCTGACCTTCAACAGAAAATATGTATAATGGCTGCAATAAACATAATATCTGAAAGGCTGTTGAATGAAGTGAAACGTAAATAGTTTATATTTTTATATTTAAATGATCAGATATTGTAGAAAACTATCACTTTTCCCATTGAAAAATACAAGTATTAGTATAGATCATATAATTATTTATATAACTGGGTTGAGTATTTCATTTTAATGCATACTTTGATGGGTTTCTTTTTACCATACAGTTTAACCTAGAAGTTTCTTTTTTATGACAGTTGGAAGATTTGTATACCAATATTTTGTTACGTAAACCTCAAGTGTATTACTATGGAAACAAGTTTCTAAGTTAGGGTTATGGTTATCAGTTCAGATTTTAGAAAATTATTTTTTTAAGTACCTTTTTTAGGACAAATCTAAGTTCCTGATTGGGATCAATAATGGATAAAAACCTATATGATACTCATCGTTATCGAAGGGCACGACAGTGTATTTTCAATTCTACGATATGTCTTAGAAGATTGAAATTGAGATAAAACAAAGCTATTGTACATACGTTTTAAAGGTACTTTGAATGGAAAGAAATCAAAGATATGAAACAAAATTAAAAAAAGAAACAGTGCAAATTAGGTGACAGTAAGATGTGAAACTCCTGCTGTGATATTCAAGTGCACTGTCAAATTAAACTTTTCTTTTAATTAAATATGTAATGTTATTATGTAATTGTTACACTTATATTCTATATCTGTATTCCATTCATCTTTTTTCTTTGTGCCGTTCCTTGTGATCTATTCATCAACACCCAATGTAGTCTTTATTTATTTATTTTTAAAAGCTCTCGGTGAATAACACACTCCACACTCTTTCACAGCGTAATAACAGGTTGCAGATCACTTCCCCCCCATGAGTCTTGAAGCCGCTGGATTTTCTTGTTTTTTAGCGCCATCTCATTCTAAATGTCACTGTGTTTCATTACCGCACACCTGCACCATCAGGGAAGACGCTGGTTCTACATTTAAAGGTGTTTCTTTCCCTGGGAGACGGATTAGTTGAACATGTGTTAGTCAGTCGGGAAAATGGTTGTCCTTCAATTTAAAAACTGCATATATTTTTATAAATACATTTCTTATATAAGTTGTGGCATTTGAGGAACAGATGTACACTTGATCAGTGACATTTGAAAATATCAAACAAACTTGATAATCCGAGTTATTTTAAGTTACCATACAGACAAAAGAAAAATACCAGCACTTCCATTATTAATAATAAATCCTGATATAGTAAATATTTATTAACAAATTTAGCTGCAAATACAATAAACCCATTGAATTAGTTGCAACTAATTAAGAACAAGTTACAATATTTGTTATAATTGTGTTCAATAACACCATCAAGATTCCATTTTGACTCGCTTTTGTCAGTGGTTTATCCAAAATTGGTTTCGTATGAGTTTTCATCAATCTCTGGCGAACAACCTTGTCTTTTTTAACAAAAAATAGCTAAGCTTTCATGAGTTTTTCACAACTAACTTCTTAAAAAGTTGACAAGTTCAATCGTCACCTGTTTCCATAGTATCTCTCTGTCAGTGTTTAATATCGTGTGTGTTATTGAACGGTTCACAGATGAGTTCAGATGAAGGGAGGGAAAGTTGAGCGAGCGTCGGCTCTGTGTTTGATTAATAAACATTATTTATTTATCGGGGTCGCCGGGGGCTGGAGAATATCCCAGCTGCTCAGGGCAAGAGGCCAGCCTGTCACAAAGGACACCGAAGCAAAACAACCACTCGGTCGTCGGAAAGTTTGACGCAAAAACAACATTTATTAAATTATTTCTGTTGTATTGATTATTACTGTCTGAAAAACCCTGCGTTTCACTCTAAATAGCTCTAACTTAGTAAACTGTGACTTCAACAAGATGCTTGTTTTGGTAACATTTTGCCTAAAAATAAGTATGTAAAAGATGAATTTTATATATCTTTTTGTAGAGATACCAGTCCAGGGAACCAACTGATTCAACGTTATGGTGTTTTTAATGCAACCCTCATGTCGACTCATGTTGGATTATTTTGATCTGTTCTTTTTAAAGTTCTAGACAAAAATGTTTGTTCATTTTAATGTAGCGACTGGAGCTCAGTTGTCTTCATGTTCATCCAAAAAAACACTTAAAAACAGCGAAATACCTCCATACGTCTGTAACGTCCCTCATGTATTGAAGTTTTGACATGAGAAATTGTTACGAAAACACTTAAATAACTCTATATTTTAAGGTTGTTTTTAGCCTCAGGAGCAGCTCCAAGTTTCCCCTCATTGAAACACATTACAAGTGTAAATTACAACGCTAAAAACTAACTAAAAATATAGAATTATTTAATTTTTTTCGTAACAATTCATCTAACAGTACAAGAGGAACGTTACAGACGAGCAGTATGAAGGTATTTGGATGTACATTAAAATGAACAAACATTTTTGTCTACAAACACTAAAAAGGGACGGATTACTAAAATAATGGTTGCTGTGACTTAAACGTCTGGTATTTTTGCTGGTCATGCACCTTTTTTCTTGTTTTTATCTAAAAGACGGTCAGTTAAAACCATGTCGACAATAAACCAATCTGTGGTGCAAAAGGAGAGAGGAAAACAGGATTCCTGATTTAAAAATACTCAAATTAAAACGATAAATAAGTGTTGTGTGTGATGTCTTAAATATTCTCCATGTATCCATGTCTTTGGCTTCCATCCTCGAAAGCCTCTCCTGAAGTCAGTCAAAGCCTTTTCCAAGGCCGTCTGTTTACAAGTTCGGACTTTGTCGTGGCTAAAGGCTTGTCATGGAGAACTGAGATAATAAAGTGCCATAAAAAGATGTTGTGTATTCCAAGGAGCAATTGTTTTTGGAACAGCTTGGCCGCAGGAACTGAGCGGGGTTAACATCCAACAACCTCGGGGTTGCTAATCCTTCTTTGAATTAAGCTTGGCTGCAGAATCAAGAGGCAGGAGTTTTTTTTTTTTCAGCCTTCTCAGCATCCTGGGTGTCGACAGCAAACCCTCTGGCCTTAGGTCGTAACTCAACGTTCGAGGAGGAATACGACACCTTCTATGTTTAGGACGGCGAACAAGAATCCACTGACAAGTAGATATTGCACTTCAATACGCCCGGTGAGCGTCTTCCGTCTGCTTCCCGTCTCTCACTTTGCACTCACGCCGCCTTGTCGAGCCATAAAAGTGTTTGCAGAAAAGGAGGGAATTGTTTGCACAATGTCTCGCCCGACGAAAGGAGACACGTTTGGAAAAGCGCCAAATGTTCCGAGCATCAAAGTTAACCATCGCGTAACGGAGCCAGTTAGCGAGATGCAACTCCATAATCACCTACTCTTGTCTCCCTCTGATGTCTCTTGTCATAATTACCTTGTTTATTTGTTCGCTTCGCACATAAAACAGAGGAATCAAGGGTTTCATGAATATTTAATGCCTTTTATTCTTTCTTCTCCATCAGAGACGAACCGAGGCTGCACCGACAGGCAACACGTGGTTCAACTTTAAAGCAGGAGACGCCGTTCTCCGTGACGTCTCGCTGCCTCTTTAGCACTCTTGGAATCTCATGAATGGTGAAAACCTCACCTTTTGTGTTGAAGAGTCTGGACCTCTTGCACTCGTACACCACTTCCTGTTGGCAGTGCTCCGACCGGGACACGATGGCCTGCAGTTGCTCCGTGGACGCGCTGTAGTTGAAGGTCATGACGTGAGGTCTGTGCAGGGAGGAGCTCTGGAGTCGGACCGGATCCGTGACGTTGTGAGTCAAAATGGTCCAAACTTTTTCATCTAAAAAAAGAAAAACGAAAAACATGTGAAGGTTTAAAATCTATTGGTAGATACACTTGCAGTCAAGATCAGATCAGCTGAGACCATGACACAACCTAGACTTTGGAGACAAAGACTAACACATACTAGACCTTGCAAGACCTTTCACAGATCTATGCGGAGTGGTCGGTCCAGATGTGTCCTAAGGATTTGTGCCATGTGTGTCACTAAAGGAGCGGGAAAATACTCATGGTCCATTATCCTAAAGACCATTGCTACCCTCCAAGACCGTGCAAGACCGAGGCCAATGAGCTTTAAAGATCTATGCGGAGTGGTCCGTCAGGATACTTCCCAATGTTTGTGCAATGAGTTTTCGCTAAAGGAATGGAAAAAATACACACGGTCCATTATCCTAAAGACCACTATTACACCCCAAGACCAGGCAAGAAACAAGAAAACCTGAGACCCGGACAAGGCCAATGAACTTTACAGATCTATGCGGAGTGGTCTGTCCAGATACTTCCCAATGTTTGTGCCACGAGTTTCACTAAAGGAAGGGAAAAATACTCACAGCCCATTATCCTAAAGACCATTGCTACCCTCCAAGACCGTGCAAGACCGAGGCCAATGAGCTTTCCATATCTAAACGTAGTGGTCTGTCCGGATACTTCCAAATGTTCCAAGTGTGTCGCTAAAGGAGCGGGAAAATACTTACGGTCTATTGTCCTTAAGACCACTATTACGCACCAAGACCAGGCAAGACCAAGAGAACCTGAGACCTGGACAAGACCAAGGTTAATGAACATTCCATATCTAAGCGGAGTGGTCTGTCAGGATACTTCCCAATGTTTGTGCCATGAGTTTCGCTAAAGGAATGGGAAAAATACTTACGGTCCATTATCCTAAAGACCACTGTTAAGCACCAAGACCAGGCAAGACCAAGAGAACCTGAGACCTGGACAAGACCAAGGTTAATGAACTTTCCAGATCTATGCAGAGTGGTCTGTCCGGATACTTCCCAATGTTTGTGCCATGTGTGTCGCTAAAAAAAGCTGGAAAATACTCATCGTTCATTATCCTAAAGACCATTGCTACCCTCCAAGACCATGCAAGACCGAGGCCAATGAGCTTTCCATATCTAAGCGGAGTGGTCTGTCCGGATACTTCTCAATGTTTCAGCAATGAGTTTCGCTAAAGGAGCAAAAAATACTCATGGTCCATTATCCTAAAGACCATTGCTACCCCTCCAAGACCAGACAAGACCAAGGCCAATGAGCTTTCCAGATCTATGCGGAGTGGTCAGTCAGCATATTTCCCAATGTATCCTGACTGATCGCTAAAGGAGCGGGAAAATACTCATGGTCCATTATCCTAAAGACCACTATTAAGTCCCATGACCAGGCAAGACCAAGAGAACCCGAGACCCAGACAAGACCAAGGTTAATGAGCTTTCCAGATCAATGCGGAGTGGTCTGTCCGGATACCTTTACCTAAAGAAACTCTAAATGTACTTAGCTCTTTTGTAATCTGAGGGTTAAGGTGATCCAAAGGCCCAAAAACCAATGTGTTTGTGGTATCCCTTGTTTTGTCTCTGGGTTAAGTTTAACGACTTTCCTGGTTTCTAGAATTACATACTGTATGCAGTGGTGGAGGTGGTTCACCTTGACCCAGAGATAACACAAGGGTTAACGATGCAACAAAAATAACAAAAACAAGGACCAAAAATAAACAGGAAAAAAAGACCAAATAGAAAATCTGGAAAACAACGACATCAAAATGCATAAGACAAAAATCTAATAATCAAAGTTGTCTTTTAAATGAATTTCTGAATAAGAACAATTTAACTGTTGTTGAATTCTTCCCCAGGTGACCAGAGTCTTCACAACCTCAAATATCGAGGGGAAAATTACAATCTTCATGCATCAGTGCCATCATGACTTTGTAAAACCCTGCAGCAACAGACTAATGAAATGATGGATAGAATCAATAGGACAATTTGAGAAATGACAGAGGTGGGACTGAGTCTGAGTCAACCCTCAATTAGTACAAAAATGAAAAACTGAAATTACTTTGAAAGACGATTCTAAGAGATTAAACGTTTTATAATGAAAAGTCCCAGGTGATAAAGACTGACGCATACTCTGATCGTTTTAATATTCCACTGACAAGGATCAGGGACCTGATCAGAGAAGAAAAGAAAACTTGTCCCAAAGTTAAAAAGGTTTTGTTAATAATGCTCAAAAGAGTTTCACCTTCAAGAGGATTTTCGTTTTTGTTAAACGTCAACCTGAGGCTGTTCTGGTGAGAGAGCGATACATGTGGAGTTAATGGAAGAAAAATGTTTGGGATGAGAGAAAAAAGTTGCATCTGGAGTTTGGAGACTATGAGGTCAAGGTCGAGGTTGTTGGGCGGTTGTGCAGCGGTTTTGGGTTTTAGTTGCTTTTTACCTTAAACACACTATTTTGAAAGAAAGAAAACACATATTTGCAAACCCTAGCAAGAAATCTTCTCCATTACTGTAACTTTAATTGTTTTTTCCTTTTCAGTTAAAATACTTGAGACTTGGCATAACTGAGAGAACCCGACACCAAAACCACAAATATGGAGTCTTCAAGGCCAACTCCAACAATTTAACTATTTTTTTCTCGTTTATATCATTGATTTCTGAATTTTTTTCTGTTGATTTTATTTGTCCAACACTATTGAACACATTGTTGCCACTTAGGAGTGTGTATTAGCAAGAATCTGGAGACACACACACACACACACACACACACACACACACACACACACACACACACACACACACACACACACACACACACACACACACACACACACACACACACACACACACACACACACGATACATCGTCAAGGATAAGATATATATCTTGATAGTGTTGTGATAGTGTAGTAAAAAGGATATATGTGTAGTATTGTCCAGTACTTGACTCTGGTGTTGTGATAGTGTAGTAAAAAGGATATATGTGTAGTATTGTCCAGTACTTGACTCTGGTGTTGTGATAGTGTAGTAAAAAGGATATATGTGTAGTATTGTCCAGTACTTGACTCTGGTGTTGTGATAGTGTAGTAAAAAGGATATATGTGTAGTATTGTCGAGTACTTGACTCTGGTGTTGTGATAGTGTAGTAACAAGTATATATGTGTAGTATTGTTCAGTACTTGACTCTGGTGTTGTGATAGTGTAGTAAAAAGGATATATGTGTAGTATTGTCGAGTACTTGACTCTGGTGTTGTGATAGTGTAGTAACAAGGATATATGTGTAGTATTGTCCAGTACTTGACTCTGGTGTTGTAGTATTTACAGACCACATGACTCATGACAAAGTCGTAACTGCTTTCATTTGTTTTCAAACCAAAATACTTCCAAACATCTGCTTTAAAAGCTGCTTGAGTCACTGTATCCTCTCGTCCTCAGTCAACCCCAGGATCTTAAGGGATTTCCTTCTTCCTTTAGTTGTGGAGGAAGCGATGACTGCTGTCATCTAGTTGCAGGAGGTTTAATTGCACCACAAAAATGAACAGACGCTGTGAATATTTACATGTTAATTGTAAATAAAAAATTGAATTATTATATTTTTAACACACTTTGTTGCTCTATAACCGCTTGAAAAAAACATTGTAAAAATCAATACAGTGAATATCGATTCAGTATCATGAAAAATATATTGCCATGTAATTGCTGGATTTATATTTTCTAACACCCCTACAGGTGCTCATAGGTTAATAATCCCACCATATTCACCTATGTAGATTTGACGCAGGGAAAGTATACTTGTGGTGTTTTAAAACTGAAAGAAAAAAAAACTATGTTTAGTCATGTATACGATTCATTTTAGTTTATATAGTTTGTAATATCGCCATCACCATCTTCACCTTGTGTCTCATTTTTCGTTGACAACCAGAGTGGATACTATGGCGGAGAAAATTACATTAGACTAGCCTGAAGCTACTCGTAGTATTCATGCCGTTATGTTTTATTTATCAATTTCTTGCTGCTGAGGCAAGAATCCTGATGACCAGACGGACCGGACCGTAGAGAGAATTCCCTTTTAATTCAGTAGCTCATGAGCTATAACTGCTGGTTAAGGCTAGCGGGAGAACTTCCCGCCGGACGGTGCAGATTTTTTACTCTCACCAGACGGAAAATGCAGATTAAAGCCTCTGAAGTCTCAACTTGTAAATGACTTTCATGTCTCCGGTCTGGATTCAAAACATGATGGATGATGATATGAAGGAGGGTATTAGCATACGCTGCTAACAATTCACAAGGTCCCTCCACATCTAGTAACGCTATGCTAATACATCCTCGTTCATGCGAGGAATTTTAAGGGGGAAATATGATAAACAGACCCTAAATTTTACATTCACATTGTTCATCCACTTAAAAATGACAATGTGCTCTTCCCATTTTTACAACTTCAAAGCTAACAAGCTACATTGAACTAGCAATAACTGCTAGTGTCGCTCAAGGACACGGTAGCCAAGAACCCCAATGTAAAGTCCAAACTTTTATGAAGCAAGTCACAGAAAATATTGATTGAAATGTGGATTTTCAGGCCGATAGCAACACCATAGCAACGGCAGGTTTGATTTCTTTCTCCTCCGTTCCTCTTTTTCCTGGAGTAGCTGGAGGCGAATTCAGACTAGACAGGGAATTTTCCAGCATCAGCATGTTTTGAATCTAGCCCTGGGCATTCCTTCTAATGGACCTTTTGTTAACTTTACCTGCGCCGAAATAAAAGCCCAAGGTTATTGATATTTAACAGATGTATTAGGCAAAGAAATGGGGGCGACGTTTAAACAAACCCACCTGCTTTCATTTTTCTTTCTTTTTTTCCAAGTTTCTGGAAATTTATCTTAATCATTTTCTTCTTTCCGTTTCACTCTTTGCCTTATTTTTAAAGTGGGAAACATGTCAAACTGAAATATTCAATTCCTCACATCATAATAATGTTTTATCATCTCCACCATTGAGTTTTACATTTTTAAACACTTGTTGCTCACACTTACACGAAGAGTCTTTTGTTTCCATGTTTGAACAAACCTAAAGAGCCACTTGTCATCGACACACAGTGCAATAAGTGAACACTGTGACCTCCATTAGCATTTAAATTAAGTTGGAGTGGCATCCTAAATATTTGTCCAACCTGTGTGCTTGTGCGGAGGTGGAATCACAGCTGCACAGTTGATCACTGAGACAATTCATTTCTAAAATAGGTGACCCTGACTTTGGTTTTGTCAAAACTTCAGCTTTTAAAAGTCTACCAGCTGTTCCGTCGACTTGAAACTGTCTCTTTGTGCTTTTGTTAAAAAAAAAAAAAAAAAGCTTTTTCTCACTCCCTCAAAGTTTTAAATGTTTTTTCTTCTCCAAGATACAGTAAGTTCCTCATCATGACCATGTTTGACACTTATTACTTTATAAAGTTGCTCTGAAATCTGGGCGAATGAGAGGTTACGAGAGTCCATTATGATGTAATAATGGCTTCACTCCTCTTCCAACCACCGCTTTGTTTATACAAGAAGTCCCTTGGAGGTTGAGACTTCCGGGATTGAGGACACGCGGTGACAAACCTCCATGTTTGACCAATCATCGCAGAGTGGGTGTGGTTATGGTCAACAAGATTTCATCTCCAGAAAAACAAAGTGTTTTAAGTGGGCGGAGCTTAAGATCATCGTCTAATGTCAATATTTCAATAAAAAGAGAGTTTTGTACAAACATAATAGTACAATAAAGGTCCAAGATCACTTTAAGACCTAAATCAAGCCATTAGTTGAACCTCAAACTGTTTTTTTCTAACTTTTAAAATAATAATAATTTCAAGTAACGCTAACATTGCCTGTTAGTTTTTATATATATGATTTTTTTTGTCAAAGTTAAATTATGACTTTGCTTCAACAACGACCTCCAACATATCCAAGCTGTCCATGGTCGTAATGTTCCGGCTCAGCAGAATGAGTCAATGTTGCCGCCACCATGTTTTGCACCAGCATCATCTTAAACCGTAGTTGCCGTGACTGACACTTTTATTTCACGATATTTCAAAATCGGGGAAGATAAAAGTAGCGACCCCATTTTTTTTTCTTCTCTTCTATATATGAGCGACTTCTTTCCATTTTATCTTCTTTCTAGAAAGTGAAGGTTGACAACACAGAAGTACTCGACAGCAGGAAGAGTCGGCGCCGCCTCTGTGTGTGTCAGCGGAATATTAACCTTGCGAAAGGACAAAGTATTTTTGGGGGACGGTGACAGCTGTAAGTGATGAACGCTGTCGCCGCTGTGACAAAAACGGAAGTGAAAGCCTTTTGTCCTCCGTGTCAATGAGATCAGGTGATGTCGCTGACAAATGTCACATCACAGGTGACGTGGATCACATGGTGTCGCTGAAAAAAACACACACCTTTTCCTAAAAGGAGGGAAAGGTTGAGAAAGAGCAGAGGTGACAACATGTAGGACTTCTATGGTCTCACCTGTCATGTTGCAGTACACCTGCGCGGGCCCCAGGGGGCCGCTCCCGTCCGGATCGATGGAGAAGAAACCCGAGGAGCTGCCGATCATCTTGTAGGCCTCGCACGACGACTCGTAGATGGCTGGAAGAAGACGGAAGGGTCAGACGAAAAATACACTTTTTAAGTTTCGTGAAAGTACAAACCCTTCGTAGACATTTTAACCTTTAGAAAAAAGTCCCTTTTTTTTCCAGCTTTTTCTAACCAAAAATAACGATAAAAAAAGTTTTTTTCCAGGGACGATGTCTTCTCATACGAATTATTGTAGGTGAAGGTCAGTATTTTTATGGATTTTTACTTTTTACTTTTATTTAAATGTAATCAAAAGATTAAAAAAAATAACGCAAAAAACGTTTTTACCTTTTTTTCTTTCTATGGTTAAATTTACCGCTTGTAACATTTTGTATATTAAAGTCTGTAAATTACCAATTAAATAAACATTTGACATCATCAAAACCAAGACAGTTTGTGTGACAATAAATCAATCAATATTAATTTATATAGATGTATATATATTATCTCAAATGGGTTGTGCTATGACCGTTACGGGGTGCGAGATAAAAAAAAATACACATTGGACAACAGAAAAAAACAATCATTTTAACAGTTGCTGTGAGATTTATTTTCTTAAAACATTATATTTAGCAGATAAAAAAGGAAGAGTGGAGATGGCAGCAATTTTTAATCTTGACAAATCATGTGACTTCCTGTTAGCGAAAAAAAACAACGACACTTGTGACTAGTTTAAAATTAAATTATAAGGATATGTATAATAAATAAAAATTAATTGTGACTCTGCAGAGCCACTAGCTTCTTGTGTCTCGCCTGCAGTTGATGCAAATCTCTGCAGCTAGAATTCCGAGCTGCTCTAGTAGAAGAACTCACATTTCTCTGATCCTTAAAACTCTTCACTGGCTGCCAGTTTCTTTCAGGATCAACTTTAAAATTCTGGTTCTTACTTACAAAGTTATCCATGGTCATGATCACTGATGTAAGATGGAGTCTGACTAACTATGATTACTATGACATTTCAAATGCTATAAAAGATATAAAGAATAACGCAAATCACATTATGGTTGTAAACAATGAGCTTCATGTAGGTTTACATTCACGGATATATTTTATCTTATCAGCAGCGAATTATGTAGATTTTTGTCAAATTTTAAGAGCAAAGAAATTACCTTCAAATGTATTTAAAAGTATAATTTAAAGATGGCAACAAATATCGTTCCACATTATAATCTAGTATTACTTTTTTTCTTCATCAGAATAGATGTAATTGCAATCAGACTCATCACAGTCTGAGTGTGTTCTTAAATTACGCCATTGATTTTTCTTTTTTTTTTTTTTGCAATTGGAGTCAAAGTGGCTCCTGAATTTCATGCCGAAATGAGCCGAACTTTCGCTCACGGCGTTCCAGCGAGCGACACCAACGTCTCGTTTAACAGCCGCGTGAATACGAAAACGTGGGGGTCGTGGAAGTTTTATTTTAACGACCGACGGCGAAATCTCAATAAAAAAACGTGTAAACCAGGAGGAGAAAAACATGTGAAAGTAAGTATGCATAATTAGAGCGTCTTAGTAAGAGAGATGTGTCTCATCAACTCAAGGCTCTTCACTTATCGTCTGATTTCCATTCAGGGCGTTCTTTTCCGTGTCATGATCCCTCCCACGTAGAGGAAAAAAAAATTTGTTTGCCGGTATCGGAGAATAAGAAATCAGCATTCGGGGTCAAAGGATACAGCTGTCACCATACGGAGAACGGAATCAAAGATGCAGAATGTCAGAAGAAAATAACACCCGAAGAAGAGGAATCTCAAACAAGACAGCGAGGAGTCAGTCACTCATGGTGTTATTTGAGGACAGACGACAGAAAGAAAGAGCGAGGAAAGCGAGAGTAGCAGTAATTATTGTGGCGAGGTCAAGAGGAGTCAGAACACATGGCGGTGTGTATGTGTGTGTGTGTGTGTGTGTGTGTGTGTGTGTGTGTGTGTGTGTGTGTGTGTGTGTGTGTGTGTGTGTGATGGGTGGAATGACAGATCCCGGGAGACCGAGACATTTGAGAGGGTGTAAAAAAAGGGTGAGAGACAAGGTGAAGAAGTGAAAATGAAACAAAGTGCTTACA
This sequence comes from Callionymus lyra, assembly GCF_982586985.1. NCBI lineage: Eukaryota > Metazoa > Chordata > Actinopteri > Syngnathiformes > Callionymidae > Callionymus > Callionymus lyra. Next base: position 6,433,394 of record NC_141829.1, read on the forward strand.
GTTGTGACAGGTCGCTCCCGAGTATCCGGTTCCAGAACAGTCGCAGTAGAAGGACGTCCAGGATTGGGTGCAACCGCCGCCGTGCTCGCAGAGGTTCGGGAGGCACCTGGAGGAAGAAGAAAAGTTACGTCAACCCAGTTCTAGGTTTACGTGAGCAACACGTATGTAACACATGATTAATATACATGATATTTAGGTGCGAAGTGTGTTCCTCATACAGACAGATGGTGGAGATTCACAGATTTTTTCTGGTTTATTTTTAATGCGGAGAACACAAGGAAGGATATCAGAAACCTCACAATTTCACCATCGGTATCTGCCCTGTGGACTTGTAGTCAAGACCGCCTCGGTCAAAGGAGAGACCGGGATCATAAATGAGCCATCTTGAGACCAAGTGAAGATCAAGACCGTGGACAGCATGAGGATAAGAGCAAGGCCACAGACCTTTGAGACAAAGTCAAAGAACACAAATAATTGGTCTTGAAAACATGGCATGACCAAGACCATCAAAAATATTGTAACCAAGATGAGATACCATTGCCTGGTAAGTCCAGGACAAGAACAGGATCTCCAACAAGTGGTTTTGAGACCAACACAAATTAAAACCCAAAAACGGTTTAGACCAATCCAGACGATAGTCCGTTTAGAAGAAGTCACGACCGAGATAATGGATATGCAGTTTTTGGGTCCAATGCCATCGATGCAAGCTCAAGTCAAGACCTCGATCAGGGATAAATGGTCTAAAAACCAAGACAGAGACAGAATCATTAATAAGTTGTATCAGGACCAAGATAAGACGTTCGACTGTTGAGATCAAAACAACACCAAGAATACAGACCCTATGTCAAAAACTATGAATATGTGGTTTCGAGACCAATACCAACAACGCAAACCCAAGCCAGGACAATGACAATGAAAATGTAGTTTTGGGACCAAGACCAGACCAAGACCACAGTCCCTTAGGACAAGCTCGCGAATGGGTGGTCTTAAGACCAAGACAATTAAGAAACTTTCTAGACCGATCAGGACCATAGTCTGTGAAGAGTAATGCCTGAGATCACCAAGTGGTCTTGAAAACTACCATATCCTGTTCTTGTATGGAAAATTCCCCCTTTAAAAAAACAGACACATTTTAACCATAATATATTCTAACATATGGTAATAATTACTATTGACCATTTTCTGCTAAAAATCAATGTAACTTCCATAAATCCTTGTATCACAATGTATTGCAAAGGGCGCACGATGGCACCTCACAGCAGGAAGGTTGCTGGTTCGCTTCCAGGCCAAGCCAACTAGTGACCTTTCTGTGTGAAGTTTGTATGTTCTCCCCGTGTTAAGTGGGTTTACTCCGGTTTCCTCCCACAGTCCAAAAACATACAGAGGTTGATTGAGAAATTGGCAAAATCGTCCATAGGTATAAGAGCGTGTGTCGATGGTCGTCTGTCTTTGTGTGTCCTGAGATAGACTTGCATCATGTCCAGGGTGTCCCCTGCCTCTCGGCCAATGAAAATGGGTGGACTCCAGTCTCCCTGCGACCCCCCATAAGGGATAAAGCGGTAGAAAATGAATAAATAATGTATTGCAATTAATAGACCTCTGGACTAAACCAGACACTCACAGTAAAATACTTTTTCTAAATATTAATTTTACTAATTCAAGGTCATTGTCTCACCATGTCATCTACTCATGAAATGTTTCCTACCACAATACATGTCAGCTTACCTCAGAAGTCCCTCTGTACCTCAACTTTATCTCACATTCTTTGTCCAACCTGACAGGTCTCACCACTGTCCTATAAATCTTCAACCCTCATACATATGCAACAGTTCCATATGTGTGTGTGTGTGTGTGTGGGGGTGTGTGTGTGTGGGTGGGTAGGGGTGGGTGAGCTGGGCTTGTCAAAAAGGGCCGCATGTGGTCCCCCAGGCCACGCTGTCAACGTTCAGGACAACAAATCTATAAAACGCTCTAGTGACTTACTGAATAATTGATTCGGTTAGTTCATCATCAACACCAAAGAAACTCTATCATGAGAAGGTAAAACATGTAAATCATTTTATCACAAATTTCATATTTTCCATAAAAAGTTCCACCATCGCCTCTCGTTTGTCTGGAGTCAAAAGTATCAGCAGTAACCCACACAACAAATCCATGCATCATATAGACTGACAACCATTCGTCTGCCCTTGCCAAGACTTTGAAATCTGAAAAATGTTGAACCTCCTTCGTGGAAAGACAAGAGGAAAAAAAAAAAAGCATTTTCATCAACTTCAGCCTTCTTTTTCAAGCGTTTATTGGATTTTTACCATCGTAAGTGATTCCGCACCCCCTTTCCGAACCACTCTCCTCTGATTGATAGTCAATTCCTGGAGCCTTCTTTAGTTTCTCATAATTGCAGACCTCGGGAGTGTGCATCTATAATTTCAAACACTTTCATCTGTTACCTATTAATGGCAGAGTGCTAGGCTAGCCACAACAGGGATACCATTACGGGCGATTGCTTTTAATGACGTGCTATTTTCGGGCGGTTTTGCGTGAATGACGGCACATCCGATGCAAATGCATGTTGATTGTAAATCAAGACATATGGTTCAATTACACCCTCGGAAGTCACTTCACACACCACCGGGAGGTATTTAGTGAGAATCAGAGAAGGCAATTAAATGATTGGCTGATTGTAGGTTGAATCACCACCCATTGGTTTGCCTAACAATTCCGCTTTTAAACTTAATTTGCGTTACTTAAAACATTGTTTATCAAATACACACCATACAGATCTCAAATCGTGCCTCATTTGAAGGTTTATGTTTATTCAGAGACTAGAAGGAGTTGGCTTGTTACTTGTATTCATTTTCTAATGAGTATACAGCTTGTAAGTCAGCATCACAACAGTGGAGCTCGTGGCAGCCATTATCCTCTGAAAGTCAATAGAGGTACTCCCACCCTTTCGAAAAAGTGGTTCAAGTAAAACAATGTTGTGTACTGGCACCTGTGGAACACAAGCTGCCAAGAGTCGCTGATGCATGTCGGGAGCTGGAGCCCATCTGTTCCGACTCGATGGTTAAAGTTGCTCCAATGTTGAAAAGGTTGATGCCGGTCCTTTGAAAAAAGGCGTCGGAACACATGGTAGTTCACAGTTTGTTTAGCCGTCTATACGCCCCCAGCATTAAAGAGGTTTCGGTTAAAACAGATGCGACCGGTCCTGGTTTTTCATTTCTTGGATGACGTGCGATTTTTACCTTTAATTTGAGGTTTTGACTTTTTGGTTTAATAGTGGCTGAAATGTGACATTATTTTGTCCTTTCAGTCGATTTTGATATTTCCTCACACAGGCTATTTGTTAGCGATGGGTACCAATACCAATGCAACAAATCTGGCATATACAGTAGTATCCTCAGCAAAAAGCAATGCAGATTTAGTGCCATAACTTTGTGGATCATTTCAGTTACACTCTTTTTTTTCACCTGTGCATGCTGTCCGACACAAAAAAAAAAGAAACACCAAAATTATACTGAGATAATGCAATTCGTTGTGTGTGCTACAAAATTCACCTCCAAAGTTATTCTGGCAGGTGGAAAATCAGTCAAAGTATAATTAGTTTTGTATTTTATCAATCAAAGTTTTAGAGATATGTTTTTGTGATGATTTTGTGTACATTTTTAAGCCCTGTGTTGGGCACTATTTAAACACTGTTTCAGAAGTAGTAGTTTTGGAACAGTGTCGGAAAAAAACCCAATACCCTTCTCTGTCTATAAGTCCTTATTACTTGTTATAATATCATGCTACCATTAATGCAGTACTACTGTAATCTCCATATTCTATTTCTATTAACTGGACTTTCATTAGTTGTATTTAACTATCGCTACTGCTGCCTCTTTTTCTCTTTCTACAGCCGCTACAACTTATTTTACAACTAAAACCATCATTACTTTTTACCCCTTAAAATATTGCTCCTTAAAGTAGTTCTACTACTTTGAAACTACTGCTGCTGAGACTGTTTTTTTTTACTGCTAGTATCACTTTTATATTTCATAGTTTTGACTGTGTATTGTTTTCGATTGTTAAAGCGCTTTGTGACCCTTGTGTAGAAAGACACTTTAGAAATAACCATTACTTACCTATTTACTTAAATTTCAATGGTATTTATTTCATTCGGGATTAATGTACATAATTAGTCACAATAAAATCTCCAAACAACAAGTCAATTTCACCGTGACTATAAATTCCTCTTCATAAGATTCCATTTGTCTTACTAGATATAATAAGCTGGTGACTTAAAAGCGCCAAGTATGAGATGAATTAACCTAATAGGGTTAAGCGTGAAGTTTAGATCATTACAGCCTGAGACTGAGAGTTATCTAATATTTCTGCATTGATTATTTGAAATCTGAGTCAGACTGAGTTCTTAATTTCAAGCCAAAATGAGCCCACGCTTGCACTCCAGTGTCCCCTCATGCTTCTCCCGTCTCATTCTGTTGCATTAATGGGAAAGTTAAGTGGGCGAGGAAACTTTTGCAAAACTTTGTTGAGTTGTCAGGCAAGAATTCACAGTAGATTGGTTGAAAACAAGATAGCAACAGTGAGAAGGAGAAGGTGTGATTTACAAAGTATAGCATTGTTTATGATTCAAACAATTTCATTGGTTAAGACCTTGGCTAGCCATGACCATGACCATTAACCCGAATGTAAACCTTAAGGCCTAACCCAACCCCTAGCTCGTACCGTGACCTGATTACCCAATCCCAACCCCTAAAAACTGCCAATAACTCAAAACATCACCCTGTACCCTAAATCTAAACCATACATTTTAATACTTTACCCAACCCTTATCCGTTACCATAAACAAAACCCTAAATTATTAACCCTTATCAAAAACCTAACCCCAACCCTAACCCCGAAAATTAATAACCAACTCCTAACAATAACCTTGCTTGAGATCCTCAACCCCTAACCAAACCCCTTGCCCTAACCATAATCCTTACCATAACCCCAATAGTAGCTATGAACCTAACCCTAACAATGACTCTAACTCTAACCATAACATCACCCTGTACCCTAAATCTAAACCCCGGCCCATGAACCTTAATCCCAAACCCAACACCAACCGTTAACATACCCCTAACCCTTAACAATCTAAGGCTAATCCCTAACCATAACCCTGCATACAAACCTTAACACCTAACCAAACCATTTGCCCTAAACATAATCCTAACCCCAACAGTAACTATGAACCTAACCATAACAATGACTGTTACTCTAACCGTAACATCACCCTGTACCCTAAATCTAAACCCCGACCCATAACCCTTTATCCCTAACCCAACACTAACCATAAACATAACCCTAACCCTTAACCATAACTCTAACCATAACCTCAAATCAATTCCTTCACCCCTAATCAAACCGTCGCCCTAACCATAATCCTAAACTTAACCCCAACAATAACTGTAACTAGCCACAACCCTGACTAATAAACATAACCTTGCATCAAAAAGTCTAACCCTTCACGCAACTCCTAGTCCTACGCTGTCATTAAACAAAAAACAATGGGTTTGCAATATAACATGTAGATGTTTAGATCGTTTTGATTCTTAAAAAGAAAATATATATATTTTGACACATTTGTAGCTCACATTTTATAGCTAGGACAACAATAGGACCAGACAAACTTCAGCAGAATTACAAAGCGAAAAGCTTTTTCCCCTTTGCAACCAAAACAGGTGAATATGAATATATTGATTTAGAGATTGAGAGAAACGGTGTGCAGAGAACATTTCTCAAGACCCCCGACACAGAAGACAGGAAGTGTTGTTGTTTTTCCTCAACAGTGAAAGGCCCGGAGAGTAAATTTGACCAAAGTGTTTCACCTCAGGGGGGGTTGGGTAGGGAAACGAGGCACGAACAGCAGTTTGCATATCCGTCTCATGGCTATAAATGTTGGGAGCCACACACAGCATTCATGGAGCTTGTAGATCTGCCAAAACACGTAACGAAAAAGCACAGCTGTGCAGGGTAATGAGGGATAGCACGGCACCCAGGACTGGGGAAAGCAGCTTGTTAGCATAGTCCTCTGCCAGAGAGGGTGTCACTGAGTTTTTGTCGGAAATTAATTGGATGAACCCGTCACGGTGTTTGTCTATATACACGACAAGATGTCAGTGACTCTGCGAATGACACTTTGCAACATCCATAAATCTTCAGTTTGGGCTCCCAGTTGGCGCTGCTAACTTGAATATCTTCCATGACGTTTCCGAACATAAATGGGTAATGAGTAAAAAGTTTGAAAATATAAGAGAAATATATATATGTATTACCTGTCACTTATCGAGCATGTGTCAAACTGGATCTTGTTAAAATCTCCCAGCAACCCTTGCTGCACACGGCTGAGATTGACCGGCTGACCGCCGATGGAGATGAGCTGCATGCAGCCCTGGAAGGAAGGAGATTGATCCTGACAGTCAGGACTTGGACAGCCTGGAAGAGGAAAACGACACATCAATCTTCAGCTCACAGAAAACGCATTCACTTATAACAAGACGCGCAAACCTCCAAAATAAAAGTGGCTCCTCTGCTCCAGGGGTTCCCTCAGATCCATCGTGGTGGACGAGTTTCCGTCGACGGTCAGAGTGACGAGTAAATTCTTGGTGTCGAGACTCACTGAATGCCACAGTCCGTCACTGACTCTGCAATCTGCGGAGGAAACATGTCACCATTAGGGCCATCGCTGACAAAAAAAACGTTGCCTCGTTCATAAGCGGAATGCCGGCTCAGGGGGTTTGCAGGCATATAAAAGGCTGATAGTGTTTTCACGGCCGCCACCTGTGGTATCAGGGCAGCAGGCAGACACCGCCACAGGATGCTTTACTACTGCTTCCACCTGTTATTTGGGATTAGTTAAAGATACAGTTCATGGTTTTTGTTATAGCTGCCAGCGCTGGCACCAGATCCACAAAGCTGCTTTCCACAGTTCACGCTGCAATGCTGAAAAACATCCTCCGAGATTTCTCTCCGAGTCACCGTGAGCCTAATATCTGCCTCCCATCCCATCTTCTGTCGCAGACCTTCTGTGGAGCTCTTGTTTATCTTAAACTGACATTTAATCGATGCCGGTACAAATGAGCCGCACATCATAAAAAACAAACTTGTCGTCCTTCCACCACTTTTTTCTCAACAAGTCTCTGAAAAACAAACACCTTCTGTACATTTATCAGTGAACGCCGATTAGGAAATACCATATTTCGCTGGTTAAACTCCCCTTATAGCAGTCCCTAACCAACGGACAAGGGCCTGGTATATAAATCGTCAAATATTTTGAGATATTTTGTATATCATGTTCAGTTTTTTCAGAATTACTTCATGTTATAGTTTTTCCTTGTCCCGATTACTGTTGAGTGTTTTTTCTCCATTTTAGCTCCATCTTTCCCTTTGTCTGTTGCCAGTACGTCCTTGCTATCAAGCGAGTTCTTTGTCCATGTTCTTTTTTTTACTTTTTATAGTTGTTTACAAGTACAATCTTTTGTTTTTCTTTCTCAACTGGAATTGCAAACGCCCTTGGTTTTCGACAGTAGCTCGTTGTATTTTATGCCATTGTGCTAGTTTTGATTGTAATGAACCAGCCTTTAAACTTCCATTTGTTAATCGGTCCGTTGGGGATTTGCAACCGAAAATTAAAATATATGTGTGTACAGTATATATCATTTTAGTTGTATCGCCTATTCAAGAAATGTGTGTTGCTATTGTTTTTTTAAGGGTTAGATTTTCTCCAAAGGAAAACAAGCCTGTAAAGCTTGAAGAGTTTCAGTCGTTTTTACTTCACAAATATAAGTGTATATTAACTGGCAAAAGTAAGTGAACCACAAAGTGTATACGGCGCCATCTTGCTGTAGAGAAGGGGCGTCAATCACTCAAGGGGCCAACATTCCATTCATATCGCGGGTGAAACCAAGTTTATTTTATAGGAAATATGTAGGAATATAGTATTTTATTTTTTATAAATATTGATGATCTTTGTGTTTGTTCTTCTCAGTTGAACTTTTAAGTCTGTTAACATCAATTATCGTCTTTCCTTATCTTAACTTAAACACTGGTATCTTTATAATTCAAGATGTCAACATGAGCACTGATCTAATTTAAGCACTAAAACATTGCCAGTCATGTTAGATTTAATTTAATTGTGTCTAAAAAAAACCTAAAAGTTGGCTAAGTCTGTGAAACATTACCCCTGTTTTGATTTTCAGATCATTCCTGCATGATTGTTTCCTTCCAGCCATTTGATCGCTGATGACTCCGGCAACACACCAACTTGCTTGGAACTCTTTCAATAATCTGTCCTCCAAATCTGAGGCATATAAAGAGGTTTTTCTAGCCCACGGTCAGGCCCTATTGATTGGAACACTCATTATATTAAGCCAAACAGTGTCTCTGTCTTTGTCATAGTGAGGTCGATATTCTAGTATCTGACACATCAGTAGTGATGCATGCTGGGAACACCCTTGGAAACATGGCTCATTTATGAAGAGACCGGCCCTCTGTTATCCTCACAAATAAAAGGACAAACGAAAAAAAAAACGAAGCATTATTTTTCCTTTATCTCCAGCTAAGGATAAACGGTACAACGTCAATGTCAATACTGCCCACAAAACCACAAAGACAAAATGATTTATTTTCGTTTTTTGGTTCCTTTTTCTTCATATTGGGAAAAAAAAAGAAAAAGTAAGAGAAACAAAATCAACCTACATTTTTAAAACACACAGGTCAGTCCATCAGTCTGTCCTTCCGTTTCTCTGTCTATCCATCCACACTTTTAATTACCCTTTCCTTATAATTTATCCACCGTCTCTATGACTGACCATCCAACTGTTCACCCTTTCATCTTTCAATCCATTTACCCATCCATCCAACCATCCACACTTTCATCTTTCAATCCATCTGTCCATCTCCCTGGCTGTCCATCCATCCATCTACCTTTCATTTTTTAAATCCATCCACCAGTCTCTCTGTCTGTCTGTCTGTCCATCCATTCATCCATCTATCCATCCTTCCTTTCAATTCATCGCCCGTCTCTCTCTATCAGCCATCTATCCCTCATTTCGATCAATCTGCCTGTCTCACTGTCAATCCATCTACCTTTCATTTTTTAAATCCATCCGCCCATCTCTCTGTCCGTCCGTCCATCCATCCATCCATCCATCCATCCACTTTTTCATCTTCCAATTAATCTATCCCCTTTATTCTTTCAATCAATTCACCCACTTCTCTGGCCACCCTTTCATCTTCTACTCCACCTGTCCATCCAACCATTCATCCATCCATCCTCCCATCTATTAATCTTTCTATTTTTTATCCATTTGAAGCGATAATCATACACATTAAAATTACTTTTAGCCTTGATTTGGCTCCTAGAGCTCAACTGTGATGCATTTATAAATGACATTACATTCAACTGGTTATTACTTCTGGTTTTCTTAGGATTAACCTCCTCAAACCACCAGCACCAGGCTTGGTAAGAAGACAGGATTTCCTGATGCCTCCCACGGCGCTTCCTCTTTGTTAACCAGAGAGCATGTTGTGTTCTACTGAATGTTAATTCAAATTTGAATTGATTTCCAGTCCAAGTCGTCTCCAAGTTTAGACCAAGATCATCGAGATGTATATTGTGCTGCTCTGCTTTTTCTTCTGCTGATTCAGGACACTTGAAAAAAAAAAAAAAAAGCACTCGTCTTCAGCCAAGCAATGTCACTCCGGCAGCTCAGGATGGAAACTAATGGGCCAAAACTACGTTTAGCCTCTGCTGGTCCCGTCCCCCCCTCTAAATTCAATTAGCATCCGGACTGAACTGTGCGGCGGTTTGGCAGCTCAGAGCGGACAAGACAATCATGCCACGTTTAAACTCTGAGTGTCTTTTTTATCTGCTGGTCAAATATTAGATCTGTCTCTCGGCTCTTGGGAAAACTTAGGAATTTCATCTCGGGTCTAATGATGTCTGTCACGGACAGTGGAAACATTTATCCCCAAAGACTGAGTGCCTTGGGCGTTTTCTCTTCACTCCATTGACTAATTCGTGTGAGCGTAGCGGCAAGACGGAGTGGACAAGTATCAGCGGGGGGTTGTTCTGGTATCTCACTCAGGACTGGCTCGCTGAAAAAAAAGAAGTCCATGTGCCTCCGCTTTTATTACAGGTTCAATCACAGCCGCTGCTCAACAGATCTGAGATAACAATATTGTTTTGTCGAACATTTCCGTTCCCCTCCGCCATCCTCAGGATATTTGGTTTCATGGAGCATCTGCCTGGGCGTGAGCGGGGCGATGAGGATTGAATGCCTTGAAGACTTGTATATCTCCCGCATTGACAACAATATCGTGGATGGATATTAGACCGATACTGTCAGCACACGGGATTCTGGTCAGAGCAGAGGAAGAGGGCGAATCAATAGTCTTTCCACATTAGTGCTCCTGCAGTGCACTTGGCTCACATACAACGCTTTATCAAACAAGCGCATCTCTTCTCAAGCCAGTCTATTATCTCCCTCTCACAGCGAGAAAAAAAAATAAAAATGGAAACGTTGAAGCCCTGAGGTGATGGTGAGAATAAAACGAGGAGGTGAGCAGATCAACAGGTTAAATATGGGAAATTCATTCCAACCGTTTCCCCCGTCATGCGCCGAGACACCTCGGGCGCTTTGTGTAATACTCAGAGCATTGGAAAGTATTTTTACACATGCGAGACTTTTGTGATGATAATCTATCTATCTATTCATCCATCCATCCATGTATGTATCCATTCATCCATCAAACCATACAACCATCTATCTATCCATCTATCTATGTATCCATTCATCCATTTATCTATCCATCCATCCATCCATCTATACATCTATCCATTCATCCATCAAACCATACAACCATCTATCTATCCATCTATGTATCCATTCATCCATTTATCTATCTATCCATCCATCCATCCATCTATCCATTCAGCCATCAAACCATACAACCATCCATCCATCTATCCATTCATCCATCAAACCATACAACCATCCATCCATCCATCCATCCATACAACCATCTTTTTCTCCAATCATCCATCAAACCATACAACCATCTATCTATCTATCTATCTATCTATCTATCTATCTATCTATCTATCTATCTATCTATCTATCTATCTATCCATCTATCCATCTATCCATACATCTATCCATCTATGTATCCATTCATCCATTTATTTATCCATCCATCCATCCATCCATCTATACATCTATCCATTCATCCATCAAACCATACAACCATCCATCCATCCATCCATCCATCCATACAACCATCTTTTTCTCCATTCATCCATCAAACCATACAACCATCTATCTATCTATCTATCTATCTATCTATCTATCTATCTATCTATCTATCTATCTATCTATCTATCTATCTATCTATCTATCTATCTATCTATCTATCTATCTATCTATCTATCTATCCATCTATCCATCTATCTATACATCTATCCATCTATCTATCTATGTATCCATTCATCCATTTATCTATCCATCCATCCATCCATCTATACATCTATCCATTCATCCATCAAACCATACAACCATCCATCCATCCATCCATCCATCCATCCATCCATCCATCCATACAACCATATTTTTCTCCATTCATCCATCAAACCATACAACCATCCATCTATCTATAAGGCTCATAATAAAATCGTAATTAAACAAAATAACATTATTATTATTATCCTATTAATCTGTATATTTTTCTAACTGCAGGTGATTTACAATACAAAATAATAATTATTATTAAATAGCATTTAAGTCTAAAAGTAGATATTTGCTGATTTAAGGAGGGGAGCAAGTAGAGCACAGGCACATCTGTGGAGTCTTTTAGGGGTAAACAATATTTTGTCCAAGTATGTCGTTAATCTTTGTAGTTCACTCGAAATAAGAATTAGATGATCTACATTTAGAGACATCTACATTTTAAAAGTTCGTCTTTCGGAGCATCTGAGTATTAAAGTTGAATGATAACAATATTTAGTAAGTTTTTTTATTGTTGTGGATTTAATAGCGCTTATTCCCATAGCAGCGTACATTCCTAACCAAGATATCATTTGGAATTCACTTTTTGGGTAACTTTAATTGTTTAAAATCTCATTATTAAATCAAATTAACTGTACAATGGCTACTGAACAAAACTGTTTAATGATCTTAAATGTACAGTCAAAATAAAATATCATGTATGAAAAAAAAAATCTTCGTAGCTCGTTGCTAACGTTAACCTACTGTTTATATGCTGACGTTTCTTCTTTTATCCCGTCCATCCTGTCAGGGAGGTGAAGGTATTATTGATTCTTTTTTATGGAAAAGGCCGCTTCAGCAGTATCAGGTCGACTAGAGTAGATAATAGTGTCTGAGGCTCAACTGTTCATAACAGAATCTGCCGTTGGCGGCGTTGGTTCATGTTTGTTCTATATGGTTACCGGGGAAACCCTGAACATGTCGGCCAGTGGACACAAACCATAAACAACACCTGGGTAGGCGATTATAGAATTTAAAACTTTTTTTTTTTAATTTGCTATGAGCTAGAAATGAATCTACAATGAAACTTCAACCTTCTAACATTTTTCAACCTGGTGAAAACTATTGTAGGTGGCGCTCTTTTCCAGTACATTTTTACCTGCCTATCCTATATATGAGTAGATATTGATTTGAAAGAAAATGATTGAAAATGATTATTATGCTCAGATACAGTGAAATCCGTGTTTTTGCTAAGGCATGATGGTTAGATGGTAGATGACAGTGACAACTGGTGGAAAATATTCTAGGTGGCGCTATTTCCCAGTATATTTTTACCTGCCTATACCATTAATAGAATCAGTCGAATTTTTTTTAAACTTAGACAATATTATTTCCATGGAGAAATCAACAGTTTGAAAGCTAATGCTGAAAAAAAAAGGATATTTTGTAACTTGAAAACAAATTTTAATTATACTCTGGCATACAGTACATCATACAGAATAAACCAAATTAAAAAAATAAAGGAAACTGTAAACAACTTATTCCCTGCACCAGAACAATAGTAATACTTTATACCAAAAAATATATAATTAAAAATAAATAAATAAAAAGTCTAGAGCAGGAATTGAACCGACGAAACTTCAAATACTCACTTCCAAACAATGTGTAGCATATTACCAATTGAGCTAATTGACCTAATGTGTGGATGTGAACGTTTACTATTGATCGTGATTATTAATTATTAATTACAAGATCATCAGGTTTCACTTTTCCCAGCGCCCAGAAATCATATTCAGAGACGACGCTTCTCCATCACTTGTGATGAGCTACAGAAACGTGATGTCACAAATCTATGGAAATATGACAGTTTATGATTATTTTAAAACACAAAAACATGAAAAAAGATAAATAAAAATAAATAAACAAAAGCAGCTTAATGGTCCTCAATGGGCCATACGCTACTGCTTCCTATAAATCTACACGTTAACCATTACAATAGTATTAATAAAACATTTTTATGGATCATTTTTTCAAATTGTAACAACTACATTTGGATCGTTTCCCTGATTGATCGGGAAATAGTCAATAGTAAACAATCGATTCTTATCTAACATTATAGAAAAGGTCAGCCAATGAAGGCTAAATGCCACCAAACTATTTACGATAAACTAGTTCCATTTAAACGGCACATTAAAGAGATCCCGGACATTGTTTCTGCTCCCTTGAGGACTTTAGTTATAATTCTTTTCTCTCATTTCCAGATACTAAAATCTGTTTTATCTGTGTAATGTTCAGTTTCTCTTTTCTGCCCCATGCCCTTATTAAAAGTGTTTAAAAGGCGGAAAATAGTGCAGAGAGAATTCTCACAAAAAGTGGCATGTTTTGGTGGTTTTAGCCTCAGTGGTGTCAGAGAAACTGAAATCCACCTTAATTAAACTAAAATGTACATTATTACATGCATTTCTGTTAATATTTATAACAATGGATTATGCTGGAGGGTCAGTTTGACCGTTTCAGATGTGAATAAATATAGAAAAGAACGTCCCTCGGGCCAAACAACTACTGTAACAATTTACCAAGACAACTGTGCAAACAGAAGCAAACTTTTTGTCGTGAGACATTTTCTTTTCAAATCCCAGACACAGGTAAAATAAACACAGACATATTGACAACATCGAGCAAAGTCAATAATTCTGAAGGATTAACCGCTCGCTTCTGTTTCGGCGTTTGAAAGAGAAAAAAAAAAAAAAAGATACTTGAAGCCGAAAAATGATTTCTCGCTGTTTTTTTGCAACTCGTACCTCGACGGAATTCTGGCGAATATAGACGATGACGATCATTAGTGACACAAGATAGTGATGGATTTTCAAGTTTCGTCTCAATGGCTGAAGAGAAAACATTTAAAACAATAGACTGTATCAGAAAAATACTTATATAATATATAATATATTTAATTATTTTTCTTTTAAAACATACATAATGGTTATTAACCGTTATAATTCTAAAATGCATAAAAAGTGCCACAAACTAAAATGAATGTTCCTTATTAATAGAGACGTGTCAATGAAGCCTCATGTAGATTCAGAGCCAAAGATTTTAAATCAGAGAGTGACATCTAGTGGCCTTTTAACATTAAGACACTGTTTCATGACACAGTGGCTTCACCTCCAGCTGTTTCATGACACCTTATCAGCCCGTCACTACTTATTAATGTTACTTTATTTTTTTTAAAAACAACTTTTTTTTAAATAGAAAAAATTCTGTAACTTTTAAACACATTAACACAAATTTCCAAATTTATTTTTGACAACTTGAATCTTTTTATTTAATGTATGAACTTGACAAAAAAATTACAGAATAGAAGGAGATAAATAAGTAACTAATTTACAGCGATTACAGGGAATTCAATCAGAAAGGTTTAAATATATTAAAGGTTTAAGTACCATGTACTTGTCTTCAGAGAACAAGCTTTTCTTCTCTTCTGGCCTTGTATCCTTTTTTTTTTCTAATCTCCTCCTTCAACCCGTTCATTCAAAACACACTTTCAAGTCCACCTGGTGCTATAACTCATTTAGAGCCAATAACAAAAAAAAATTGCTTTTCCACAGATTTATATCATTGTTGGATCGATTTCAATCCTTTTTAATAACAATTTTGAATAACATATATTTAACATAACTTTGTGTTGATCATGGATTGCGAAATGTCACAATTAAATACACTTAAATATAGAATATTAAATAAAATACGTGTTAAAAGAAGACGCTTGAAGCTTCATAAAACTACAATAATAGTGCATTGATACGAAATAGCATCATGGAGGTCATGCCTTTTTGTAGAAAATAGAAAAACGGTGGAAATAACAAGAATAGTAAACGACTATAAAGAACGACTTGGACGTTACTTTCATGAATGACAGGACTCTCGTGTCGGTTCCATGAAGGTGACCCGGCACTCATTGTGTTTACTCGTCCAGGTGGTCACAATAGACTGAAGGTTACTGAAGATTCTTTTTTTTTTTTTTTTTAATCACGAAGCGTTCGTTCCTCCCAAGATATGCTCACAGTGGTGACGCAGCACTTCAGTAATGGACGATAATGAAGCTCAACAGTCCCACTGGATGCCTCGCAGTCGCACCTCTAACCTTAGCAACCAAGACGCCGTCAGCGAGTCCAGAACCGGCTCGTCTTAGAAAACGCTTGTGCGGTTCAAAACAAAGCTTCTGCTATCACCTGATACCGCTGGTGTTAATTGATGCTAATAATAATTTAGAGCTCAATGTTGACTTTATCTCCAAGGTTATTAATACTTTGTGTTGTTGGAACTGAATAGTTGCTCATTGAGCAGAACATTGTTCGTTTGGTTCTGGAACATCTGGTTTGAACATCCGTCCCAAGGGACGCGGAACTGGGGTTGAAAACTGTCCCTGATGTTGCCTCGTCGACACATTTTTCTTTTCTATTCTCCCAACAGATCTATACAATACTGTTTTTTTATGCTTTTGTGGACTTTTTTTCTGAAATAATGCAAAGCTGATACATGTCTGAAAAAAATACTTTTACCCATATCTGAACCTGCAGATGCTAGTTTCAGTCTTCGGGTATTTGCAACAGATGTTTTAGTTTTTCTTAGATTGTTTTATGAATATTTGAAAAATAGAGTAAAAGGTCCACATGAACGCGTGTAAAGATTGGCTTAACTTACACAACAAAATGACAAAAATTGAGCTGCTTTTGTAAAGCATAACTAGAGAGCACAGACCACTGCCAAGCAGCTCGTTATTTTCTCTATGCAATAGGATTTTCTTTTTTTATCATTTCTAAGAAATGAAGAAAGTAGTGAGCTCAGTGAGACAGGAGTAACTTCTGAACACGTAGTAACCATAGGCAGGAAGCGGCTCCACCTCTACCAATATGTTCAACTCCAAAATATTTGGGGATCCAGATGGTAATGCTTTATCGACATTTAATTATTTTTCCTCTGCCATTATCAACATCGACTCATTTCCTTTTATCATTTTGCTTTTGTTATTTCGCCAACGGACAGACCACAGCAACCCAAATCAACCCCTTGGCAGATGTAGCAACTATGTTTTATTGTAGTCGATCATTTCCCAATTAGTTTCCAGTAATTTATGAAAAACTGGATGGAAGAAAATGTAAGAATGGTTGTCAATTGGGACATAGGGTACTATTTTTGACAGATTTTTGTTACTACACTATCTCAACACCAGAGTCAAGTACTGGACAATACTACACATATATCCTTGTTACTACACTATCAAAACACCAGAGTCAAGTACTCGACAATACTACACATATATCCTTGTTACTACACTATCACAACACCAGAGTCAAGTACTTGACAATACTACACATATATCCTTGTTACTAGACTATCAAAACACCAGAGTCAAGTACTCGACAATACTACACATATATCCTTGTTACTACACTATCACAACACCAGAGTCAAGTACTCGACAATACTACACATATATCCTTGTTACTACACTATCACAACACCAGAGTCAAGTACTCAACGATACTACACATATATACTTGTTACTAAACTATCACAACACCAGAGTCAAGTACTCGACAATACTACACATATATCCTTGTTACTACACTATCACAATATAACGTATCGTTGACCCTGTATTGTGATACGCATCATATCGTCAGTTTCGTTACAGGTTGATGAAGCTTGAAATTTTGGTAGCCCCTTGTTAAAACACAGTATTGTATATCCAAGACTTGAAAGTACATAAATAATAGATATATCCAGCTGAACTTTCCAAAAGACTGACTTCAATAAAGATCCTTCCAGAAGCAGCCGAGATGAATTCCCAGACAGTGGTTCCCGTGAGACCTTCAAAGTTACCGGCACCGCTGTCACTCATGGCATCGCATTCATCAAGTTATGTTTATGACGACGTGCTCATGGAATTGTCTTTCAAGGTCACGGGCGGCATCGCTCTTTGTCCGGCTCTTTAGAAAAGCACTCCACGCTTTCATTACACCGACTCGGGCGAAAGGCTTTTATTGTCCAGCAACCTGCAAGCTCGTAAACGCAGGAGAAAAAATCCTGCTGTATTGTTTGCCGAAAACAACCCCCCCGGACCCTTCACTGAGCAGGCCTCCGATTGGTCGGAATTTTACGACCTGGGCTAGATTTTTAAAGGTTGGAAAAAAAAGCCAATATCAGTTTATTCATTATAGAAATATATTAAATCCTAATGCTTTCTTTACCATATATATACTTTGTATTTTACAAAATATTTTCACCTTTTTTGACAAGGATAATAATTGTTTAATAATAATTGTTTTGCTATATTTTTAAGTTGTTTCCAGTCAATTCAATACGTGGTATTGCTATATGATAAATACTTGAACTAGCAACACTAAAACTAGCAACTTAAATGTGAAAGCTGGACCCTTCACTGAGCAGGCCTCCGATTGGTCGGAATTCTACGACCTGGGCTAGATTTTTTAAAGGTTGGAAACAAAAGCCAATATCAGTTTATTTATTATAGAAATATATTATTTCCTAATGCTTTCTTTACCATATATATACTTTGTATTTTGCAAAATATTTTCACCTTTTTTGACAAGGATAATAATTGTTTAATAATAATTGTTTTGCTATTTTTTTCAAGTTGTTTCCAGTCAATTCAATACGTGGTATTGCTATATGATAAATACTTGAACTAGCAACACTAAAACTAGCAACTTAAATGTGAAAGCTGGACCCTTCACTGAGCAGGCCTCTGATTGGTCGGAATTCTACGACCTGGCCTAGATTTTTTAAAGGTTGGAAACAAAAGGCAATATCAGTTTATTTATTATAGAAATATATTATTTCCTAATGCTTTCTTTACCGTATATATACTTTGTATTTTGCAAAATATTTTCACCTTTTTTGACAAGGATAATAATTGTTTAATAATAAGTGTTTTGCTATATTTTTAAGTTGTTTCCAGTCAATTCAATACGTGGTATTGCTATATGATAAATACTTGAACTAGCAACACTAAAACTAGCAACTTAAATGTGAAAGCTGGACCCTTCACCGAGCAGGCCTCTGATTGGTCGGAATCCTACGACCTGGGCTAGATTTTTAAAGGTTGGAAACAAAAGCCAATATCAGTTTATTTATTATAGAAATATATTATTTCCTAATGCTTTCTTTACCGTATATATACTTTGTATTTTGCAAAATATTTTCACCTTTTTTGACAAGGATAATAATTGTTTAATAATAAGTGTTTTGCTATTTTTTAAGTTGTTTCCAGTCAATTCAATACGTGGTATTGCTATATGATAAATACTTGAACTAGCAACACTAAAACTAGCAACTTAAATGTGAAAGCTGGACCCTTCACTGAGCAGGCCTCCGATTGGTCGGAATCCTACGACCTGGGCTAGATTTTTAAACGTTGGAAACAAAAGCCAATATCAGTTTATTTATTATAGAAATATATTAATTCCTAATGCTTTCTTTACCATATATATACTTTGCATTTTGCAAAATGTTTTCACCTTTTTTGACAAGGATAATTATTGTTTAATAATAATTGTTTTGCTATTTTTTAAGTTGTTTCCAGTCAATTCAATACGTGGTATTACTATATGATAAATACTTGAACTAGCAACACTAAAACTAGCAACTTAAATGTGAAAGCTGGACCCTTCACTGAGCAGGCCTCCGATTGGTCGGAATTCTACGACCTGGGCTAGATTTTTTAAAGGTTGGAAACAAAAGCCAATGTCAGTTTATTTATTATAGAAATATATTATTTCCTAATGCTTTCTTTACCATATATATACTTTGTATTTTGCAAAATATTTTCACCTTTTTTGACAAGGATAATTATTGTTTATTAATTATTGTTTTGCTATTTTTTTTAAGTTGTTTCCAGTCAATTCAATACGTGGTATTGCTATATGATAAATACTTGAACTAGCAACTTAAATGTGAAAGCTGGACCCTTCACTGAGCAGGCCTCCGATTGGTCGGAATTCTACGACCTGGGCTAGATTTTTTAAGGGTTGGAAACAAAAGCCAATATCAGTTTATTTATTATAGAAATATATTATTTCCTAATGCTTTCTTTACCATATATATACTTTGTATTTTGCAAAATATTTTCACCTTTTTTGACAAGGATAATTATTGTTTAATAATAATTGTTTTGCTATTTTTTAAGTTGTTTCCAGTCAATTCAATACGTGGTATTGCTATATGATAAATACTTGAACTAGCAACACTAAAACTAGCAACTTAAATGTGAAAGCTGGACCCTTCACTGAGCAGGCCTCTGATTGGTCGGAATCCTACGACCTGGGCTAGATTTTTTAAGGGTTGGAAACAAAAGCCAATATCAGTTTATTTATTATAGAAATATAATATTTCCTAATGCTTTCTTTACCGTATATATACTTTGTATTTTGCAAAATATTTTCGCTTTTTTTGACAAGGATAATAATTGTTTAATAATAAGTGTTTTGCTATATTTTTAAGTTGTTTCCAGTCAATTCAATACGTGGTATTGCTATATGATAAATACTTGAACTAGCAACACTAAAACTAGCAACTTAAATGTGAAAGCTGGACCCTTCACTGAGCAGGCCTCCGATTGGTCGGAATTCTACGACCTGGGCTAGATTTTTTAAAGGTTGGAAACAAAAGCCAAATATCAGTTTATTCATTATAGAAATATATTATTTCCTAATTCTTTTTTTACCATATATACCTTGTATTTTGCAAAATATTTTCGCTTTTTTTGAAAAGGATAATAGTTCTTTAATAATAAGTTTTTTGTTATTTTTTTGTAATTGTTTCCAGTCAATTCAATACGAGGTATTGACACACGATAAATACTTGAACTAGCAACACTAACACTAGCAACTTAAATGTGAAAGCCTGACAGGATAAACAAACAAAAAGATTGACAAACGTGTTACCAGGACCACGTCACTGTCTCCATGTTTATACTAAACAAAACGCGGCTCTCAATTAACACCATTATTTTTGACACACACCAAACCAAAGCTTCCTCCCCCTGAAGCCAATTATCCTGTCAGCGAAAGTCACTGCTATTGTTGTTTCAAACAATCTGACTCTTTTTTTTGTCGTTTTACCGTGTCATTTTCAAGTCACTCGTAGACGTTTACAAAAACATGTAATTTCCCCTTAAAAACCCAACAATGACAGCAAGTCGGGAAGTGATGGGAATAAATGGCGAGACCGAGGTGAGAATCATTGACATTTCCCATGATTATACTAAATTAAACTTCTAATAATCCAGTGGAAGTGACATTTTCTGAGCCATTAACTGACCAATCATAGTGTCTGATTAACCTATTAACTAAGAACTGAGGATTTAGATGTGATGTTTGTGACAGTGTAGAAAAGCACATTGTGGATTCGAGGCATTAGTGTCATAGACTCATTGGAATAAATGAATAAACTGAAATACTAGTGAGCAAAAGCTTTTGAAACACAGACTTATTTTCAATAGGCATTACTTTCATCAACATTAAGAGCATTGACAATACTTTCTCTGCAAAAAGTGTCTCTTTTTGTCTAGTTTATAGGATCATATTTTGAGTAAACTTGACCGAACAAGTGTCTTTGTTGGTTCAAAAGTCCCTGACTAATGTAAAAAACAGAATAAAACACCTTTGTGATGGGTAAGTGAGGCTTCATGAAACATCTGATGAGGCATCATCATGATACAGTGTCTTTATTTTTTCAAAGACCACCAGATGTGACTCTGCTTTATAATCTCTAATCTACTAATTCAATCAAAACCTTCCATCATTTTTCAAACTTATTGTGCCATCTAGTGGTCATTAAAAGATGAAGACACTGTATCGTGAAACCTCATCAGCTGTGTCACGATTATCATTTAAAAAAAGTGTAAAAAAAAATGATACTTTTAAGTACTTTCTAATGGATAATTTATTAGAAAAATATATTATGTTATTGCTAAATGTTGCCGAAAAAATATAATTTTTCGAATTACTTTTAGCTGTTTTGTCTCATATACTTTAATAATTTACAGACCAAGACATTTCAACACACTATGCTACGATGTATTGATGGATAAAACTAGAAAGTAGAAACTGAAAGATGGATGAAATAAACATATAAAAAGATTAATTAGCAGCTGTTTCATGAGGCATCGTCAACCCAACATTATACAAATAAAATAAACCGAAATTGGATAATTTGGACCTTGTAACACAAGCCTGGCGGACCGGAAAGTGCCCTCACACCGAGGGTTGTGTAGTCCCGCTCTAGAGATTACACTACATTTTTGTGATGATGTTTTCTTCAGCACGTTGCAATATTAAAAAAAAATGATGTCATGCATGGAAAAGATGTTTCGAGAGAACACCCCGGGTCACTGAGCGTTATGTGCATTATTCATGGTTTGTTCTTCAACTCCTCGTTCCCAGCTCCCCGGGGTGAAGGGGAACCGAAGCTCCAGAGGTGGGTGACATAACAGATAGGTAACCGACCACACAAACCTTTACTCGAGGACAATTTAAAGTTTGGTTTTCTGAAGGAGCGTGAACAAACGGATTAAGGTTCACTCCACACCAGCGTCGGCCTAAAGCCGGATTCAAAGCCTCCATCTGCGGCACCAGCCCCTCTATGAAACCGACATGATTTCCAAACAACACTCTCACTTTCAAGGAATGCAATGATCTGAGTTGTGCTTTGTTGTTGCCAAAACGAAAGGATGAATTTATTATATCCGTTCGTGGCGCGTTGAACATCTTCATGCACGATTTGAGGCAATTTCCATTTAAGAGAGCTCCGGGGTTAGAAAGCACCACGAGTTCTGTATTCATGTTGTTTCATTCATCCGAACTCGAAACACCAACTAGAACACGGGGAGAGTAAAAAAAAAAGAAAAGTTGAATAATGAACAGATATAAACTTGCTGGTCTCACAATCTCTTTATTGTTATTGCTGTTAGTAGTAGTAGTAGTAGTAGTTATCTTTATTTATCTTTGTTCTTGTTCTTTTTTATGAAAAATTGCTGTTTTTGTATTTGCTGTGGCTATTGGAAAAAAACAATTTCCCGAAAGAGACCTCCCGAGGGATCAATAAAGTTCTACCTTACCTTACCTTAGTAGTAGTAGTTCTTTCTTTCTCTTGGAACTAAACTTTTGTTTCATGGTCCTCATTCCGTATAAAGGATGCATGAACACAAACATGCTCACTTGTTGTCACAGAGTCTCTAAAAGCCAGGAGACACACTTACGGAACCCCATCGTCGGCAAACAATCAAATATACTTAGATGCAAATAAACAAGCTTCTTGTTGAAACCAGTCCAGAGCTCTTGCTGATTCAGATGAAGTAGATGTGGATGTAGTAGTTGTTTTTTTTTGCAGGTCATGCTATTTTTATTCTCTTTTCCATTTGATCGTTGGTCTGAGAGTATAATCCTGATATTTAAACGGTCTGACGTACAAAAAAGGTTGTTTAAAAGAACTAATAGAGGGTTATTATTTATTTAATTAAAGGTCAACTTATGTGAAACTCCAACTCTCCTGACTCTCATGTAGTAAATGTTATTCCTCTCCAAGATGCAGTAAGTTCCTCATCATGACCATGTTTTACAACTTATAACTTTATAAAGTTGCTCTGAAATCTGGGCGAACGAGAGGTTACGAGAGTCCATTATGACGTAATAATGGCTTCACAACCAGCTGTTATCATGGCCTGCTTTGTTTATACAACGAGTCCCGAGTTGAAGGTGGAGATAATTGATGACACATTGTGACAAACCTCCATGTTTGAACAATCGCGGCAGAGTGGGTGTGATTATGGTCAACAAGATTCTATCTCCAGAACAACAAGGTGTTTTCAGAGGGCGGAGCTCAAGATCATTTTCTAATGTCAATATTTCAATGAAAATAGAGTTTTGTACAAACACACACTGATGATACAATAGAGTCACACATCACAACAACACACACACTGATGATACAATAGAGTCACACATCACAACAACAAACACACACTGATGATACAATAGAGTCACACATCACAACAACGCACACGCACTGATGATACAATAGACTCACACATCACAACAACAAACACACACTGATGATACAATAGAGTCACACATCACAAAAACACACACACACACTGATGATACAATAGAGTCACACATCACAAGAAAACACACACACTGATGATACAATAGAGTCACACATCACAAACACACACACACTGATGATACAATAGAGTCACACATCACAAGAAAACACACACACTGATGATACAATAGTCACACATCACAACAACACACACACACACACTGATGATACAATAGAGTCACACATCACAAAAACACACACACACTGATGATACAATAGAGTCACACATCACAACAACACACACACACTGATGATACAATAGAGTCACACATCACAAGAAAACACACACACTGATGATACACTAGAGTCACACACACACACACACACACACACACACACACACACACACACACACACACACACACACACACAGATGATACAATAGAGTCACACATCACAACAACACACACACACACACTGATGATACAATAGAGTCACACATCACAAAAACACACACACACACTGATGATACAATAGAGTCACACATCACAACATCACACACACACTTAAATCAACACATTAGTTGAACTTTAATCGTGTAATTATTTGTTTCTTGCCTTTTTCTATGGAAAAACCCAGTGAGGGATATTATATGGAAAACTATATATTTTTATATTCAGGAAATCACCAGATTTTTTATCTTACGAACTGAGCCCGGCCCCCCTTCAGAGAAGGTCAACGTGGCCCTCACAGGAAAAAGGTTTGGAGACCCCTGCCTTAGCGGAACGCTTGGAGATCAAAAGCCGAAAAACTGAAAGCTTCAGAGTCGAGAACATCACCAGAAGATTAAACCTCGTCTCTCCAGACAAAGACATCTAAATAAAAGAAAAGTTTGCGACAAGGTCTTGCATTTTTAATTGTAAAAACCTCGCGTTTGCACAAAACAAACCTTTTTTTTATTTTCTTCTCGCTCGCCCTCACAGTCCTGGCGCCGGTTAGAGTGCAATAAAACACAAACAAAGACTGAAGCCTTCTCCTCAAACCTCCATCACGCTCCCTCGGTCCCCGGGTCTACATTCAGCTGATGTAACTGCCGGCTGCACAGCCACAGACTATAAATGTTGTCAACTTTTCTCCCCGGAAAGGTGATGTGGGGTTTTCCTCCAGGCATTGTTTCGGATGACAAATGAGCCGAACTTCTGCGCCGGCTGCGGAAAATGACCTCGACCCTGCGGTGTATTACATCCTTAAATGTGACGCGTTCTTGCCACTTTAACTTAAGGCTTTCTATTTGTGGCATCATTTCCTCTCCACGCGAGCTGCCGACTTGTTTTTGTCGCATTCGAGAGTCTCTCGTTTCAGGTGAAGGAACTAGACGGTGTTCCTTTCTTTTTCAAGATGGACGGAGGACATGGATCGCTTGGTGACCATCTGGGAACATATTGTTTATGCGGTATTTATCAGTGCCAAGATCCTCTTCATGATCCCACAAATGTTTTAATCCTGTTCTTTACATCATAATGTATATTTTGAATCTACACCATTTACCACTTTAAAAAAAAAGAAGACTTATTTTGTATTTTTAATTAAAACGTAATTGAGCGACAGTAGTTAATCCTGACTACTTGAGCGGCAATAAATTTGATTCCCAATTTCACCGCCGAGTCCAAAGTTATTGAACAATAAAACTGTGCAAGATCGAGGAGATGACTGAGGATGAGAGGATACAGTGACACCATCAGGGTTTAAAGTTGATGTTTGGACATATTTTGCCTTGAAAAGAAATGAAAGCAGTTACGACTTCGTCAAGAGTCATGTGGTCTGAAAATTCTGGCTATGACTGAGGACGAGAGGATACAGTGACACCATCAGGTTTTAAAGCTGATGTTTGGACATATTTTGGTTTGAAAACAAATGAAAGCAGTTACGACCTGTCAAGAGTCATGTGGTCTGTAAATACTACAACACCAGAGTCAAGTACTGGACAATACTACACATATATACTTGTTACTATACTTTCACAACACCAGAGTCAAGTACTCGACAATACTACAGATATATACTTGTTACTACACTATCACAACACCAGAGTCAAGTACTCGACAATACTACACATGTATCCTTGTACTACAGTAACACTATATATTTGATCGTTGACCCTTTATTATATATATATATGAATCGTATCGCCACATTCCTGCCAATAGATACCCGGCAATGACTGAGGACGAGAGGATACAGTGACTCCAGCAGCTTTTAAAGCTGATGTCTGTACATTTTTTTTTTGTTTGAAAACCAATGAAAGCAGTTCGTCAAGAGTCATGTGGTCTGTAAATACTACAACACCAGAGTCAAGTACTCGACAATACTACACATATATAGTTGATACTACACTATCACAACACCAGAGTCAAGTACTGGACAATACTACAGAAAAATTACTTACTTGCTTACTTACACATATATACTTGTTACTACAGTATCACAACACCAGAGTCAAGTACTCGACAATACTACACATATATCCTTGTACTACAGTAACACTATATATTTGATCGTTGAACCTTTATTATATATATATATGTATCGTATCGCCACATTCTTGCCAAGAGACCCCAGTGATGACTGAGGACGAGAGGATACAGTGACTCCAACAGCTTTTAAAGCTGATGTTTGGACATATTTTGGTTTGAAAACAAATGAAAGCAGTTACGACTTCGTCAAGAGTCATGTGGTCTGTAAATACTACAACACCAGAGTCAAGTACTGGACAATACTACACATATATACTTGTTACTACACTAACACAACACCAGAGTCAAGTACTCGACAATACTACACATGTATCCTTGTACAACAGTAACACTATATATTTGATCGTTGACCCTTTATTATATATATATGAATCGTATCGCCACATTCCTGCCAATAGATACCCGGCAATGACTGAGGACGAGAGGATACAGTGACTCCAGCAGTTTTTAAAGCTGATGTCTGTACATTTGTTTTTTGTTTTAAAACCAATGAAAGCAGTTCGTCAAGAGTCATGTGGTCTGTAAATACTACAACACCAGAGTCAAGTACTTGACAATACTACACATATATAGTTGATACTACACTATCACAACACCAGAGTCAAGTACTTGACAATACTACACATATATAGTTGATACTACACTATCACAACACCAGAGTCAAGTACTGGACAATACTACACAAAAATTACTTACTTGCTTACTTACACATATATCCTTGTTACTACACTATCACAACACTAGAGACAAGTACTCCACAATACTATACATATATACTTGTACTACAGTGACACTATATATTTGATTGTTGACCCTTTATTATATACATGTATCGTATCTCCATATTCTTGTCAAGAGATCCTGGTGATAACTGAGGACGAGAGGATACAGTGACTCCAGCATCTTTAAAGCTGATGTTTGGACATATTTTGGTTTGAAAACAAATTAAAACATCTAGGACTTTGTCAAGAGTCATGTGGTCTGTAAATACTACAACACCAGAGTCAAGTACTCGACAATACTACACATATGTCCTTGATACTACAGTATCACTCTATGTCACATCAATGTAGAGCAAAACATCAATGTATTGTCACATTAAGTAGAAATATTGAGAAATAATGGCAAATGTTTCACAGGAGTTCCCAGTGTAGATTCATTTTTAAGGGTTTGAATCATTGATTTTTCAGGAACTGCTGGTTTGGAAATGAGAAGATAGGATCTAGAAAATGTAAAAATGGGAAAAAAAAAACAACAACACAGAATTAAAAGATATTTAAACTTTAACTTCTCCATATTTATGTTAACATGTTGAATAATACTCATTTATATTTATATTTTGTGTCTATTTTAGGTTTAAAAGGGTTTCATTAAATAAAATCAGAAAATATGAATTGAGTTGAACAGGAATACGTTTCTTTCCCAAGTTAGAGTTGAAAAGTTCAACGCTCAGAGCGAAACATCAATGTATCGTCACATAAAGTAGAAATATTGAGAGAGAAAGTCAAAATAATGGCAAATGTTTCACAGTAGAACACAGTGTAGGATCATTTCTAAAGTTTGGATCATTGATCTTTGAGGTACTGCTGGTGGGGAAATAAAAAAGAAATATGATCGAGCTAAAGTACAAATGGACAACAAAAGAAAACACAGAATTAAAAGATAGGAAACCTTTTTGTTCAAGTTCCACGTGAATACCATAATGTATTTGAACTTTGATTTCTCCATATTTATGTAAACATGTTGAGTAATACTATTTTCTAATGATCACTTTTGTCTATTTTAGGTAAAAAAAAAGACTAGTTTCATTAAATAAAATGACATAACAGGAATTATGTCAATTATTATTTTACATTATGTTCTACACGTTTATAATATGTTATTTAATAATGTTTTATTATTATGTTACAAAAGCAATACGTTTCGTCCCCAAATTCACCTCTGAGTTGAAAAGTTCAAAGCTAAGAGAGAAACATCGATGTTTCGTCACATAAAGTAGAAATATTGAGAAAGAAAGTCAGAATAATGGCAAATGTTTCACAGTAGTAGATTGATTTTTAACGTTTGGATCATTGATCTTTAAGGTACTGCTGGTGGCGAATGGGGTTGAGCAAATGTAAAGTAGACAAAGAAAACTAAGAAATAAAAGATAGAAACACTATTGTTTTATATTCAACGTAAATACCATAATTAATTTAAACTTTGATTTCTCCATATTTATGTAAACATGTTGAATAATTCTAATTTCTAATGATCACTTTTGTCTATTTTAAGTTTAAAAAAAAGACGAGTTTCATTTAATAAAATGAGAAAATATGACTTGTCAATTGTTATTTTATATTATGTTCTATATGTGTATGATATGTTATCTAATAATGTTTTATTATTATGTTTTAACAGCAATACGCTTTGTTCCTAAATTCACCTCCGAGTTGAAAAGTTCAACGCTAAGAGCGAAACATCAATCTACCGTCACATAAAGTAGATATATAGAGAAAGAAAGTCATAATAATGGCAAATACTTCACAGTGTACTGTCATTTTTAAAGTTTGGATCATTGATCTTTAAGGTACTGCTGGTGGCGAAATGAAAAAATGGGGTTGAGCTAAAGTAAAAATAGACAAAAAACCCCCACTTAATTAAAAGAGAGGAACTATATTTTGTTTTCCAACATTTCAATGTGAATATCATAATGTATTTTAAACTTTATTATCTGCATATTTATGTAAAACGTGTTAAATAATGCTAATGATGTAAGTAATCTTTATGGAAAAAAAAAAGAGTTTCATTAAAATTAAATCAGAAAATATGAATAATAAACAGCAATACATTTCATTCCCAACTTTGCCTGCGAGTTGAAGAGTTCAACGCTTAGAGCGAAACATCAATCGATCGTCACATAAAGTAGAAATATTGAGAGAGAAAGTCAAAATAATGGCAAATGTTTCACAGTAGAACACAGTGTAGGATCATTTTGAAAGTTTGGATCATTGATCTTTAAGGTACTGCTGGTGGGGAAATGGAAAAAAAAGGATCCAGCAAATGAAAAAATCCTATTTTTTTCAAAAGAAAAAGACCCCACAGAATTACAGGATAGAAATCATATTTAGATTTAGGTGTAATGTGAATATCATATTGTATATTAGGCTCTCATTTTCGTATGCTTATATCAAAATATTAATGCTTTTGTATAAAGATAAGGTAAGTCTAATTAAGAAAAGATTGGTGGAATTATTGATGGAAAGTATAAAGTTTACTTAAATGTAATCATAAATATGTACAAAAACATATTTTATTTCATTCAGTAAAAGATATAAAGTTGAAATTTAAATGGTCTTGTCTCCGTAGGGCTAATATATTACTTTCTTATCTGAATACTATATAGTTTTCTTTGTATTTTTGACATCTGCAAATAACGTTAAAGTTGTGTCTGATGTTGTTATAAGGCCATGTGCTATAAATTATTTTAGATTAAAACAAACACTGTGTAAAATAAAGTTAATGAGACCCAAACCAAAGTATATTAGTATGATATTGAATTTTATGCTTACGTGTGAAATACCCCAGTAAGAAGTGGTGGTTGTGGAAAGAAAAAAGTCATTTTAACACATTCTGCAGCTGCCTTTGGTGCTAAATTTAGACGCTCCGACTTCAAACACAGTCATTAGTCGACAATAATAATACGAGTCGTGCAAATGAACATAAACAACCATCACAAGGACTTAACGTAAAATTAACATCCCAAAGGGAAACACAGGTAAGAAAATGACTTTCTATTCTTCTAAAAAGAACAATTACCAATTAATTACATAGATTATGTGTGATCCTTGTGTCGTTCTACACACTAATGTGTTATATGCACAACAAAGATAGAATAGATAAGGTTTTCTAATTACAGTCGTTTTCACATATAATTCACTTTCCGGTTACGGAGAAAGATCTCATTAAGACTTTAAAACACGTCTCAAACTTCCGATCCGTCTTGCTGGCGTTGGCCATCTGTTCTTCTGTGAATTCCAGTTCGCTCGGCGGACGGAAAAGACACTTAACCCGACATGAAATATTAATAATGTTGATCCACGACGTGATGATAAACGAGGTGGATCGTTTTTTTTATCCATGTTCACATCTTAAAGCGATAGTTCACCCAAAATGTAAACTTATTTTCTACTCTTTACCCAAAAATACTGAGATAAGACTGTATTTTTTAGTTTGTTTATAGCGTAAGTTACCAGTGTCTTAGTTAAATTAGTTACACTAATCCCTACAGTAAGTAATGTTTCCCATTGTATTACATTTATTTTCTTCAGTTCCTTCCGCTGAGCTCCTTTATTTTGTTTGACGTATGATGACTCAAAGCTGGCGCTAATCACGTTAATCACCTTCCAACTGCTTAACAGCCTCTCAGTTCCAACATCGTGCGTCAACCATTAACACCTAGTGGAAGGAAGTAAGTAAGTAGAAGGTTATTTGTAAGTGCCTTTCTAGATCAGCGTCACCAACCGCTTTAACAATCAAAACAATATATGGCTAAAATATATACTTTAAAAGGTCAAGACACATGAAAAAAAAAAAAGTCTCAGAAAATCAAGGAAAAGCACTAATAAAAATGTCTTCAGATGTTTCTTGAAGGAGTCAGTAGATCATCAAACACAGAGATGGTTCAAAAGCTTAGGAGCAACAGTCTGGAAGGATTTATCTCCTCTGGTCCTGAAGTTCAGGAACCATCAGGTGATTCTGATCCACAGACCTCAGAGCCCGAGCTGGGGTGTAAGTCTGGATCAGATCACTGATGGAAGGTCTGACCATGAATAGATCTGAACGTAAGAACCAGAATTTTAAAATGATCCTGAAAGAAACTGGCAGCCAGTGAACAGTTCTAAGGATCGGAGAAATGTGAGTTCTTCTACTAGAGCGGCTCAGAATTCTGGCTGCAGCTCCTTCTTCTTTAGACACCAAAATAAACTTTTGCAATAGTCTTAACGAGAAGACACAAACACATGGATTATAAGATCCAGATCATGATGTGACATCCTTTTCGTAGAGATTTTTCTCAGTTGAAGGAAACAGTTTCTGGTCAGTTTTCTTCAGTGTTGAACTAGAGAAATGTCTTTGTCAAATACAACACCCAGGTTTCTCAGGCTCACTTTGACAGACTGGCCAAAGTCAAACTTAACTTAGTCGTTTCTCTTCTGCTGTTGTACTGCAATGAAATGTCTGTTAAATTTGATCTGTGCATGTTTGTTGACTGCTATGTTATTTTTGGGTTGTATTATTCATCTATTTATTTCATTGAGTTTTGTTTCTGCTCTGCTTTTGTTTTAAAACCCTGTTGTGTTTTTTTTTTTTTTGGTTCGGTGATAACGTTGGCTCTGATTTACGTTGATCGCTTTTGTACTCGTTTAATAGTTTTTCTTTGTATCCTTTGTCTTTGTTATTTTTCTTTGATCCATGTTCTTTATCTTTAGGCTTAGATTGTATCATCTTGTTCTTTCTCTTTATTTCCTTTGTTCTTGTTCTTATTTTGATTTATTTTTATGAAAAATTGCTGTATTGCTGTGGCTAATTGGACAAAAAAAACAATTTCCTGAAGGAGACCTCCTGAGGGATCAATACAGTTCTACCTACCTACCTAATCAATGATTCAACTTTAGGTTAGTGTTGAGCCACGATGTTCTCGAACCACAACACGCATTTGGGTCCAGCTACTCTGCAAAAGGGAAAGAAATAACTCCAGTTTCAATTAGTTTTCGGTTTAACCAAAGCTTTTCCTCGCTTTCAACTGGTATTTTTCAATTCAGCAGACATATATATATATAAATAAAAATCAATTATCCCTTTTTGTACAAAAAACAAGACACAATAGATTCCCTTAAACGTAGTTTCACTGAAGCTGAACGGATTTCAGGACCAATCTGGAAAGCGCCATCTTTGGAGTGTCTTCTGTCAGCATGTGCTTAATAAGTGATGATTGAATACGCGGAAGAAAAAAAATGAATTAATAAGATAAGGTTTCTTTTGTTGCAGTGGAAGCTCGAAGCCTACATCACAATTCAACATTGAAATCATGGTCTCCTACGAAGACGTGGACATTAACCTTATCACAAAGACGCACCGTATGCCAGTGAATTATTCCATTTTAATTACATTACAGTAGTGACCGACGGATCCCACTTTCATGGCCCTGATATGGATACCTGGGCTTCAAGACAGTCCATCCTTTTCAAAATATAATTATCGTTGCTTTAGTTTGTATTTCGGTTACGATAGGCAGGTGATCGTGTCACCAAAAGGTTGTCTCTGGTATGATAATCCAACATTTTCGCAGTTCAATAAAAGACCCTTTTACCCTTTTTCCACAGTTTATTTCTCATCCTTCCGATCCTGGAATTGACCTAGCTTAAGCTACTGGGATTTTGAAACTGTGCCACTATTGTGCACCTTCACTCAGAGACTTCTACAGGATTCCTGGCAAATGTCAATCATGCTTAACCCTGTGATATCTTGAAGAAATTGAAGCTTAGCTCGTGAATCGAACCGTTTTGTCGTCCGACTGAATAGCAGCAAATATATATATTTTTTGTGTGTGTGTGTTAATGCATTTCTTTTATTGATCAGTCGTTGTGAAAGGAAAAGTTTAGAAAAGTTACCGGAATAAAAGCCGACCAAATCACGGGTTGTCAAAACCTTGTTGAGAAAACGTCGAAGTGAGTCGGGATGACTTGAGTGAATCAGAAGCAGAACGGCATACTTACTTACAAGGTTGTGTCCTTTTCCTAAAAGCTTTTCTAAACTGCTTTCCCCGCCTCCTCATTCAAGCTGGTCCGACTCCGAACCAAAAGCCTCCTCCCTCTCCATTAACCTTCTGCTGATTTCCTACCATAGTTTAAGTTGTGTAAATATCACTGATGATACGATTTACCGGACGTCGCGATGTTTACCTCACACACGCCCGAACAACAAATCAACATCCGCAGACTTCAACCTTTGTTTGTACCGCGGACCAGCCGTCAACAATTAAACAGCTTGACGGAGAAAAACGAACAATAAGAGAAATACATCTCATTGTAGCGCTGAGTCAGCAAAAGTTCTTTACTAGTTCCTCAGAAACAATACAGAGTATTGTTTCATAATGTTCACTAGATTACAAATATGTTTTTGAACTAAAACACTGGTGTGTCAATAGTCAGAGGCTAATGTTACTTTAACAAAAACAGACATATTTTAGACATCATTTTAATTGTATTTGTTTTTATTTCTGCTTATGCAAACTTTTAAACACATTTTACAGTATTTTTTTTTCACACTTTTTATTTTATATATTCAATAACAAGTTCTGTTTTAAATAAGTCATTTGTATCTTGATGTTATTTTCTCGTCTTTATTTCTATTCATTTTCATATTATTGTCCTTCACAATAATTCAATTATGCTGCTTTATATGTATTTTTTTCAGCACTTTTATAGTATCATGGCGTAATAGTAATTTCTTATTTCATTTATTTATTTGTTTGCTTTTTATTAATATCCTCACTTCTCAACAGTTATTTATTGATTGATATTTCTTCATTCTTCCCACATAAGTAATTGTATTTATGTCAGCAGTACAAACACATACTTGGATATACAGTAAACACATATAAAAACAATAATAAATAAAGATTAGAGTAAAAAACAATCAAATATTAATCGTAATTATCAAACAGAATACTAATGTAAACAAATTCAAAATAATAGTGAATAAAACAATATGAATAATTTGAAATAGATCAACAATAAACCCTTTTGAAAAGACAAAAACAAACAGAAAATGAACATTTTTACACAGAAAATGGGATAAAATAGCTATTTATAAACAATATGTGGTAAATTCTGAATCTTTTTAGATAATTTACTCACATCCTCATCTTTTCCTTTCATCACCATATCTCCAGCTCTGCTTTCTTTTTTGAGACTCATATGATCATATGATCTTTTCATTCTTGATCTTCCCTTTAAAATATTTTTCCAGTCAATGAACTTTCATCCATTTTTTTTCCATAGGAATGCTTCAACTTTCCCGTGCGTTCCGTCACATGGCTTTCATTTCCACAGTCGTGGTAACGACACGGTCTCAAAATAGCCTCTTAGTCAAATCAAGAGTCAAGTGAAGTGCTTTGGCTAGAATATTCTCTCTCTCTCTCTCTCTCTCTCTCAACTGTCACTCAAGCTCTTTCTTCCGACACTACTTTTTCCGCCACAAAGTCGCCTGAAGGTAGAGTTGAAATGCACAATGGGTTCACGCACAGAAGGAACGTCTGCTCAACTGTGTACAAAGGTTGGGCTTTTGCCGAATGAAAAGTTATTTTTCTCAAACGATGGAATAGCTGAAGAAGGTCTGGTCTCACGGTTTTCTTCTGTGCGTCGAGCTCTACATGCTCCAGCACATGGTTCAACGCCATGTGTCTCCTATTGATAAAAGTGGCCCCGTCGTCCAGTTGGATTCAGAAAAGAATCCCGACACCTCCACCAAACTCAAAAAAATAAATATCTGCGTAACCATAGCATTGACCAAACTTTAAACCAAGTATCGCTGCAACGATATACCTTATTACCATAATACCCTGGTTGAAAGCCATGCTTCTCCAGTCGTTTGCTAAAGAACTGCAACTCTGCGTCTTAGTTAAAGTAGGACAATAAATGGGGACATGTTTATTTGAACGTTACTTTCCAAATTTTGCATGGATTCACTTTTCCTTCATTTTCTATGCAACAATCCTCCTGTCCTTATTGTCATATCATGAATTAAGTCATTTATATAGTATCTATTCATCCATCAATTACAGTTTATACCCTATCTATCTATCTATCTATCTATCTATCTATCTATCTATCTATCTATCTATCTATCTATCCGTCTTTTTTTCTGTCTATCTATCTATATATCCATCCATATGCCATATGCCTATCTATATGCCTACCCATCTATCTATCTATATGCCTACCCATCTATCTATCTATATGCCTACCCATCTATCTATCTATATGCCCATCCATCCATCCATCCATCCATCCATCCATATGCCTATCTATCCATCTATCTATCCATCTATCTATCCATCTATCCATCTATCTATCCATCTATCCATCTATCTATCCATCTATCTATCCATCTATCCATCTATCCATCCATATGCCTACCCATCTATCTATCTATATGACGACTCATCTATCTAACCATCCATCTATCTACCCATCTATATGCCTACCCATCTATCTATCTATATGCCGACCCATCTATCTAACCATCCATCTATCTACCCATCTATCTATCCATATGCCTACCCATCTATCTACCCACCCATCTACTCATATCCCTACCTGTCCATCTACCCATATGACTACCTATCTATCTACCCTTTAAGTAAGTAAGTAAGTAGTAGTAGTAAGTAATTTTTATTTTATATAGCCCTTTTCCAGACCAGGGTCACAAAGCGCTTAAACAATCAAAACAATATTCAATAAAGTATATACTTTAAAGGTCAAGATAATACTGATAACACAACAGGAGTTCCAGAAAATCAAGGAAAAGCCTGAACAAATAAAAAATACCTCTGTCTAGAACTCTAAAAAGAACAGATTACTCTGAAAATAACCCCAACCTTTAGTCAAAATGAGGTATAGAGTATGAGTATAAAATGAGTGCAGTTAGAATTTTGGGTGACTTGAAGGAAAAGGCTATGCCAAGTTTGTGATAATGTTTACTTATCTTAACAAAAAAATGAGTCCATCAATGCCAGGAACACTAAATGCATGACAAGAAATGAAACAATACATGTCTATAGGTTTCCCCCCTTTATTTATGATACAATTACAATATGCCAAGAGGAAATGTATATTTTCAAATATGTTTGACATTCATGTCTTATTATGACTTATTGTTGTCTGTTAAAAAAAATGGCCGTCATGCTCGAAGAAGCACTTCTGGTCTCAGCAGCAGCAACGAATGTTCGTCAATATGTCTTAATCATCGTCTCCTTAATCATAATTGATCGCACAAGGATGGACACTCGTTCCAAACTTCACGAAAAGACATCGTACAAATGATAGCAAAACGTTAGCAGAACCGTTCATGAATCATTTTTCCATTGTCCTATGAAATAAAACGACTTTCTTCTTCTGCTTTACGGAAATAACGTAAGACAAAATATAGTCGCATCAATCAATAAAAGAAGCTTCTTTTTTAAACAATCAATCACTCGTTGGCAGAGTGAACCGACACTTCTGCTTCCTTGGCAACGTCTTCGTATTCCGACTGACTTTTTCAGGCCATGTTAGGATATATTTATTACACCTACACTCTTCTGTCTTGTACGCCAACAACAAGTGAACACAAACACATCAAGAAGGAAACTGAACCACAGAAGTGGAACACAAGCTACTATCGAGGCCCACATTGATACTTGCTGTGGTTGAGAAGCAACACTAAAAATATAAAATGAGAATTTTAACAAGAAAATGCACATTTAAAGTTAAAATACAGCAAAAAATATACACATAATAACCGGTCAGAGACGGTGGTTGCAGACATTGCCATCAAGGCTGATGTATGGAAAACAAAAGGGAACTTAATACAAATCGTATAAAGCAGCAGAAGATAAAACAGAAAACAATCTTACTAATTAATGGCCTGAAACAATTCAAAATAAAACAATGTTAACTTGCGTTTAATTACATCAACAATATATATAGATTGAACCGTGATGACCAAAGTCAGAGAATGTATTAAATATCCCTTAAAACCATCTTAATCATGTA
Source organism: Callionymus lyra (assembly GCF_982586985.1). Classification (NCBI taxonomy): domain Eukaryota; kingdom Metazoa; phylum Chordata; class Actinopteri; order Syngnathiformes; family Callionymidae; genus Callionymus; species Callionymus lyra. The sequence goes on from NC_141829.1 coordinate 6,470,378, forward strand.
ATTAAATATTTAATAATAATAATAATAATTTAGTTAAGAAAGGTCATTTAAGTGGTTGAGAGGCAACACTCAAAATAAAAATGAGGATATTAACCAACAAAAATGCACATTTAAAGTTAAAATACAGCAAAAAATATACACATAATAACCAGTAAAGAAACAACAATTGATATTTCTATTGTTCTGCTTAAATTGGAGTTAAAATTGATATTTGACCTTAAAAATATAAACGTTTAGCATAATATATTTACAAGTACTTTAATAAATACATAAAAATAACGGGTTTATCAAATATTTCAGTTAATCTTTGCGCTTGATGGATCTACTGACTCTTTCAAGGAACATCTTAAGACATTTTTATTTGTTCAGGCTTTTCCTTGATTTTCTGGAACTCCTGTGTTGTTCTCAGTATTATCTTGATCTTTAAAGTATATACTTTATTGAGTATTGTTTTGATCGTTTAAGCGCTTTGTGACCCTGGTCTGGAAAAGCGCTATATAAATAAAAATTACTTACTTACTTACTTATATTTAATTCAATAATAATGTCAATGTGCATATAAAGACTTGTTATATTTACAATTTGAATTATATAAACGAGTATATTTATTAAAAATGGGGCAAAGAAAAAACATAATACACATGTTGCTGCCAACAACTTGATTATTATCTATCATCAAAATAATTACGCTGTAAATGAACGAAATAGCCACGAAGCTGCAACCAATTCTAACAACATAATGAGAAAAAAAATGAGGCTCTAAGATCAGAAAATAGCAAAACAGCCATTTCCTCTTAAGAGCACACATTTTCTCCACAGGTTCCACTTATATCTTTATGAAATAATTGCTTGTTTATGACAATTTTCTCTCGTCATAATGAGGAAAAAAAAAAGACATGGTGGTGTGATGTTAGTCTCCAGAGGAACCAGGTGAGCGTCGGTTATATAAAGTGTTCAAGAAAGAGACGTCAGCGGTGAACTCACCCGAGACGACCTCCGCCTTCTGCCTCCCCGAGCCGACCAGGGTCAAGTGCAGTCGGCCGCTGAGGATCCGGAGCTGGAGTCTGTTGGGCTCCGGGTCCAGACGCGCCGACAGCAGCAGTCCCTTACTGTTCCAAGTCCTGAACTGCAGGCGGACGGCGAGGCCCCCCGTGGCCGACGCCGCTGACGGAAGTGTCAGGAAGCTGCTGTTGGAGCTCAGGAAGGTGCAGGCGGCCAGCTGGGGCGGCGAGCACGAGAAGGTCACGTTGCCCTGCGGACGACAGCCAGGCCTCAGATTTATGACAATCTCGGCGACGACGGCTCCCGGGAGACTTGGACTGTTATTTAAAATGGAAATCGTGTGCACGTGGGCGCGCACGACGAGCGGAGTTTGAGAACGAAAGAAAAATTAAATCGACGTACATCATGAACATGATAAACTTAAAATTTAAAATATATGAATCAAAAGATATTTGTACTTTGCAACATAAGCAAACAGACAACTGTTGGAATATAGCCTGAATAAAATAATATCCCTGCCACCTAGTGGTGGGAGGCCATTACTTCGTAAATTGACTCGCGTTAACTCGATCAGTTGAACATTATAAACAAAGATGTTAAAATATAAATGTTTAACATTGAATAATACACCTAATAAAAAATGTAGAGTACAGAAATATGAATATGTCGTTTAATAAGTGCGTAGAAATATCTCTTAACAATAACATTTGAGAATAAAAACACCCGTAACAGAGAAGATTCTAGAAAAATTACAATTACAAATTACGTTTTCTGCTTTCTGATTTTTTGTTTTTGTTTTTGTAATTGTTTATGATCTCTAGTTTCTAATGAACTCATCACGGTGATGTGTCATCAGGGGTCACGGCATTCATTGTAGGTTAAGTTTTGGTGAACTTTATTTTTAGGCGAACTCTGGAGGTTTCAATTCTAAATGCGACACTAAGTAACAATTATTTAAATAAGCTTTAATTTTTTTTAACAGAAGACCAGACAGACAGACAGACGACCATAGTCAGAGAATGTATTAAATATGCCTAAAAAAAAACCTCCATAATCATGTAATTAAATATTTAAAAAATGAATGAAATAATTTAGTCAAGAAATGTAACTTAAGTTTTATAAACATCAGGACTCTTCCTAAAAATAATAATAATAAATAAATCACTTTGTTTTATTTAAAATAACATTGTTCATGAGACACAACTTTACCCAGCGATATCTAGATAGACTTCATTAAATAATAAAGACAGAAAACGTTGAGAAAAGTCCAAAGTTAATCCAAAAGGTTACACAGCAGGCTACCTTTTTAGTATTTTAGTTATTGTAAAAAAACAAACAAAAAAACAACATGTTTTCTTTCGTTATCAAACCACAAAGGACCAAAACAATGTTTTTTTCCAGTTCAGTTCATACAAAAACAAACTCTTTTCCTCCAGAAAATAGGCAGCAATCATAATTATTTTTAGTCTTAATGAGCTCATTATTTGATATTCTTAAGACTACAAATAAAACAGTTCATGGATCCGACTGTTGTAAAGAAAGCCAATCATTTCATTTTTGATTTTCTTAATTGCAAATGAATTAAATATTGAAACAACTTGAGCGATTGAAGGTATGAAACATTCACGATCAGAACATTAGCCGAACACGTGAAGATCGATTCAACTTTCCGACATTAGCCTCCGATAACATCCCATCAAACACATTAAGAAACCATAAATAAAACCGCTTGGCCTCCTCGACAGCTGCTGTGTTTAAAAAAAGAAAGAAGCACCATTTAAAAGCACGATGACATGTTTTGTTGAACATAAAAAAAAGAGAGGATTTGCAACGTTGTGCGTTTTTTTGCTGGTCGGGATGAAGCTATTTTGCTGAGCTCGGCGGAATCACAGGAAACGCGAGAGTCGTAACAAAAGTGAATAATCCCCCCTTTTTTCCTCGGCACCTGAAATCAAGACGCTTAAATTCAATAGCAGCATTCTTACAAGGTATCAAAGAAAACATGTCTTTTTCTTTTTTTTTCTCTCTCCTCTATACGTCCCGGATTGAAACTCCTTGGATCCGAGAAGACACGTGGACAATGAGAGCGCGTGTTCGGGAATTAATTTCAACCGAGTCGAGGGGGTTTAAGAGACTTGAAAACTGATGAAGGAAAGAAGAGAACACGTTCGATGTTCTTCTCTTAATCCATTCAGCCCGTTTGCGGCCGGGTTGAGGGGGCAGCAGCATTGGGAAAAAAAGGCCCAGATTCACCTCTCATCACATACTTCTCTTAGTGCACTGGTTAGTATCATCAGGATAGTGTACGTACTAACTAGTAACTAATCCTCCACAGATAGTATGTCTCAAATCAAACTCTGCTGCTACACACTAACCGGAGATCACATGACAGCTTCTTCTACTACTACTATTTAACGATGTTTCAAACAGCTGTTTGAACGCTATCGCCACCTGCTGGCAGCACGTATTGCAACTTTGGAAAAATAAATAAAGAAAAAATATGAGAATCTAAATAATCGCGAGATATTTAAGCTGGTATCAGCAGCGAAGACGTGTTTATCCTCCTACTGCTGCTGAAAATGCACCTGTAAGTATATGCATATATATGCATTTATATATGACGTAACTTCCGTTTAAAACATCACTAAGATGGCGGCTGTTTAGGATGGTTAGTGTCCATCGAACCATGCTCAGTTTTGTGGGCTTGTTAGTACGCCAATTTAGTGTGCATGGCGAACTAAATTTCGCATACTAAGATTTGAGACACACTAACGCACTAACAATACTAACTTTGAGTACGCTAGTATGCGATTTGAGACACAGCATAATTCTCCACAGATAGTATGTCTCAAATCAAACTCTGCTGCTACGCACTAACAGGAAATGACGCGACAGCTTCTTCTTCTACTTCTATTTAACGATGATTGCAACCAGCTGTAGGAACACTAGCGCCACCTGCTGGCAGCATGTTTGGTTTGGATCAAGAAATATGAGAAACGAAATATTGGCGCGATATTTACGCCGGTATCAGCACCGAAGACGTGTCATCGTCCTACTGCTGCTGAAAATGCACCCGTAAGTATATGAATATATGAATATATATATATATATATACAACGTCAATGTCACTAAAATGGAGCCATTTAGGGTAGAAAGTGTCCATCGATCCACACTCAGTTTTGTGGGCGTTTTAGTGACAATTTAGCGTGTATGGAGCACTACATTTCACATACTAAGAATTGAGACGCACTTATGCAATACAAATACTTTAAGTTTAAGTACACAAAATAACATAAACTTTATATCTTTAATGCATCCTGAAACTGGTGTTTTGTTGGCGAGTCACTACTTTGATGTCATGGACACATATTCAAGTGTATTCTTTACGTCAAAGGATGTGAAGTAGCATGAGTGTGTCCCAAAATCGCACTTACACTTAATAGTTTAAGTGCACGAGTGCATCCTGATCAGCAGTGTGTGAAAATGTAGTGCGCAATGAGCGCTCAATCTGCCAGAAAATTGAGTGTGGATCGATGGACACTTTCAAAAGTCAATGGCCGCCATCTTAGTGACGTAGATGAAGCTAAACTGAAGCTAAACTGAAGCTAAACTGAAGCTAAACTGAAGCTAAACTGAAGCTAAACTGAAGCTAAACTGAAGCTAAACTGAAGCTACGTCACTGACGACGCGTCTTCTGAGCAGATACTGACGTAAATGTCTTGAGAAAACACTTATTTTACCACAAAACAAAACAAAACACAACTTAATAGCTTGTTTCTATTGGAGAACATTATTGTCAAGTGTCAGTGATAGTATTTTAACGACTGGTTGCAATCATCGTTAAAAAGTAGTAGAAAAAGAAGCTGTCGAGTCATTTCCTGTGAAGCAGCAGAGTTTGATTTGAGACAGTACTACACTATAAGTGTGTAGTAGTTTGATTTGAGACAGAACTACACTGTAGACATGTGAGCACTACGCAAGTAAGTGCACCGTCTTACAGTGTACTGTCAAGCAGTGCACTTACAGAGAAGTGTTGGATTTAAGACACGGCACATGAGACGAGCTCAACGTCCTCAACAATTTAGTGATGCATTGATCTGTGATTAAAGTGGTTTGGGTTCCTAAAGGTGCGGAAAAATGCGACATATCTTTTTAATTAACACAGCAGCAGGTTCATGACAGATCGAGAAGAAGTGTTTTCATTATGTTAATTATCTCACATTTATATACATTTCAAAACTTACAGTGAAGTTCACTGTTCTGACAGTTAGATCATTAGTGAACTCTTGATATGTTGTTAAGGTAAGGTAAGGTAAGGTAAAACTGTATTGATCCCTCAGGAGGTCTCCTTCGGGAAATTGTTTATTATTATTATTAATTGTTATTTAAATGGTGTTTTTTTTATGGTTACCTCGTAACATCTCGATTTCAAAAGTGGGAGAACTTTATAAAGTAATTAGTTGAAAACATTGATGACATTTATCGCTACTTAAACCTTCAGATTTCACAGTTGAAATTTAATTGACAAACTTTTGCAGAGGAAATATTAAAAAAATAAAGGGTAGAATTTTAAAGGCAGTTTGACAGTCATAACATTTAGGGAATCAGGACGACTTGAATTTCAAAGTAAATATGAATCAAAAATATATATTTTCACATTAAATTGCGGATATTTTGTGAAGATGATTATAGCGATTGTTCTCCATGTGGTCGGTGTAGAAATAAACTCACATCAGCCTTATTTTTTCTTTTACTTTTTTAACAAATAATCCAAAATAACCACATTTTTTTTGTTGATGAAATGGAGACTTTTATCTCATGGACACATATTTAAGTAAATTATCAACATGCTACTCGTACTACTTCAGCTACTTGAACTTCTGAATGTCAGAGTTTTTAATGTAATTAATATAAACCTCAGCATTTTGGAGGAAATGTTTGAAATATAAACACAAAGGGTAGAGTTTTTTTAATTAGTATGACGGTCGTAACATTTTGGGAATAAGGAAAACTCAAATTGCAAAGTAAATATGAATCAAAAATATATATATTTTCACCTTAAATTGTGGTATCGTGTCCCGAAGGTCAAATATCCATATTTAATTTTATTTTACAAATCATCAAAATTATGACTTTCTTTTGTTCATGAAATGAAGACGTTTTTCGCTACTTAAACTTTCACATTTTTGGAGTTAAAATTTAACTGAGATAAACTTTAGCATTTTGGAGGAAATATTTGAAATCTAAACACAAATGGTAGGAGTTTTAAATCAGTTTGACGGTAATGACATTTGGGGAATCAGGACGACCTAAATCGCAAAGTAAATCAGAATAAAAAGAAAGTATTAGTTATGTACATTTTTTAAAATACGTTTATTGCGATTGTTCTCCATGTTGTCGGTGTAGATGTTGCACATATTTAAGTACATTATCTACATGCTACTTGTACTACTTCAGCTACTTGAACTTCTGAATTTCAGAGTTTTCAATGTAATGGATATAAACCTCAAGATTTTGGAGGAAATGTTTGAAATATAAACACAAAGGGTAGAGTTTTAAAATCAATTTGACGGTCATAACATTTGGGGAATCAGGACGACTTAAATATGAATCAAATATACTTATTTTTATGTTTATTTACAGACATTTTTTAAAGATGATTATTGTGATTGTTCTTCATGTTGTCGGTAGAGTTGTTTTCATAAGGAAATAAACGCACATCGGGTTTTAACTTTATGCAAAATGGTATAACAAGCGTTATTTTTACTTTTAATTGTTTAACAATTAATCCAAATGACTATTTTTTGGTGGTTAAATGAAGACTTTGATCTCATGGGCACTTATTTAAGTACATTTTCTACATGCTACTCGTACTACTTCAGCTACTTGAACTTCTGAATGTCAGAGTTTTTAATGTAATTAATATAAACCTCAGCATTTTGGAGGAAATGTTTGAAATATAAACACAAAGGGTAGAGTTTTTTAAATAAGTATGACGGTCGTAACATTTTGGGAATAAGGACAACTCAAATTGCAAAGTAAATATGAATCAAAAATATATATATTTTCACCTTAAATTGCGGTATCGTGTCCCGAAGGTCAACAATCCATATTTAATTTTATTTAACAAATCATCAAAATGATGACTTTCTTTTGTTCATGAAATGAAGACGTTTTTCGCTACTTAAACTTTCAATTTTTTGGAGTTAAAATTTAATTGAGATAAACTTTAGCATTTTGGAGGAAATATTTGAAATCTAAACACAAATGGTAGGAGTTTTAAATCAGTTTGACGGTAATGACATTTGGGGAATCAGGACGACCTAAATCGCAAAGTAAATCAGAATAAAAAGAAAGTATTAGTTATGTACATTTTTTTAAATACGTTTATTTGGATTGTTCTCCATGTTGTCGGTGTATATGTTGCACATATTTAAGTACATTATCTACATGCTACTCGTACTACTTCAGCTACTTGAACTTCTGAATTTCAGAGTTTCCAATGTAATGGATATAAACCTCAGCATTTTGGAGAAAATGCTTGAAATATAAACACAAAGGGTAGAGTTTTAAAATCAGTGTGACGGTCGTAACATTTGTAATTTGTTTAGGAAATGGAGACATTTATCGCTACTAAAACCTTCAAATACTTGGAGTTAAAATATTATTGAGATTAACTTTTGTGTTTTGTAGGAAATATTTGTAATATAAAAACAAATGTTATAGTTTTAAAATAAGTTTGATGGTCATCAGGACGACTTAAAAATAAATTAAAACAAAAATACGTATTTTAAGTTTAGTTACGGACATTTTTTTAAAGACGTTTATTGCGATTGTTCTCCATAGATGTTTTCGAGAGGAAAAATAAACGCACATCGGGGTTTGATTCTATTCAGTGCCGGGATGTTGTCCCGAGGGTCAACAATCCATATTTATATATTTTTAACAAATAATTAAAATTATGCCTTCCTTTTGTTGATGAAATGGAGAAATCTTTCCGCTACTTAAACTTTCGAATTTTTGGAGTGGAAATTTAACTGAGATAAACTTTAGCATTTTGGAGGATATGCTTGAAATCTAAACACAAAGGGTAGAGTTTTAAATCAGTGTGACGGTCATAACATTTGGGGTAAATAAGGACGACCTAAATCGCAAAGTAAATAAGAATCAAAAATACGTATTTTTACGTTTAGAAACGGACATTTTTTTAAAGATGTTTATTGCGATTGTTCTCCATAGATGTTTTCGAGAGGAAAAATAAACGCATCGGGGTTTGATTCTATGCAGTGCCGGGAATGGTGTCCCGGGGGCCGGCGTTTGCCGAGGTCACCGTCTTATCAGCGCCCGCAGGGCAGCGTCGCGCAATCACGGCTCTCCAGCTCTCGACGCGATTCCTTTCCATCAACCTCAGGGAGATTGTCCCATTGAAATTCCATTACAGCTTTCCATCTTGGCAGCTGGTCTCCCCCTCTCTCTCTCTCTCTCCACCTCCTCACTTTAATGTCAGTAAAGGACTTTTAATGCAGCAATCAGACGGTAAAGGCGGGGGTTAGCGCAGATGAGATGTAGCTCACGGCTCATTGGGTCACCATCGGATTTGTGTAGCTAGCTTGACTCCGCAAATGAATCCATTACGTTTGCTCCGATGATTGTTTTCACGTCTTTTTCACTCGTCCAATCTCGGACCACAATCCCTTAAATCTGACTATTCAAACATCATCACAGATCAGCACCAGAGTTTAAGAAAATGCGATGCTGATCGAAAAAAAACAACCGGAGATGGGTTCGATTTTAAAGATTCAATGGCTTCGGCGGTTTGTTGGCGCCGGACAAACAACAAAATTGGACGCGGTAAAAACTTCTGGAACTGTTATGGTCCTGAGGTGAGGATTAGTTTATGTTTGCTTGGCCTTTATCATCATCATAACCTTTAACTTTGGCCCGTTATCATTTGCAGGGGAGATGGATTTGTTTCCTCGGGGTCTTTTGTCACGGAAGACTCGCAAAAGTCTCGGCTGCCGATCAGATTTTCTTTTTTTTTTACTCGTTTCTTCCTTCAAGCTTCTGTGACGACCTCTAGTAATACAACTTTTTAGACACAATATGAAAATAAAACTTTAAGATGAGATGATATTTGGTGGAACTTTGGGGCCGGAATTAAGAGAATATTTATAAAAATAATATATACAATTAGACAAAAAAAAAAAGAAATATGATGAACAATTCAGAGGTAAATGACAAAACGTAAAAGAACAAAATGTTTATATTATAGACAACCAGGGAAAAAACAGTTGATTTAAGTTTTAGATCAACAAATTCTGCAAAATAAGGTTTTTTTTTATGTTGTCTTGATAGTTTAATAAATCTCATCTCATTTACGTAGAGAAACTGCTCATCAACCTTAGAATATTCTACACCAAAAACTGAAGAGACTAAAATGAAGATGATAGCTAAATGCAAGACTGACATTTTTTTGTTGTTGTGTTGACTTCCCTCATGTAAAGACATACTTTTTAGTTGTTGTTGATACTTTAATGGCTAAAAATTTCAATTTCTGTAAATAAAATATATGTTGGATTTATGAAAAAAAAAGTTAAAAGAAGATTGATTAAATAAAAGAGGATTTAAAACAACTTTTGAAGTTATTTAACTTTTTTCCCTTTAATTTTTTTTTATAAATCCAACATATATTTTACATATAGAAATGGACATTTTTAACTATTAAAGTATCCTTAAAGGTTACACAGCAGGCCTTTAGTCATTTTTAGCATTTAAGTGATTGTACAAAACAACAAAAAAACAACAGCATATTTTCTTCGTTATCAAACCACAAATGACCAAAACAATATTTTTTTCCAGTTCAGTTCATACAAAAACAAACTCTTTCTCCAGAAAATAGGCAGCAATCATAATTATTTTTAGTCTTAATGAGCTCATTACTTGATATTCTTAAGACTACAAATAAAACAGTTCATGGATCCGACTGTTGTAAAGAAAGCCAATCATTTCATTTTTGATTTTCTTAATTGCAAATGAATTAAATATTGAAACAACTTGAGCGATTGAAGGTATGAAACATTCACGATCAGAACATTAGCCAAACACGTGAAGATCGATTCAACTTTCCGACATTAGCCTCCGATAACATCCCATCAAACACATTAAGACCCCATAAATAAAACCGCTTGGCCTCCTCGACAGCTGCTGCGTTTAAAAAAAAGAAAGAAGCACCATTTAAAAGCACGATGACATGTTTTGTTCAACATGAGGAATTAAAACAACCTTTGAAGTTATTTAACTTTTTTCCCTTTCATTTTTTTTTTATAAATCCAACATATATTTTACATATAGAAATTGACATTTTTAACCATTAAAGTATCAACAACTACTATAAAGTATTTATTTAACATCAGGGAAGTCAACACAAAAACAAAAATAAGGAAAATAAACAGTCGACCATTTGTCTTTCTTTCAGTCTTGCATTTGGAATAGAATGTTTGTGTCTCTTCAGTTTTTGGTGTTGAATATTCTAAGGTTGATGAGCAGTTGAGCCACATAGATATACTTTGAGATTTATTTAACAATTAAGGAATCTAAAATAACCCAACATTATTTGCAGAATTTGTTGATTTAAATCAACTGTTTTTTCCATGCAAGTCTATAATATAAACATTTTGTTCTTTTGCGTTTTGTTGTTTACCTGTGGATTGTAGATTATTTTTCTTTTTTAAGTATTTATTGATAAATATTGTCCTGATTTCGGCCCCTACTTCAAAAGAAGGGCCACGAAATATCATACTTTTTGAGATTTATTTAACAATCAAGGCATCTGAAAGACAAACATTATTGGCGACCCCATAGAATTTGTGACCCTGGTCTCGAAAAGCGCTCTACGATTATTACTTACTTAGCTTGATACTGCAATAATTCAAAGGTATTTCCGAACAATTCCTTGTAAATCAAACTGATGACATTAAGAAAAGATCCTCTGATAAATCCCAATTTGTTTTGAAAAAAAAGTCAAGGCTTATATTTATGAAGCTACAGGCAGGTTTGTTCTCGATATATATAAGATTTTACCAAGTGGCCGCTAAAGGAAAACTTTTGTGCTGGTTTGCGGTCCAACTATTTATTCCGTGTTCTGGTTTGTTTGTCTGCGAGTGCAGGATCACACTGTCGTGGACGGAACACAACATTCTGCTTTTCCTGATGGTTAATAATTCAAAGAGGTTTTTTCACAACTCGCACTGCCTGCTGCTCACACGTTAGCGCTTCACACTCAACAAAAACCAAAACAACTTTTATATTCGAGAAGATTTATATACATTTTTATAGTGTCGTTTGAATTAATATGATTTTAAAATGTGACTAAATCCCTTAATAAGACTTTCATTAAAGAAAAAAAAATATCAAGGATCTGGAAAACTGTTTAAAAAGTCAATGAAATTCAAGTTGTGCAACCTGGACTTTATTTATTTTTGCAAAAAAAGCTCAGTAGAGAGTAAAGACCACTGCTCAGTTCTCCCCATGATGTCATCTTTTCTCAATATTGTTTTTCCCAAATTTGGAATTTATTCTGGACTATTGTTAGTCGGAACATCCCAATTCCAGGGTTGAAAATCCTCCATTAAACATTTGGAGCAAACAATACTTAAAACAATATTCAATTAATATTAACTCTCACATGTTTTGTAATTTTTGTCAATTTGTGAACCATTACTATCTAAATGTCCTGATAATTTAATTAAATTGTAATATATTTTTAGATATATGTACAAGATAAGAAAGTAAAGTTTAGCGTTGAAGATAAGAAGAAAAACAAATGTCTTACTCTTGTGTTATCTCAGGGTCAAGGTGACCCGTGGTATCCCTTGTGCTGTCTCTGAATCATGGGAACCCGAAGGCCCAAAAACAAATGTATTTGAAGTATCCCTTGTGTTATCTCTGGGTCAAGGTGACGTGAAGGCCCGGGAACAAACATGTTTGAGGTATCCTTTGTGTCGTCTCTGGGTGAAGGTGACGTGAAGGTCCGGGAACAAACATGTTTGAGGTATCCTTTGTGTCGTCTCTGGGTCAAGGTGACGTGAAGGCCCGAAAATAAATGTGTTTGAGGTATCCTTTTTTGTCATCTCACCAACTGGGGATAAGACTTTTATAAAAAAAAAAAAAATCCAGATTCCAGTTGCAAAAACAAGTGAAAACACACTTTTACAGACTGGCTTTTGTGTGATGTCGCCTTTTAACCCTTAAATGGATTCATCAATGGGCTTTTACTCAACTTTTATTTTCAGTGTTTTATCATTTTATTTATTAATATTTTCCTTGAATGGAATGTGTGTCGTTTTATCTTGTTTTATTACTGTTCTGTATTAATGGATTGTGTTGTTTCTAACTGTAGTTGTTTGCTTTTATGTAAAACACTTTGTAAAACAACTATTGGTTAAAAAGTGCTTTATCAATAAAAATTAACAAAAAAATGAAAAGACAAACACAAAGCGAGCGCAGCCCACTGCCAAGCTGCTAAATTTTAATATTTTTGCCTAACATTTAAAGCTTGTTTTTGACCTTTGTTTGTAGCAGCTTGCTAGGAATAGTTAGAAAGACTTTTATTTATTAATCCCTCCGGAGATCTCCTTCGGGAAATCAGGTCATCATTTTAAGGCAAACAATATATAAAAAATTAAAATTTGCTGACCTTTACAAGACACATGTTTTCTTTCGGGGTTTTTTCAGTGTATTTGTGACAAATCAGTGATGATTTGTACAAAAGATTATTTGGGATACAAATGTCAGTTTTTGAAAAACATCATTATACATTTTTCCTGATAAAAGTGTGATATGTTTTGAAGTTAAAGTCGAAAAAAAAAGGGTCAAATATTATCTTTAAACCCGTCACAGACATGTTGACGATGAACAAGAATCCAAGCTTGATAATTTGAGCGTTCAAATAATCATAAAAATTGGAAGTCATTTTCAACTCAAGCTGCTAAAATGTCTACCCTTGGTTTCCGTGACTTTTATTTTCAAATAAACGAACTCCGCAGGAAGCGAACGGCTGGCGCTGGAAGAACTCGGACTACTCTGTGAAATTACAGGTTTATATTTGTACTTGTTTTATTGACGCATTTCGGCCTCTGATTATTTATTTAGTCTTCTTTAAAAGAGCGCCGGCTCTGAATAAAGGATGGCCGGGCTGTTAAAACGGTGGCCGAGACGGCAAAATAATGAAAAAAAAAACCACGGTAGCCTTCGGAACAGCAGAGACGGAATGTGCACTTTAATAGCGGGTTATTACTTTTGAATGGACTGTTTGCTGTTTCTTTCTCTATTAATAATTCAAATTTCTCGTATTTGAAAAAGGTAAAAGGTTTTTATTTTGATAAAGTGCACTTCGATTTCTTTCACTTCCATACGTGGCCATTTTTACATCCATTTCAATCCACTTCTGTCCCGAGGTTTTTTTTTTGGATTAACAAGGACACTGAGGAAAAACCCACGGACAGGTTATGTGATCCGTATATATGACGAAATCAATGGAAAACTAAAGACAAGGTTGTTGTTAGATTTGTTAGATAAACTGGTTCTACTCACAGGATGTACGTCTTATAATTCAGACCCTATGGATTAGCTTTAACCAGCCCGTAACGGACAGGATGTACTTCAATCTAAACATACAGTAATCCATACATTTATGATCTCAGTTTGGTATTATTTATTATTTATATGGCTTTTAACAAACCGGCAGGATTTAGTCTCGAAACTTTACAAATATTCAAAGTTATAAACAGTGGTAAGTAACTACAAATATACAAAGTTATAAACAGTGGTAAGTAACTAAGTTAGCATGTGTTCATTTATATTTAAACAATGCATTGAAACAGTAGAAGAACAAACTGTACTCTCTCTTGACTTTCCTTGATTTTCTGGAACTCCTGTGTTGTTCTCAGTATTATCTTGATCTTTAAATATATACTTTTTTGAGTATTGTTTTGATTGTTAAAGCGCTTTGTGACCCTGGTCTGGAAAAGTGCTATATAAATAAATATTACTTATATACTTACTTACTTGACGAACTACTGTCCATCATGGATGATCCTCTGAACAGAGAGCACGAATGCTCCTCCCATGATGCAACACTAATAGACTCAGGTACTCATTCATTCCTCGCGATATTAGACTTTATAGGGGCAGAGTGAAAGGATGATGTTAATCTTTGTATCTTAATCTATCTCTATCTTATCTAAGTTTCCTTATACTTGCACTTTGTCATCCCTTGCACTTTGTTCTTTTGTTTGCCATTTTGTTCTTGTTTTTTATGATACTTGATTTACCTTCTATCGTCTGCTGTGAACTGTGAACCCAATTTCCCAAATGAGATCTCCAGAGGGATCAAAAAAGCTCTATCCATCCATCCATCCATCCAATTATCCATCCATCCATCCTTCAATCAATTCATCCATCCATCCGTCCAGACTTTAATAAAAACTGATATTGAGTACTTTGTTTTTAGATTATGGAATGGGTTTGAGAATTTAACTCAAACACTAAGGTTTGTTTTATCGATCCCAGAATCTAAAACTGTTACAGTGGAACTAAACCAACCCTGGGACCAGCACCGGTCCATTAATTCAACATTTGATATTGGGCCGCACACACACTGAGGGAAAATAAAAGATTTAATTTCTGTTGTATTGGTTATTACTGTCTACAAGGTGTTAATGTCGTTTTAATTTATACTCATTTTGATAAGTAAAGTGACTAAATAAGTTAAGATTTTCATGAAAATAAATCCAGATTCCATGAAAATCTGTTCCATCTTTTAATGACTTTCAAGATCTGCAACCTGGACTTTACTTTCTGTTGCAAAAAAAACAAAAAACTGTATAAAAGCACAAAGAGAGTGCAGCCCGCTGCCAAGCTGCTCAGTTTTATATACAGTTTATTAGATTCTTGTCGCAAGGTCATTTGTTGACGGTAGTTTATAGGAGCATGCTGGGAAATATTTTTCGACAAAACCCAAACAATAGTTGATGAATAACAGAAAACTTTTTTTTTTAATATAAGCATAGTAACACAATATTTTTGGTCAAATTTACTCGAAAAACAAGTCAAGAAATGAATTAAACTAATAGATCTTGTTGCAGAGTAACCAGTCCAGAGATCTTGTTAAATATGTTTAGTGATTTAGATGTTTCTTTTTATAGATATTGGGTTTTTGAAGGTAATTTTATTTTAGCTTTTATCCGTGGGCTGGTCCGTGAAAATAAAGCCGACATTAAACTTGCCCACGGTGCAAAAAAGGTTGTGAACCACCAAAAATATACATTTAAAAAAAGAAAAAAAAAAGAATTATTATATTAAGGCGTCTCTGATTTTAAAATTGTTTTATTTTCTTTCCGCGGGGTGTGGTTGACCTTCGGAGTCAGAGAGTCTCACCTGAGGTCAATTGAAAAACCACCAGCTGTGCCTCAGTCTCTCCATCTTATTGCTTTTTTTTTAACAAACATTTGGTGCCCTTCCCTTCGTTCGGTGCTTCGCTGCCTCAGCCTTTTTTTTTTTCCCTGACCTTCTGTTCCGAGCCCGCCAGCCTGTCGTGCTTCTGCGAGACGACGGATTTGAATATCTTTTCCATATCATATTGTTGTGTTTGTGTTGTTTTTCGGATTCACCGTTTCTCACGCCTTCTTTTCAGCTCCACGTCTCTCAGGATCCGCTCGTTCGGCTTCCGACTCTTGGCTGGGTCGTGGTCGGAGGACGGTTTATTCGATATTCGTCAAAATACGAAACGACGTTACAAATAAAAAGGTTAAATAAATGAACCAACGTCTAATACTGGAGCTGCTGATAAACATCTTCATATCACGTTAAAACCTTCATTTAAATGCAACTGTTTTCAGTTTGGATTTGATGGATTTGAAAAATTACATTGTTTATTCCAAACATTAACAATGGATTTAATTCTAATTTGAAATCATTTAATGGAAAACTTCTTTTTTTTTTCTAAAAAATAAACCTTCAAAACTCTAAAAAGTACCGTTGCTGTGTCTCAAATCACATACTTCTCTTAGTGCACTGGTTAGTATGCATCAGGATAGTGTACGTTAGAGATGTGTCAATGAGGCTTCATGAAACAGTTTCACAGTGAAGCCACTGTGTCACGAAACAGTGTCTTACCTTTAAAAGGCCACTAGATGTCAGTCTAAGTTAGAAAATGATGCCAAGTTTCATTGACTTGGTAGATCAGAGCCAAAGATTTTAAAGCAGAGAGTGACATCTAGTGGCCTTTTAACATTAAGACACTGTTTCATGACACAGTGGCTTCACCTCCAAACTGTTTCATGATACCTCATCAGCCCGTCACTAGTGAACGTACTAACTAATAACTAATCCTCCACAGATAGTACGTCTCAAATCAAACTCTGCTGCTACACACTAACAGGAAATGACGCGACAGCTTCTTCTTCTACTACTATTTAACGATGATTTCAACCAGCTGTAGGAACACTATCGCCACCTGCTGGCAGCACATTTGGTTTGGATCAAGAAATATGAGAAACTAAGTATTGTATATAAACGTGTCATCCTCCTACTGCGACTGAAAATGCACCTGTAAGTATATGCATATATATATTTTTCTAATAAAAACATCCATTTGTTGTCACCAAAACGAAAATTGATTTAAAAAAAAAAAAGGAAAAAAACACAACTATTTGTTGTTCGTCTAAAACATCTTTATCGTTTGCTCAAAACACCAAAAGTCAATCACAGGTAATAGTTTTTAATAAACCCATTTTCTCGCTCCATCATTGTACGAATGTTCACATAATCGCAATTGTGATCGCAATCAAATTCATACTTCCTGTTAAATTGACTGTGGCAGCTTTTTTGATCGACTATTATTATTACTTCTACAGTATCATCATATCGTATCGATCATTGGGATTGAAAAAGAGGAAAATTTGTTATATTAAAATTCAGTTTTGTATGAATCTGAAAAAAAAACAACGTAATTGTCGTCGTTTGCTCAAAAGACAAGTCAATCACAGGTAATAATTGTAATATTTTCTCGTTCTATAATTGAACCTCCGGCTGTTTAATGGCAGAGATCTGGAGCTAAATTGTACTTAAACGAATAATTATTGTCGCGATCAGTCGGTTCATCAAAACCGTAGTTAAAAAATATTAAAGCAATTAATTGCCACATCTCAACACGTCTCTTAATGCGCGACACGGAATCATTTCATGCATCGGCTGCGTTACCGTGACGACCATGTTTACACGCAAACCGGGTCTTGTAAGAGCGTCACTTACTTATGTTTTTGTTCGCTTTTTTCAGAGACGGGCCTGATAATGGTGAGCTGTCAACCCTCCTAAGAGGATGTGACGCATCCCATCGCAGACCATAATAATCGTCAGATTGTCCGAGAAGTTTGATGAAGCCCGGAGCGCAACTATTTCCGACCAAAGCCACGATCCGTCAACGGTCGAGCGATCTTTGCCGTACATCACTCACCGACTCCACTTCGAACTCTTCTAAGACGTTCACTTTCTTCTGCAAAACTTAAAAAAAAAAGGATAAAAAAATCCGCAAACGCACATTCTGGATCAGCACTTTTTCCTTTTTCTTTTTTTTTTTTTAACTAGCTGTCCGCCGCTCCGTCCTAATTGGAAATAATTGAGAGTGCACGGCTGAGGAAGAAAAAGTGCATGTGGACACGGGCTCATTATAGTGTTTGCTAAAATGTTTTCT
This sequence comes from Callionymus lyra, assembly GCF_982586985.1. Lineage (NCBI taxonomy): Eukaryota > Metazoa > Chordata > Actinopteri > Syngnathiformes > Callionymidae > Callionymus > Callionymus lyra. Next base: position 6,488,130 of record NC_141829.1, read on the forward strand.
GTGAAGATAAATGGTGCTATTAGAGGCTACGCTCTTCCCATGTTGTTTGTGCTGATCAATGCCGGACGTGAGCGGCTGCTCCCGAAAAACCCTTCAGCCTTTAGCAACACAAAACCCTGAGGTCAGGAAAAACATCTCCACTATAAACGTTACAAACAGGAAATCATTTTACTGATTTTTTTCTAAATATTTGCAGCATTTTTTATGCATTTGCAGTAGAAGTAATTCTTGTTTGACAAGACTATAGAGCACTCAATAATACTCCCGTCTACTTTTTTTGCTTCCTTTTTTTTTTTACCATGCTGTGATAAAATACATATTCCAGTGCCTTGCTGAGACGTTGCTTGGCTGCCTTCCCAATCTCACTTCTTCTCCATTTTCATGTAAATCAAAAGCAAAGAAAGAGTTGAAAATTAAACAGTTTTCTTTTGTCAAATCATTTGTCGTCACAACGACAAGAGTCGTTTTTTCTTGTATGTTCTTCCATTATTTTTACTCTTTGACTTTGAATTTTACAACAAACACAATAGAAATCCATTTTATTTTCATTCAATTGTTGGGTTAGAAGACTATTAAGGTGATCAAAAACGATAATCTCTCGCATCAAACCAACTGTTTGAGTTTTATTTCCAACAGCCTGCCACAAAGTACTAAACATTATGCGTTGCTGAGACATTGCTTGGCTGCCTTCCAATCCAGTTATCATTTGCCAAAGGCCAGAACTAGAATACGAATACGAAAAATAGTGATAATGCAAACAAAGAAAATGAGAATAGAGTTCATTAAAAAATTAAAGTGGACAGAACTGTTTTTTCATCAATTCATTTGTTGTCATGACAGCAAGAGTCCTTTTTTTCTTATGAAATCTTCTATTTCTTTCAGTTTGACTTTAGATTTTTATTGTGTTTGGCGTACATTTTGTATTTAATTTCATTAAATTGTTGGGTAACAAGACCAAGTAATATTCAATTTCATCAAAAATAATAATTTCCAACAGCCTGCCACAAAATACGAATTTTCATGCCTTGCTGAGACGTTGCTTGGCTGCCTCCACTCCACTCATCATTTGTCAAAGGCCAGAATTAACTAGATATATAATGAAAATACAAGAAGTTATCATTTTATTTTCATCTAAGTCACAGTGACTGCATAGAGACAAAATTCTGACAAGAGAGTAAATATTGGCATCTGAAAGATTGAACTTTTTCACGTAAATCAAATGCAAGAATGAGAAAATGTGGGCAGAGTTCAGTGAAAAAGTTTGGTGGACAGAAGAGTTTTCTTTTGTTTATTCATTTGTTGTCATGACAGCACGAGTATTTTTTTCCTTGTAAAATCTAACATTTTCTTTTACACTTCGGCTTTGGATTATTATTGTGTTGGGTGTAAAATTGTAATTTAAATGCAAGAAAAAGAAAACCTGAGAGAATGCAAACAAAGAAAATGAGACCAGAGTTCATTGAAAAGTAAAGTGAACAGAACATCTACCATTGTGTCGACTTTGTATTTTTATTTGATTGCGTTTGTTGTAAAAATCAATATATTAAATTCTAGGGTCACAAAGATAATAATCTCTCCCATCAAGTGAAATTTAAATTAATCTTTTTTTTTTTTCAATACGGTGCGACAATAGCTTATCTAGCATGCCTTGCTGAGACGTTGCTTGGCTGCCTTCCCACTCTCACTTCTTCCTTACTTCGGTGGCCTAGCAGTGGCTTATAGTTCGTGAAAAGCCAGAACTAAAAAAAAAATTAAGTATGATGGACAGAACAGCTTTCTTTTGTAATTACCGTGTTGTCATAACAACCAGCGTCTTATTAACCAAAAGGAGAGATTTTTGTTTTGTTCAGGGAATGAAAAAGAACATTAAAATAAATGTCAGTTGCAGCTCAAATATGATACATTCCGCCTTAAAGGGTTAAAAAACAGGATCAAACAGATGAGGCTCCGGATGAAACGAATTCACAGCTACAAACAAACATCCAAACAATCTGACATATTGTCTGTGAATTTACGCTGCAGAAATGCTATTTATTTTCCTTTTAATGTAACTGCAGCTGGCGATGACTTCCTATAGTGTTTTCGTCCATCTCAATTGTCTTTAAACACTATTATAAAGTGTCATTTCTGTGCCTTGAAGAACTCATCTCACAAAGGTCAGGAGGAAAAGAGTGGATTTTATTTTAATTATAAATTATTAAAAACAAAATGGGTTGAATTGTATACAAGGACAAATGGACCTTTTTGAAAGAGACTTGCTTTTATGTTCCTCTAATGAAAATGCTGCTTTTATCGCATCGTTTAATGAAACTAAAAGTCTTATGAATCCCGAGAGCAAGAGGTTCTCGGTTCAACTCTCGCTTGAGGCGATTTGGATTCTGAAGGGAGTCTGTTCTGTTTCTGCACAAGCTTTACTTTTCCTGTGGTTTTAAAGGTTCAGAGATTCACCGTTAATGCTACATTGTTCGTGTTTGGAGAATAGTAAGTAAGTAAGTAAGTAAGTAATATTTATTTATATAGCGCTTTTCGAGACCAGGGTCACAAAGCGCTTAAACAATCAAAACAATACTCAAAAAAGTACATACTTTAAAGTTATTATCTTTCAAGATAATACTGAGAACAACACAGGAGTTCGAGAAATTCAAGGAAAAGCCTGAACAAATAGAAACGTCTTAAGATGTTTCTTAAAGGAGTCAGTATAGAGTCAGTGTTTTTGTGATGAATCAACATTTTTGTCTTTCCTATTTAACAATTAGCAAATCAGGATCATCTTCCCTCAAAGTGAACCTATGTTTATAATTTAATCTAAAGATAATATTTATTGTTTTCCCCGATTTTCTCTAGGGAATGAAAGAATAATTATGTTATTGTCAAGAACTAACTGAAATAAAACTATTTTGATCATCATTTTTTGCCATTATTACACATTGAAGTTGATTTTTAAAATGCATTTGTGCATTTTCTTTACAACTCAAGCAGGAAGCAACATTTAATAATGAAAAATGGTTTTCTGTTCATTTAAATAAAATGTTTCCAAATCTCTAAGCTTTATTTTCAACCAAAAAAAAAGGCGGGAAAAAAAGCAAATTTTCTCTCATCAAGAATTAACTTCCAAATGTGATATTATCTTATCTTATATACTGAAATGCAAATAAATGTAATAATTATTGTTGATTTAATAACAATGTTTTGATGCCTATTTTACAAATAAAGTTGTTTTCTCTTTTTCAAGAATCCATCAGGGAGCGAAACTTAAGAATGAGAAATAGGTTCGAGTTTATTTTAAAAACTTTTCTTAATCACTACCTTTTATATTTCAACAAAAAATGTCGAAAAGACAGTTTCTCTCAATAATAGAGGTAACAGAAATGCGAAAATGCGATATACACATATATATATACACAGTATATATATATATATATACACAGTATATATATATATATATATATATATACACAGTATATATATATATATATACACAGTATATATATATATATATATACACAGTATATATATATATATATATATACACAGTATATATATATATATATATATACACAGTATATATATATATATATATACACAGTATATATATATATATATATATACACAGTATATATATATATATATATATACACAGTATATATATATATATATATATACACAGTATATATATATATATATATATATATACACAGTATATATATATATATATATATATATATATATATATATATATATATTAATAACCCTAGACATTATTGCACACATTTCAAATGCCTTTTGTGCAAATATTTATATTTTATAATCCAACCAGAAAACTTCACTTAAGAATGAGAATTGTGTTTATTTGAACAATACTAGCTACTGAAATGCAAACAACATTTTATTCAATGATTTGGAAAAATCTATAAATGTTTTCAACTCTTTACTTTTTTATTTTTGAGCACAAATGTGAGGAAAAAATTAACATCTCTCAAGATTTTCAGGTAGTGAAAAGTAAATAAAATTGTAATGATAATCGTTTGATTTGGCACTTTTTGTTTTTGTTTATATTGTGTAAATGTTTTCCTAATCTCTACCTTTTTCTCTAAAAGAAAACGTTTAAAAAAAAAGGAAATTTCTCTCAATAATCAAAAGGAAATGCAAAGAAAATGTGATAATAATTTTGACAATACAGCATAATTATTGCCCATATTGATGTTGGTTTTAATTTATACTTTAAAGGTTAATATATAAATAGTTTCCCACTCTCCAAGTTTTATTATTGAGCCCAAAATACTAAGGTATTGAAATGCAAAGACATTTTGATAAAATCTATACATTTCTTTGTCGAGGATCCGGCAGAGGAGCGACACGTCCGTTTCTCCTCATTATCGTCCCGGACTCGAGTCACCAGAGTATTTCCTGGCGTGTTGTGCGACGCTGTATTTCCTCCCCTGACGCCTCACACTTCCTGCTGCCAGTATATGTTATGAACTCACCACGCTGTGCATCTGACGCTTCCCTCTCTTCGCCAGGTCTATGATGTTGATGCCGTTGTAGTAGAGGTTCTCCATGCAGCCGTGGAAGTTCTTGCCCAGGAATGTCCCGGGTTTACCTGGCAGAGGGATTCCTCCGAAGCTGAGCTGTGGAGAAGAAAAACAAACAACGTTAACTACAGAATCATTGTCACTCACAACCAGTGTGGGTTAAGTTACTTTAAAATAGTAACTTAGTTACATAACTTTTAAATGTAACCAACCACACTTTTAACCCGCTCAAGTAGAAGAACTCACATTTCTCCGATCCTTAAAACTCTTCACTGGCTTCCAGTTTCTTTCAGGATCAACTTTAAAATTCTGGTTCTTACTTTCAGATCTATTCATGGTCAGGCTCCTCCTTACATCACTGATCTGATCCAGCCTTACACCCCAGCTCGGGCTCTGAGGTCTGTGGATCAGAATCTACTGATGGTTCCACGCACACGGCTCAGGACCAGAGGAGAGAAATCTTTTCAGACTGTTGCTCCTAAGCTATGGAACGATCTTCTCTCTCTTTGCGCTTGATGGATCTACTGACTCCTTTAAGAAACATCTTAAGACGTTTCTATTTGTTCAGGCTTTTCCTTGATTTTCCTTGAACTCCTGTGTTGTTCTCAGTATTATCTTGATCTTTAAAGTGTATATACTTTATTGAATATTGTTTTGTTTGTTTAAGCGCTTTGTGACCCTGGTCTGGAAAAGCGCTATATAAATTATTAAATTATTATTACTATTACTTACTTAACTTTCTTTTAAGTAACTCTGTAACATTTTGTTTAATTACTCAACGAATCAATCAAAGTAACAAGTAACGAGGAAAATTAACTCAGTTATTTGAAGTTACTCATTGCTTTCAAAGTAACTAGTTATTAGAAAAAGTAACTTGGTTACATTATGTTACATTCGTTCAAAGTAACTAGTTATAAGGAAATGTAACTCTGTAACATTTTGTACACTTACAAAGTAACTAGTTACTAGTAAAATTAACTCAGTTAATTGAAGTTACTCATTACTTTCAAAGTAACTAGTTATTAGAAAAAGTAACTTTGTTACATTTTGTTACATTCGTTCAAAGTAACTAGTTAAAAGGAAAAGTAACATTTTGTACACTTACAGAGTAACTAGTTACTAGTAAAATTAACTCAGTTATTTGAAGTAACTCATTACTTTCAAAGTAACTAGTTATTAGAAAAAGTAACTTTGTTACATTTTGTTACATTCGTTCAAAGTAACTAGTTATAAGGAAATGTAACTCTGTAACATTTTGTACACTTACAAAGTAACATTCGTTCAAAGTAACTAGTTATAAGGAAAAGTAACATTTTGTACACTTACAGAGTAACTAGTTGCTAGTAAAATTAACTCAGTTAATTGAAGTTACTCATTGCTTTCAAAGTAACTAGTTATTAGAAAAAGTAACTTTGTTACATTTTGTTACATTCGTTCAAAGTAACTAGTTAAAAGGAAAAGTAACATTTTGTACACTTACAGAGTAACTAGTTACTAGTAAAATTAACTCAGTTAATTGAAGTTACTCATTGCTTTCAAAGTAACTAGTTATTAGAAAAAGTAACTTTGTTACATTTTGTTACATTCGTTCAAAGTAACTAGTTAAAAGGAAAAGTAACATTTTGTACACTTACAGAGTAACTAGTTACTAGTAAAATTAACTCAGTTAATTGAAGTTACTCATTACTTTCAAAGTAACTAGTTATTAGAAAAAGTAACTTTGTTACATTTTGTTACATTCGTTCAAAGTAACTAGTTAAAAGGAAAAGTAACATTTTGTACACTTACAGAGTAACTAGTTACTAGTAAAATTAACTCAGTTAATTGAAGTTACTCATTACTTTCAAAGTAACTAGTTATTAAAAAAAGTAACTTTGTTACATTTTGTTACATTCGTTCAAAGTAACTAGTTATAAGGAAAAGTAACATTTTGTACACTTACAGAGTAACTAGTTACTAGTAAAATTAACTCAGTTATTTGAAGTAACTCATTACTTTCAAAGTAACTAGTTATTAGAAAAAGTAACTCGGTTACATTTTTTTACATTCGTTCAAAGTAACTAGTTATAAGGAAAAGTAACATTTTGTACACTTACAGAGTAACTAGTTACTAGTAAAATTCACTCAGTTATTTGAAGTAATTACTTTCAAATAAATAGTTATTAGGAAAAGTAACTCAGATACTTGAAGTTACACATTATTTTTAAATTAACTCATTAATAGGAAAGTTACTAAGATACTTTAAAATACTAATCATTTTGAAAGTAACAAATTATTAGAAAAGGTAACTTGGTTACATTGTGTTAAATTACTTTCGAAGTAACTAGTTATTAGAAAAAGTAACTTGGTTACATTTTTTTTTACATTACTTTCAAAGTAACTAGTTACTAGGAAAATTAAGTCAGTTATTTGAAGTTACTCATTACTTTCAAAGTAACTTTTTATTAGGAAAAGTAACTCAGATAATTGAAGTTACAAATTATGTTTAAAGTAACTGGTTTCTAGGAAAAGTTACTAAGATACTTCAAGTTACTACTATTTTTTAAAGAAAAATATCATAAGGACAATTAACTTGGTTACATTTTGTTACATTACTTCAAAGTAAGTAGTTGTTCGGAAAAGTAACTCGGTAACATTTTGTTACATTACCTTCAAAGTAACCAGTTACTAGCAAAAGTAACTTGGTTATTAGAAGTTACTCATCACTTACAAAGTAACTAATTATGAGGAAAAGTAACTCAGATACTTGAAGTAACTTATTATTTTTGAAGTAACTTGTTAGTAGTAAAAGTAACTACGATATTTAAAGTTACTATGAAGAGTAACTAACTATTTTGTCGGCAGTGATAAAGGAAATTCACCAAGGTTTCGATGCTGTGATTAATCAATTCAGACACAAAATAAAAACAATAAATAAACAAAAACAAATATAAACCAAATAAATTGGGGTTACGAGGATTCTAAATGTTGTACAGATCACTGATACCGATTTTTGCACATTTTATTTATCAGAGGAACTTTTTATTTAAGCATCGATCACACAAACCCATTTAATAAAAACAATAAAATGTAACAACCTTTAAAAGGCAATAACAACCAATATAAAACTCAAAGTGTTCAATAAAATAAATAACGGTAGAAATAAAACGAGTTCAGACGACAGTGAACTAATACAAAAATGTCAACTTCAATACAATCATAATGTCTCTTATTAGCTGACAGACAGCAGTGTTTTCCGTGTGTTACTCTTTTTCTTTAAGTGATACAGTGTTAAGTATAGTGTTTCAAAATACAATATGTTCTTGAACACACCATCCCATTGTCATTGAATGCGTCATTGACGTCAAAGAGGTGTAAAAGTTAACATATGTCGTGTTTCTTCAGTCTTTACTTCATCCATGCAATGATTTTTGATTCATTTTAAAAGAATAATAACATTTATGACATAAAAATAACCTCCTGTAGAAAGAGTACTGAGACTGACAAGTGAACTCACTGATGGAACCTGAAGTAACAAACCTGCTCAAATCACAGCAAGACTTAGGCTTTCTTTTATTGTCATTGCAGAGAAAAACACTGCAGTGAAACTGGCATCGAAATGTCGTTGCTTGGCAACCGTTAGAGACACAGCATAGAATTAATGTATATAGAAAAGTATAAATATTAATATTAATAAGTTGAAAATAGTGCAATAAAGTATAAAAACAATATATATAAATAAATATTGTTTACCATATTGCATAGAATTAATGCATTCAAAAATGTATAAATATAAATAAGTTAAAAATAGTGCAACATAGCATAAAAAGAATAAATAATGTTTTAAATATTGCATAGAATGAATGTATATAAAAAAAAGAATAAATATAAATATTAAAAAGCTTAAAATATTGCAATATAGTATAAAAAGAATAAATAAATGTTTTGAATATTGCATATAAGTAATGTATATAAAAAGGTATACATATTAATATGAATAAGTTAAACATAGTACAATATAGTATAAAAAAGTGTTTTAAATATTGAATCGAATTAATGTATATAAAAAGTATGAATATAAATAATACGTTTAAAGTAGTGTGATATAGTATAAAAAGAATAAATAAATAATGTTTGGAATATTGCATATAATTAATGTATTTAAAAAAGTATAAATAAAAAAACGAACAAGTAAAAAATAGTGCAATATAGCATAAAAGATGACATAAATAATGTTTTAAATATTGCATAGAATGAATGTATTTAAAAAAGTATAAATATTAATATTAATAAGTTAAATTAGTGCAATATAGTATAAAAAGAATAAATAAATGTTTTAAATATTGCATAGAATGAATGTATATAAAAAATTATAAATATAAATATTAATAAGTAAAAAATAGTGCAATATAGCATAAAAAGAATACATAAATAATGTTTTAAATATTGCATTGAATGAATGTATTTAAAAAAGTATAAATATTAATATTAATAAGTTAAAATAGTGCAATGTAGTATAACAAGAGTAAATCAATATTGTTTAAAATATTGCATAGAATGAATGTATATAAAAAAGTATTAATATAAATATGAGTAAGTTAAAAATAGTGCAATATAGGTAAAAAAAAAAAAGATATTGTTTAAAATATTGCATAGAATAAATGTCTATATAAAAAAAGTATGAATGTGAATAATACTACGTAAAAAATAGTGCAATATAGTATAAAAAGAATAAATAAATAATGTTTTAAATATTGCATAGAATGAATGCATATAAAAAAGTATAAATATAAATATGAATAAGTTAAAAATAGTGCAATATAGTATAAAAAGAATAAATAAATAAATATTTTAAATATTGCATAGAATTAATGTATTTAAAAATGTATAAATATTAATATAAATAAGTTAAAAATAGTGCAATATAGTATAAATAGAATAAATAAATAAATATTGTTTTAAATATCGCATAGAATGAATGTATATAAAAAAGTATAAATATAAATATTCTTAAGTAAAAAATAGTGCAATATAGTATAACAAGAGTAAATCAATATTGTTTAAAATATTGCATAGAATGAATGTATATAAAAAAGTATTAATATAAATATGAGTAAGTTAAAAATAGTGCAATATAGGTCAAAAAATATATATATATTGTTTAAAATATTGCATAGAATAAATGTCTATATAAAAAAAGGATGAATGTGAATAATACTACGTAAAAAATAGTGCAATATAGTATAAAAATAATAAATAAATAATGTTTTAAATATTGCATAGAATGAATGCATATAAAAAAGTATAAATATAAATATGAATAAGTTAAAAATAGTGCAATATAGTATAAAAAGAATAAATAAATACATCTTTTAAATATTGCATAGAATTAATGTATTTAAAAATGTATAAATATTAACATTAATAAGTTAAAAATAGTGCAATATAGTATAAATAAATAAATATTGTTTTAAATATCGCATAGAATGAATGTATATAAAAAAGTATAAATATAAATATTCATAAGTAAAAAATAGTGCAATATAGTATAACAAGAGTAAATCAATATTGTTTAAAATATTGCATAGAATGAATGTATATAAAAAAGTATAAATATAAATAAGTTAGAAATAGTGTAATATAGGTCCAAAAAAATATATATATTGTTTAAAATATTGCATAGAATGAATGTATATAAACAAGTATAAATAAATAAGTTAAAAATAGTGCAATATAGTATGAAAAGAATAAAGTTTTGTAAAGTAATTAGTTACTGTAACACGTTACTTAGTAACTAAAATTAAAACCGCTCACTCCAGCCTCACGTCGTTGAATCCCTCTCACTCTGGATCCGAACAGAAAACCCTCATGGACTCCTGATCCTAAAGAATGTTTAGTCTTCGCAATAAAACAAAGAGCGATTCACCAAACTGGCAATTCAGCTGCGATTGTTGCTCCATCCAGACGGAAACCTCACATCCCGAAAAATACCCTTGTGAAAGACATCTGGAGGGCTCTTTTTTAATTACTTATCGATCTGTTAATTACCCCCCCGCTCACCCCATTTACCCACATCCCTCTGCTGCAGAGACGCTGCTCCTGAAATACAAAACCCAGGGACGGCGAGCGCTAGAAACAAAAGCTACAAGTTGACGTCCGGCCGCGGCGCTGAAGTAGAATCACCCACTGAGGCGGGTTCTGGTCTGGCTCGGACCACCAGGCCGTGTTTGGACTAAAAGGACAAACGTAGAGGTTGATGGTCGTGTTGGTGAAGCTTCGTGAAGTGTCGTTACTTTCAGAGGTTTCTGGACGACACTCGCTGCTCTTTATTTATTTTTTACAACGGTTTCAAACCTGGTCTCGTAAGATAAACACAATCATTCATGAAGCTGCATCACTAGTCGACAGTGTGTGTGTATGTGGGTGTGTGTCTGTGTGTGTTAAAGTGTGTATCTGTGTGTGTGTTAAAGTGTGTATCTGTGTGTGTGTGTTAAAGTGTGTATCTGTGTGTGTGTTAAAGTGTGTAAATGTGTGAGTGTTAAAGTGTGTATGTGTGTGTGTGTTAAAGTGTGTATCTGTGTGTGTTTAAGTGTGTATGTGTGTGTGTGTTAAAGTGTGTATATGTGTGTGTTTAAGTGTGTACATGCGTGTGTGTTAAAGTGTGTATGTGTGTGTGTGTTAAAGTGCGTATCTGTGTGTGTTTAAGTGTGTATGTGTGCGTGTGTTAAAGTGTGTATCTGTGTGTGTTTAAGTGTGTACATGCGTGTGTGTTTAAGTGTGTATGTGTGTGTGTGTTAAAGTGTGTATCTGTGTGTATGTTAAAATGTGTATCTGTGTGTGTGTTAAAGTGTCTATCTGTGTGAGTGTTAAAGTGTGTGTGTGAGTGTTAAAGTGTGTATGTGCGTGTTAAAGTGTGTATGTGTGTGTGTGTTAAAGTGTGTATCTGTGTGTGTTTAAGTGTGTATGTGTGTGTGTGTTAAAGTGTGTATCTGTGTGTGTTTAAGTGTGTACATGCGTGTGTGTTAAAGTGTGTATGTGTGTGTGTGTTAAAGTGCGTATCTGTGTGTGTTTAAGTGTGTATGTGTGTGTGTGTTAAAGTGTGTATCTGTGTGTGTTTAAGTGTGTACATGCGTGTGTGTTTAAGTGTGAATGTGCGTGTGTGTATGATAAAGTGTGCATTTGTGTGTATGTTAAAATGTGTATCTGTGTGTGTGTTAAAGTGTCTATCTGTGTGAGTGTTAAAGTGTGTGTGTGAGTGTTAAAGTGTGTATGTGCGTGTTGAAGTGTGTATGTGTCTGTGTGTGTTAAAGTGTGTATGTGCGTGCGTGTTTAGGTGTGTATGGGCTGGTGTGTGTATCTGTGTGTGTGTTTAAGTGTGTATGGGCTGGTGTGTGTTAAAGTGTGTATCTGTGTGTGTTAAAGTGTGTATGTCATTCTGGAGATAAAATCTTGTTGACCATTACCACACCCACTCTGCTGTGATTGGTCAAACATGGAGGTTTTGTCATCAATCCCGTAAGTCTCCACCTCCAAGGGACTCTTTGTATAAACAAAGCGGGGCGTGATTACAGCTGGAGGAGGAGTAAAGCCATTATTATATCTTAATGGAATTGTAACCTCTCATTTGTCCAGATTTCAGAGCAACTTTATAAAGTAATAAGTTGAAAACATGATGAGGAACTTACTGCATCTTGGAGAGAAAGACTTAATAAAACATGTGAGTGCGTCAGTTGGGTTTAATAACATGTATCAATTATTTTTTACCCAGTTATAACCGTTATATTCTATTGTATTATTTCACATTAGTCGACCATTAAAGCCAATGTGTCTGATCCATTTATGTTCAAACGGTCAGCGGCCTCACACCTTACAAGTCATTCAGATTTCCTCTGGAAAAATATATACTGAACATACCATAATAACCATAATTTCTGGTCTCATTTACCCTTAGAGAGGCTTTGAAATAAAACGCCGACTTACTCTTGATCAAACTATTTAAGTTGATTGTGATTAATACGTATAAAACCATGTTTGTGGAATAATTTAACAGAAATATTTTTGATTAAAAGTTGTATTCACCACTTCACCCGCACTTTATTATCACACTCTTTATTTTTTAATTAAATAAACGATTTTTTCCCAACATATCGGCGCCTGTTGCCTGGAATAACAACGCGATCCGACTGCCTCAGAAGTCTTGAAGCCCGTTCTTCACAAACAAGCCAATTATGGTCGTAACGCATAGAAAAACCAAACACGGACTTGAAAATAGATGAAATGAATTATCGTTGGTTGGTGTATTCCGGTCACCGGCTCGTGTTGCTCTCCACATTAAAAATAACTCGCTTTAGTTCAAGAGTCTCAATTAGCCGAGGCTCCGTGGCGGCGAGCCAGCGTGAAAACCCGAGACCTTCAAAAAAAAACCAAAAGAAAAAAAGCTTAATGAAATTCATTAAATGTATTATTTTTCGCCGACGCTTCCCCCACCAGCGCTTGTCAAAGTGTTCGGAGAAAAACAGCCAATTAAGGGGAAGCTTCTAATGCCGACCCCCTCGAGGGAGAGTACGGTTCCGTGGATGAAGTATAAACGACGGCTGTTGCGAAGATGGTTTTCGGGACCGAGATGACTGGGACGGGCACAGATGTCGCTCCTCGTCCGACGCCATCAGGACCAACTGAAGTTCCAACAACCTCCTCCCTGCACTTATTTAAATTCTCGCAGCTGTGGTTGGGGCGGAAAAAAAAAGGCCCTCAGGGACAAGCGGAGAATATATTTCCACGGATCAGTCGCATGCAAATACAATCTACTGTTTTTTTTTTTTTTTCGGGTAGAATTTCTTTAATTATATATTATTTTCATTTTTTAAAAAGGTTCAACTCCACCGCGCATGGGGAAAAATACTGTACCTGTCAGGGTTTTTTGAGCGGGCACATGTGGAGCGCTCTTTACCTTGTCAGCGGGGGAGGATTTATCCTAGCAACAGTCGGTCTTTCAACTCCGGAGAAATAAAAAAAAAAAAAAAAAAAGGTACTTTGCAGTAAAATAATATGCTCTATTAATAGGTTGTACTCTGTCGATCCAATAAGGGGCAGCGTTCAGTTTTCTAGAGACGGTTGAAAATGACCTTTTTTGAACTTGAGATTTTTGATTGTAAGGTTTTTTTTGGGCAGTTTTGGTCGAGAAAACTTTCTTCAAGATGGCGAATTAAAAATATCTGCACGTACTTCAGCTCCTTCCTCATGGTTCCGCCGCTTGTTAGTCGAGTATAGAAGGTTTTCGAAGGCGGACGGTAACTCCATTGGCACATTGGTGGGATTTCATTGGTATTAGCTTTGAGCCCCGAGTTGTTTTTTGTGTTTACAGCTTGTTTTGCTGAGATTTTTGATACTCGGCCAGCCAGAAATTTAACGTAATTCATTGAGATATGTTTAGTATTGTTTAATTAATGCTGGCATTCAAAACATTCTTGCGTTGTAGTGAAGTATATTCGCCAACCTTTTTGTTTGGCGTGGATCGGTTTAATGTTAGCATTATTTTCCGAGTCTACAAATAGAACCGAGATAAAAATGCACGACAGAATCCTGCAACCAATGAATACAATTTTCAGCAGGAGCCCCGGGCGAATTTCTCTTTGTTTCATTCTTTTCACTGCTTATTTATTTTAGTAAATATGGCCAAAATAGTATCTCAACATGTCAAGCGTCACATGCCAATATTACTTATTACTTTTTTTTCATGACAATAATGATCAAAACAACAGAAATAATCTCTTATTATTTTGCGCGGTATAAAATGTATATCTATAACGCAAATTGTTACACATTTATAAACCAGTGACTTTAAATTTTCCATAATTATGCATGAGTGACTTAAAGTTGTCACTTGCCTTTTACCCTAACTAACTCGGAAATACTGCAGCCCCCCTGAAAACTACATTATGGAATATGCAACAACGAATGAAAAGCATCTTTAAAATGTAAATTGATTTAAAATTGTAAAAATTGCTTTTTTAACCTGGAGAACATGTGGGTATTCATTAGCGTCACCAACATTTCAAGTTTTTACAAGAATATATATATTTTTTTTTTCTTAAATACAACGTGGAATTATCTTGTATCACTCAAAGTAGTAGTTTATACACGTTTTGAAGGTTTAAATACACAAAGAATATTAGGAATTTGGCCAGTTGAAAAGGGCCAGCAAAAATAATTCTTACAATCTGGCAATTTTTTCTTTTTTTAGTCGAGGGTTAAAGAGGTTTCATGAAACAGTATCTTCATTTTCAATGACCACTAGATGGCGCCTTCTGCTTCTGTCGGGGTCTAAGAAGTAGTAGCTCCTCAACTAAAAAATGTTGCTGTTGAAAATGGACAGTCACAATTTTTTTTCTGGCCTAGCAAAAATGTTGGGTTTGGTTAAAGTGGTTTCATGGAACAGTATCTTAACTTTAAAAAGCCACTAGATGGCGCTCTTTGGTTTATAATGCTCTTAAAAACTCTGCTTCTACGAAACCCCGGACCATTTTAAATCTCAGAGTAAAACTTAATAACCTCTAAAAAAAATGTATCAAATGAGGTGTCGCGAAACAGCAGATGAGGCTTCATGACACACTTAGATCTTAGTAGGTGGTTCTTTTGGATCAAAAATTAACCATGTATTATATGTAATGTTTTGTTTGTGGTATTTGAAGTAGAGAAACTGTATCAACCATCAGTATATACATCCACTCAGCTCACTTTAGTTTAAATAAATGAATGACTTATTTTTGTATTGATTGCAGTGAACTATCCTCATGAATCAGGACAAATGACCCGAGACTCGACGTCGGTTTATTGGCTCTTCGTACGGAGGATGCCGAGTCCACTGCCGCCCTTTATTTATACGACTGCGCCTCCATTATCCTACGCCCGAATTCACGAGGGGCGAAGCTCAGCCGCTGCTCAGCGAGCTGTGCTGAGCTTCGTGAAATCCCCATGCGTTGGAATATGGACTGCACTGTGGTGACAGTAGCTCAGCCTACGAGGGGTTTGTTGTTCGGGGAAACCAGCACTTTTTTTTCCCCTGCAATCAATTCCACTCTCTGTGCTTCACTGCGGTGAAACCTGGGTGTATATTGAGGGATTTAAAAAGTACATTTTTTTTTCAAGGATTTGTGTAATCTGTCTTTGAGACTGTGAATGAAACATATAAACCTCGAGCTCATATTAAGACGTTGTACTGATGCTAGAAAAAAATCATCTTTGTCGGTAAGTTTCTCAGATCATTGTGTGTTTCATGATCTTCTCTCAACATTTCATGAAGAAACAAAGACCTTCACACCTACAAATGAAAGTTGAATATCTTGTATATAAATCACCATTTACAACTGATGCAGAGTAACATTCTCTCCACAACTCTGTATTGTATTCTTACTATTACAAATACACAGTTTCTTGACGTCATTCAAGCACTTGTGGGAGCCAAGGTCTCAAAGGGGCAAATTCCCACAGCAATTAAAAAACAAAAACAATCTTGTTACTTCCCATTCACTATACATAATTTAAACTAAGGCTGTGTCTCAAATCACACACTTCTCCAAGTGCACTGCTTCACAGTGCACTGTAAGACAGTGTACTTGCACAGTGCTCAAATGTCAACAGTGTAGTACTGTCTCAAATCAAACTCTGCTGCTACGCACTAACAGGAAATGACTCGACAGCTTCTTCTTCTACTACTTTTTGACACTGATTGCACTTGACAACACTTTTCTTTTTTGTGGTAAAATGAGTGTTTTCTCGAGACATTTACGTCGGTATCTGCTCTGAACACGCGTAATAAGCGACGTAGCTTCATCTACGTCACTAAGATGGCGGATGAAAAGTTTCCATCGATCCACACTTAATTTTCTGGATATTTAAGTGCGCCAATTAAGTGCTCACTGTGCACTACATTTTCACACACTGCTCATCGGGACGCACCTGTGCACTCAAAATATTAAGTGTAAGTGCAGAAGTGCTCGGTTTGGGATACACTCACTGTTTCTTGACGTCATTCAAACACTTTCGGGAGCCAAGGTCTCAAAATGGCAAATTCCCTCATTACTTTTTATTCACTTTAAATCATTAAAACTTATAGATAACTCCTTGAATATACCTAAAACATCAATATTATCCTCTAAAATACTAAACAGTGTTGCTGTAGTTCTCAAGATCTGTCCTGGACGCTTGATTATAAAAATACTCTTGATTTATTATAAATTGTGACTATTTTTTCTCTAACCTAAATGACTCACGACACATAAATTAGCACGACTCCTTAAAGGCCAATCTGTTGACGCCACAGAACGTCATCCAAATCAGCTCCTATATGATGCTAATGTTTTTCAACTCAAGTTATTGTGTATGTGCAGCGTGTCTTTTTTTAATATATTTATGTGTTTTTATTCTTGAATCTGAAAAAGCTTCAGGCAGTCTTGGTCTCAGTCAGAGGTGGGCGAACATTTTACTGTGGCTGTTATGAGAGGTCAAAAAATATAAATAAAAATATAAATAAAAATATAAATTGAAACCTTTACCAAAAAAATACATGAATTCAAAGAGATCAATGCAAAAGATCAATTGTAATCATCTCACAACATTATAAAATGAGGCAAAGAGAACCTCTAAATTGATAATACATGGTCATTCTTTATATTTGCACTTTGTTCCATTTTTTATTGAACCTTGTTCTTGTTTTTATAAATGTATCATCTGCTGTGAACTGGAAACTCAATTGACTGAAGGAGATCTCCAGAGGGATTAATAAAGTCCATCCATCCATAATTTGTATAGCGCTTTTCCAGACCAGGGTCACAAAGCGCTTAAACAATCAAAACAATATTCAATAAAGTATATACTTTAAAAGGTCAAGATAACACAGATCCATCCATTGATCGCAACACATTGTATCCGTGAGTTTTATTTCATCCACTTTTTCTCTATGAAAAGTCCTCCGTTATTTTCCAGCTTTTATTTGATGGAATACAAATGATTTCTCGTCTTAATAAGACCTTGTCTGACATCTGAAGCGACAAGAATGGAACCTTAAATTAAAAACACGATTAATGTTGGGGTCACGGCGGGTCAGCGCTCGGGGTCGCCAGGAGATATAATTGGAATCATCGAGTCACAGTGATTACACAGACGTAGACTTGAATATAATGGGAGCCAGTCAAAGTATTTCATTCCGCTGAGAATGGAAATAATGTTTCTCTATCTTCTTTTTTTCCACTTAGATGTCAGGTCAAGGTAGCTCAGATGGAATAACTTCTTCCTTATGAGATCAATTCATCAAGCAAGTGTGCAAAAGGTGATTTGGACTCGGTCTCCGTCGGTACATATAATTGCATCTTCTTCAAGGACTGACCTCATAATCCACTTCCAACGAGTGGCCCTCCCCGATGGTTTGGAAGTGCTGCACGTGGGAGTCCACTGTGAGGTTAACGTGGCGGTTGAAGCGCTCCACGTGGACCGAGTGCCAGTGCTGGTCGTCCAGCAGGCTGCCCACCGTGACGGCCGCTCGCGTCCTGCTGAAGCGCAGCCTGGAGTCGTCTGCAATGAAACAGTGGGAGGCGAGTGAGAGGCCGAGCGTCCTCCACGGGAAGCGCTGTAATCGTGCGAAGCTAGAACGTCGAACATACCCCCCCCCCCCACACCCCCACTAACAGTGAATTTTCAATTATCACTTGATATGTTGCACGAGATGGAATTAAGAGAAGAAAGATGGTGACATTTTGTTGTGATGGATTTTATTTAAAGGGCGACTAACTTTAAACTTCCAACTCTCAACACTCACTTGTAATAAACTTTGAAGTCTTTCTCTCCAATATGCAGTAAGTTCTTCATCATGACCATGTTTTCAACTTATTACTTTAGAAAGTTGCCCTGAAATCTGGGCGAACGAGAGGTTACGAGAGTCCATTTTGACTTAATAATGGCTTCACTCCTCCTAAAGCCAGCTGTAATCATGCCCCACTTTGTTTATACAACGAGTCTCTTGGAGGTGGAGACTTCCGGGATCAATGAAGCGAGTTGACAAACCTCCATGCTTGACCAATCACAGCAGAGTGGGTGTGGTTATGTTCAACAAGATTTAATCTCCAAAAGTGTTTTCTGTGGGAGGAGCTTAAGATCATTTTTTAATGTCAATATTTCAATTAAAAGAGAGTTTTTTTTACAAACACACACTGATAATACAAACTATATATATATATATTTTTTCAGAGATTTTTTCTTATTGACCATCATGAAGATTTAATCCAAAGACGGCAAGAGTCACTAGTTTCTTAGTCCAAAATTAATTTCTTATGGATTAGTGAACAAAGAATATGTTGAGGAGCCTCTTGGTTGACCCTGACACCAGAGAGCGCCTTCTAGTGTCCTTTGAAAATGAAGACACTGTTACATGAAACCTCATCAAGCCAACACTAAAAACATTTTCCAGAAGGAAAATTATAATTATATTTTTCCAGCCCCTTTTTAACAGGCAAATTTGTTGCGGTTTGGTGATTTTTTTTTTTTTTTTAAGTGGCTACTTGGTTGACCCCGAAAGAGGAGAGCGCCATCTAGTAAAAATGAAGACGGTGTACATTTTAGGACATCGTCAGGTGTTAGACAAAACGGCTTCATCCGTCAGACGAAGCAGCCTCAGACAAAACGGCCTCAGACAAACCTCCGTCAGATCGAACTTTTTGTCAACCTTCAAAATAAAAGTCCCCAGACAAAACTACATCAGAAACAAAAAAAATCACTCCTTTTTATTTCAAATAAAACAGGAAATGCATGTAATAACGACGTGATATTAGACAAAACGACATCAGATAGCATCTGGGGAAAAAAATAACGTACCGTTTTATTGCGAATGAAACCAGAAATGCACACGATAACGATGTGATATCAGCCAAAAGGACATCAGATAGCATATAGAAAAAAAATAAACGCATCATTTTATTTCGAATGAAAACCAAAATTCATGTGATAACTATACTACAAAATCCGATGGCATGTTGACGTGTGACGTCACATGTATTTCCGGTTTTATTCGAAATAAAATGGTCCGGTGATTTTTTTCCCAGATGCTATCTGATGTCGATTTGTCTAATATCACGTCGTTATCACATGCACTTCCGGTTCAATTTGCAGTAAAATGGTTTGCTTATTTTTTCCAGGCGCTATCTGATGTAGTTTTGTCTGGGGACTTTTATTTTGAAGGTTGACAAAGTTCGATCTGACGGAGGTTTGTCTGAGGCTGCTTCGTCTGAGGCCGTTTTGTCTGACGCCGTTTTGTCTGACGGAGGTTTTTCTGAGGCCGTTTGGTCTGATACCTGACTATGTACATTACCAAAGTTAGCAAAACTTTGTATTCTTGCTTTTTATTTTTTTTTAAATGTGTTCATCTGTAAATCTTCTGCTTGAATTGTGAATTTCCGAACTCAGATAAATAAAATTATCTATTTAATTATATATCTAATGTTGTTTTGTATGAAGCCTAAGGCTGCTTCGTCTGACGGATGTTTGTCTGAGGCTGCTTCGTCTGAAGGATGAAGCCGTTTGGTCTGATACCTGACGATGTCCTAAAATGTACACTGTACATTAGGTTTTATTAAACCTCCACAAAACGACAAGATAAAATGTTTGCTAAGCAAAAAAAAAAAGTGGTTACTGGCCATTTTTAACAAGAAGCTACAGAACTATCTTTCTTTTTCTTCAAGTGTTCATAGTCAGTGCAATGAAACTGCAAATGTATAATTGTTTATTTACATTTATATTATTTTTTCTTTTCAGTTGAATACTACAAATACTTCTTTCCCACGTGTATTAACGTCATAATCCTGCGATAGTAGTTTCAGTTTTCTCTCCACCGAACGACTGTATTGTCGAGTCATTCGAATGTCGATGGTGTGATTCCATTTCCATCTTCAAAAGTGTCTATTCAAGTGCAACCATTCAAAGGCAAATGTGACGGCGTTTATTTCCGCCCATAGAACGCTGTCTAATGAGGCTGATAGAACGACGCCAGCCAACTCCCTCTGGTGCCATCATCTTCGCTCCGGTGAAATCATGACAGCCGGCTTCCCAAAAAAAAACAAAAAAAAACACCTAACTTTGATGGAAACAAATCTTTTTTTTTTCAGGGGGGTGACAAACAGGACGAGCAAGAAAAGTTCACCTAAGTTGAGGTAGAAGTCCAGTTTCCCGCGGTGCAGCTCCAGGCTGATGTAGTCTCCTCGCTGGCCCTCGCCGTGCAGCAGAACGCCGTCGGCCTGATGGCTCTTGAACCGAAGCGAGATCACATCCTTCACCGTCGACATGGACTTCTGGTTGAATCGATACAACAGAGCGCTCCTGCCGTCGAAGTCCGCCACAAAGGATTCTGGGGGACGAAAAGCAAAAATTCATGTTTAAATTCATTGAACTATTTTCTTAAATCTCAAATCAAATACATGTATATCCTACCTACTTATAAACCCTATTACAATCTCCATTTATTTAAACACAATTGTAATAAAAGCTTCTTCAAAATGTATTAAAGTACAATTCACAGGTCACATGACAGCCACTAATGGCCGGGAGACACTAAAGGTACTTCATTATAGTTTAACTGCGTATATGCTTAAATATTTATATTAATTCACCTCAATAAGTCATTGAAACACATTAAGTACAAGTCGTTGAGATGAATAAAATAAACGTCTTGGCCTCGTTCGTAAACTCTTTAACACAAACTTTCTTTCAGTCATAATTCCACGAGCCATTTAAAAACAAAAGACTTTAACCATATTTTATTTTATAATACTTTTCAAATTATCTTTATATACATTTAATTTACCTCATATATGATTTGATGTGTTAAAGAAAGACATTGTTTAGAGCATAAACCTGGTTATTTTTAAAGTAAATGGTTACGAAAGTGTCGACTTCATTGAACTTAAAAAGAAAAATGAATATTTCAAGCAGATTTCTTTCAATAAAGATAAATTGCACAGGTAAAAAAAATACATTTCAATGTCTGGTGAGACAATATAGAAAATTCAATCTCGTGCGTGTAGAAATAAAACTACAAAAATAAAATAAAATAAATATTAGTAGGATAACAACATGTTACAGTAGAGTTGCTTTTAAAAATCATGTTCTTGAGAAACAAAACCTTCATAACGTAGATATTTAAAATCATAAAAAAGCTTTGCCAAGATCATTCATATCTATAATTAAAGCTCATTTCACTTTTCTAATCTTTTAGTCCATATTTTCCTGAATAATAGATGTTTTCTTTCCAAAGATTCTTTAAGGAAAGAGGGTATGGATGGAAACTACATAATTGAATAAAAGAAACGCCTTGAATATGTTTAAGTCTTTAGTGTTTGAACTTCAAGAAAGATTATTTGAATAAGTTATCAAACGGATTAAAACAAAAGTTCGCAGAACGAAAGCTTTCCAATGTTTAGTGAATCTAAAATGGCTTCCCATAATTGGACTAACACAGGAATAAAACAATGAAAATTAAGCTCAAAATACAACAAAGTACATTAAAGTTGGGCATGTTATATTAAAACATACATTAATTATTTAATGAAACATGCAAATAAATAAAACATTGAATAAACAGAAATTCAATTAAACAGGTTTATACTTTAAACAAAATTATAACATGTATTTTTTAAACGCATCAAATCATGTTTAGATAATATAACTAATATTATGGATTAATAAACATATGAGGTTAATTAAATGTATATAATGTTAATTTTAAAAGTATTATAAACTAAAATATGGTTAAAGTCTGTTGATGTTTTTTGAAATGGCTTCTCTAAAAGTGCATTTAAATTGGATTGTTTAAGTAGATTGTGTGTAATAAAAAAGGGGGAAATATTAGTGAATAGGAATGACTGATATTATTATTTAATTATCCTTAAAGAATTTGCAAAATAAATAAAAAATACATATTTAAAATAAATCATCTAATATTCCCCCCTTTTTTAATACACACAATCTACTTAAACAATCCAACTTAAATGCACTTTTATTCATTTTCAATGTATTTTAGTTGTTTTTGCTTCAGCCGTGAACCAGCTTCCTTCGAGATAAGCGAACAGTAATTCATCTGAATCACACGATGATTCCACAAACGCCGACATCGTCGTCGTCATTCGCCAACAGATCTTAGACGTGCGTAATGTAATGGCCCCCTTTCCGCGGGAGTTTCCTTTCTCACAATTCCAGACGATCTAAAAAGCTTTGATAGCTGCGTGACAGCTGCACAACTGTTTCTCGACAGCTCTGTTGACTGTCATTAAATACAGTTTGTGCAGCGGAGCTGGAAGCCAAGCTGTTCGACAATAATCTTAATGAGAAGGGAAGAGTGGCGGCGGTGGTGAGCGCCGCCATGTTTCCAGTTACAAATGTTCCGGCCTCCCCTCGCGAGGGAGCAGCTTCCGCCTCCAACCGGCCATTATAATCCCTGCCCTCACACACACACACATACACACACACTCCTTATTTAAATACAAGCGCTTCCAGGAAGTCCTGACGAGCTGAGCTCAGTTAATAGAAGGAGGCACTCTCAGTTTCACCTCCACATAATCCTTGCTTGGAGAGACTCTCCAGCACAGGCTGTAAAGCAGGAGCCGAATAGCAATTTGAGCGGCGCCGCCTGAATCATCCCCCCGTATCCACACCGTAATTTGTGTAGTGTTTTGAAATTTACATTCCAAAGACGGTGGCGTCGTCGTCGAGTGTGGAAATTGGTCAAGTGAGAAAACAAGCAAGCCCCCGTCCGGAAGGCGCCGTTATGCGGTTGCTCGGTCGGACGCGCCGGGGCGTCGTAAAAGTGTCCGCCGCGGGACGTTCCCGTCTCTCACAGTGCATTAATTCACCGGCTCGTCTAGTTAGTACTGCTTCACGACGCGGAGGGGAAGAAAAGGTTTGTCAATGAATCCTCTTTACATGCCTTTTATTGGAGTCGCCGCGGCGGAATGTCAATTCAAAGTGTCTGATTAGCATTTGGTTTAAAGTCGCTCGCTCGCTGCTTCTTAGATTGTTTTCCAGGCCCGTTGTTTACGACTTGTATCTTGTTGTTCAATTACTGAACCGCATTGATGACGTTTGTTTCACACACTAGCGCTTTTATTGTACGTGATACTTTTATCTCGGGACATCACCGTCTCCCGATACCCACGTTTCTCCATAACAGCGTCTCCCGAAATCCCCGTCTGCCGATACCCCCGTCTGCCGATACCCGCCTCCCTCCGATACCCGCCTCTCCCGATACCCGCCCCTCCCGATTCCCGCCTCCCTCCCGATACCCGCCTCCCTCCGATACCCGCCTCCCTCCGATACCCCCGTCTGCCGATACCCCCGTCTGCCGATACCCCCGTCTGCCGATACCCCCGTCTGCCGATACCCGCCTCCCTCCGATACCCGCCTCTCCCGATTCCCGCCTCCCTCCCGATACCCGCCTCCCCCGATACCCGCCTCCCCCGATACCCGCCTCCCTCCGATACCCGCCTCCCTCCGATACCCGCCTCCCTCCGATACCCGCCTCCCTCCGATACCCGCCTCCCCTGATACCCGCCTCCCCCGATACCCGCCTCCCCCGATACCCGCCTCTCCCGATACCCGCCTCCCTCCGATACCCGCCTCCCTCCGATACCCGCCTCCCCCGATACCCGCCTCCCTCCGATACCCGCCTCCCTCCGATACCCGCCTCCCCCGATACCCGCCTCCCTCCGATACCCGCCTCCCTCCGATACCCGCCTCCCTCCGATACCCGCCTCCCTCCGAAACCCGCCTCTCCCGATACCCGCGTCTCCCGATACCCGCCTCCCTCCGATACCCGCCTCTCCCGATACCCGCCTCCCTCCGATACCCGCCTCCCCCGATACCCGCCTCCCCCGATACCCATCTCCCTCCGATACCCGCCTCCCTCCGATACCCGCCTCCCTCCGATACCCGCCTCCCTCCGATACCCGCCTCCCTCCGATACCCGCCTCCCTCCGATACTCGCCTCCCTCCGATACCCGCGTCTCCCGAAACCCACCTCTCCCGATACCCGCCTCCCTCCGATACCCGCCTCCCTCCGATACCCGCCTCCCTCCGATACCCCGCCTCCCTTATTAATTCACCGGCTCGTCTAGTTAGTACTGCTTCACGACGCGGAGGGGAAGAAAAGGTTTGTCAATGAATCCTCTTTACATGCCTTTTATTGGAGTCGCCGCGGCGGAATGTCAATTCAAAGTGTCTGATTAGCATTTGGTTTAAAGTCGCTCGCTCGCTGCTTCTTAGATTGTTTTCCAGGCCCGTTGTTTACGACTTGTATCTTGTTGTTCAATTACTGAACCGCATTGATGACGTTTGTTTCACACACTAGCGGTTTTATTGTACGTGATACTTTTATCTCGGGACATCACCGTCTCCCGATACCCACGTTTCTCCATAACAGCGTCTCCCAAAATCCCCGTCTCCCGATACCCGCCTCCCTCCGATACCCGCCTCCCTCCCGATACCCGCCTCCCTCTGTTCCCCGCCTCCCTCCGATGCCCGCCTCTCCCGATACCCGCCTCTCCCGATACCCGCCTCCCTCCGAAACCCGCCTCCCTCCGATACCCGCCTCCCTCCGATACCCGCCTCCCCCGATACCCGCCTCTCCCGATACCCGCCTCCCTCCGAAACCCGCCTCCCCAATACCGGCCTCCCTCCGATACCCGCCTCCCTCCGATACCCGCCTCCCTCCGATACCCGCCTCTCCCGATACCCGCCTCCCTCCGATACCCGCCTCCCTCCGATACCCGCCTCTCCCAATAACCGCCTACCTCCGATACCCGCGTCTCCCGATACCCGCGTCTCCCGATACCCGCGTCTCCCAATACCCGCCTCTCCCGATACCCGCCTCTCCCGATACCCGCCTCTCCCGATACCCACCTCTCCCGATACCCGCCTCTCCCGATACCCGCCTCTCCCGATACCCGCCTCCCTCCGATACCCGCGTCTCCCGATACCCGCGTCTCCCGATACCCGCCTCCCTCCGATACCGGCCTCCCCCCGATACCCGCGTCTCCCGATACCCGCCTCCCCCCGATACCCGCCTCCCCCGATACCCGCCTCCCTCCGATACCCGCCTCCCCCGATACCCGCCTCCCTCCGAAACCCGCCTCTCCCGATACCCGCCTCCCTCCGATACCCCCCTCCCTCCGATACCCGCCTCTCCCGATACCCGCCTCCCTCAGATACCCGCCTCCCTCCGATACCCGCCTCTCCCGATACCCGTCTCCCTCCAATACCCGCGTCTCCCGAAACCCACCTCTCCCGATACCCGCCTCCCTCCGATACCAGCGTCTCCCGATACCCGCCTCCCTCCAAAACCCGCCTCCCTCCGATACCCGCCTCTCCCGAAACCCGCCTCTCCCGAAACCCGCCTCTCCCGATACCCGCCTCTCCTGATACCCGCCTCCCTCCGATACCCGCATCTCCCGA
The DNA here is from genome assembly GCF_982586985.1 of Callionymus lyra. NCBI lineage: Eukaryota > Metazoa > Chordata > Actinopteri > Syngnathiformes > Callionymidae > Callionymus > Callionymus lyra. The sequence goes on from NC_141829.1 coordinate 6,514,127, forward strand.
TACCCACCTCCCCCCGATACCCGCCTCTCTCCCGATACCCGCCTCTCTCCCGATACCCGCCTCTCTCCCGATACCCGCCTCTCTCCCGATACCCGCCTCTCTCCCGATACCCGCCTCTCTCCCGATACCCGCCTCCCTCCGATACCCGCGTCTCCCGAAACCCGCCTCCACCGATACCCGCCTCCCCCGATACCCGCCTCCCTCCAATACCCGCATGTCCTCATACTGGTATCGCCGGATGTTCGTATATATCCTGAGATGAATGCAATATTCTGCCACTTATTCCTTTATTGTGGTAATTGGAGTCTATCCAGATACTTAAGAGTATTGGAGCAGACCCGGAGTACCCTGAGTAAACCCACTCAAGCATGGGAAACACTAACTCACTGTCCATATATATTGAACCATTTCAAAATATATCTACATTATTCATAAGTCTTTCTTTTACAAAAACATGATATTTAAATGCATTTCCTTGTCGTTCCTGAGACACTGTAAGACGATGCAACACCTCGGGGACGACATTATTCAAGACTGAACGCCTGAAACCAGCAGAACTGAACCACCTACACACTCCAGTCCAACATATTGTTTTGCAGCCAATATTTGTTTGATTTTTTAATCTTGTTTTAAATGAATGAATAAATTATTTAACATTTGCACAAGATTTTATTTTTTTATTAGTCTTTTCGCACATTAATATGTTTTTTTTATATGTATAACTTTTCCTTCTTTCTTGCAATTTGGCTTTGATCTAGTTTCCCCATTGTTGTAAAAATATGCTATAATGTATTTATTCCCCTTTTTTAATTGATAGTCTATTAAAACAATCCAGTAAAAAAAATGAGTTGTAAACATTAAAAGCACAAAAGTCTAAATTAAGTTTATAAATAAATAAAAGTATTTTTTTCTTTTTATTGCTATTATTGTTATCACGATAATTGCTATTATTACTATAACTATAATTAATATTACCATTATTCCTTTTTTTTTTTTTTTTTACCTTTTTGGAAGTGAAATAATATGAAATATTATTATTGACGTTAACATTTTTTAACTGCCAACAAAGACTCAAAAATCTCATCTGGTTATTCATTACTTTTGATTAACCTCGCGTTGGGTTGAATCAAATAAAACGATATATTACAAAAAAAATAATAGGTTTAAAACTGGTCGGTTAATTTGATTTATTCGATTCATTTTTGTTGTTAAAAAAAAAAAATTCAGTATATAAATTATTTAATTGATTTTTTTAAGCATTAAAGTACTTTTTTGAAAAATTGCATTCAGATTTTATTAAATTGACAGGTTTATTTTGTTTTTATTAAATAATTTAATTAAATTACGTAAATATTCAAAAAATAAACTTGTTCTTTATGAAATACTTTTTAACAACATATTTTCTAAAAACTAAATACGATTATTCAGTAAAAAACGAACAAAACATAAATATAGTATATAATATTTAAACTTATATACGTGCAAAATATATATACTTTAGTGTGGTTTTTGTGTGGATTCACTGCGAAACTTGGTCCAATATGTCTCATTCTTTGTATTATTTTATTTTGTAAATCTGTGCCGTAGTTACTATATCAACGATTATATTTCATGTGATGGTTTTATTACTTAACCATCTGAACAACAATGGCATCTCTTGCTCTGCCCGTGCTTATAATAACATGTAATAACAGCGTCATAAAGGGAGGAACAGAAATCGGCTGTTAGAGCCTCAACGATACCCGCCTCCCTCCGATACCCGCCTCTCCCGATACCCGCCTCTCCCGATACCCGCCTCCCTCCGATACCCGCCTCCCTCCGATACCCGCCTCCCTCCGATACCCGCCTCCCTCCGATACCCGCCTCCCTCCGATACCCGGCTCCCTCCGATACCCGCCTCCCTCCGATACCCGCCTCCCTCCGATACCCGCCTCCCTCCGATGCCCGCCTCCCTCCGATGCCCTCCTCCCTCCGATGCCCGCCTCCCTCCGATACCCGCCTCCCTCCGATACCCGCCTCCCTCCGATACCCGGCTCCCTCCGATACCCGGCTCCCTCCGATACCCGCCTCCCTCCGATACCCGCCTCCCTCCGATGCCCGCCTCCCCCGATGCCCGCCTCCCTCCGATGCCCGCCTCCCCCGATGCCCGCCTCCCTCCGATACCCGGCTCCCTCCGATACCCGCCTCCCTCCGATACCCGCCTCCCTCCGATACCCGCCTCCCTCCGATACCCGCCTCCCTCCGATACCCGCCTCCCTCCGATACCCGCCTCCCTCCGATACCCGCCTCCCCCGATACCCGCCTCCCTCCGATACCCGCCTCTCCCGATACCCGCCTCATCTGAACAACAATGGCATCTCTTGCTCTGCCCGTGCTTATAATAACATGTAATAACATGTAATAACAGCGTCATAAAGGGAGGAACAGAAATCGGCTGTTAGAGCCTCAACGATGGAACTCTCAGGTGTGGACCTGCACCTGCAGAAGGGGTTGTTTTACGACCCGGGCTCACTGGACTGGCCTGTTCAAGCGAGCGTACCGTGACGACTTCCTCCGTCTGGCGCTCGCCAAATGATGCCTTCAAATAGATGCAACACAGCACGGACGAGCTCGATCTGTCGCGTGGGCGACTTTTCTTTTCTTCCCTTCCTCTGTCATTTCTAATTACCGGTAAAGCTGTGACCATGTGGTTAATTCACGACGTGTAAAAAAAAAAAAAAAAAAAAAAGGCAGAAAACACGCGTGTTTGGACGAGATAAGTCTTGTTGATCACGCTGGCGTTTCATTGAAATGCATGTTGTGTGTTGTGTTGTGTTGTGCGTCGACACGCTGACGGATTGAAGTAACATGCTTGCAAACGTATAAATATAACATCGGCGGTGGCGCCTCCGTTGGAATGATGTTGTTTTGATGTGAATTAAACACACAATCAATGTTTATTCAAGACTCATTACAAAACCCGTCGCAATTAATTTGTCGTCTCGTTATTGCGCGTCTTACTTTGGCTATAGAGCCAAAAACAAGAATCCCTTTGTTTTCTTTTTTAAAAAGAAGCGTGTTTTGCCAGGAGGTAAGAAAAGGTGGCGTGTCGTCCCTCGGGTGGAGAACGATGTTTACCTCGTTGTAAAGTCACTTTGTGTGAAGGATGTCGGACTAATGATGTAAAGTGTGACGTAAACACGCTTTTTAAAGTGACTCGATAACACGTCAAACGTCGTGTTCCGGCAATTATTTTCACAACGGCTGCTGGCGTATGTACTTGTACACGTGGTTATGTTCGTTTATACATACAAGTACATTAAAGATGTTGGTTATGTAGTGATTTTAGATTTGTTGAGTTCATGGAAGACATATTTTTAACTTGCGAGATGAATGCAATGTGATTTTAATATTCCTTCATGGTGGTAATTTGAGAGTATCCCAGCTACTTTGAGTATTAGAGAAAACCCGGAGTACCCGGAGTAAACCCAATCAAGCACAGGAGAGACTAACCCACTGTCCATATATATTGAGTTATTCTAAATATCTACAATATTTATAAGTCTTTCTTTTACAAAAAAACATGATATTTAAAGGCATTTTGTTATTTTTTATTTGTTGAATCCACGGAAAACGGATTTTTATCTCGTATGAATTGTGTTCGAAAATACAGAAAAAAGTTACTATAAATAACGGTAATACTTTAGAGTGAGGAACACATGAACTATTAATTTGTTAATTATTCACGTGTACTAACAGCAAATTATTATTAACCATTATAAAGTATGGACTACAACTTCATTAATTCCGATTATAAGAGGCAAAAATACATTTTTATTTGTTTCTCCTAATTATCTTCTTGCTGCTTTGTTTGTCCATGTGTTGTATTTTTATTTTTATTTTAAATGCTCACGTACTTTAACTGGGTATTGTTTAAGCCCTTTGTGACCCTGGTCTGAGAAAGACGTTTTACAAATAAAACTTACTTTCTTAGATTCTAGTTCAGTATTAAAGATAAAAACTACAATTTCAGATTATTAGCAGTAAATGAAGAAATAATTAAATATTAACTTCGGTGAATAGAACTTCTTGGACCATGAATGAAGAAAGTTACTATTAATAGTACTGTCTCTTTTAAAGGAAAACATAACCAAAGTATACTAGTATACTAGTATACTAGTATACTAATAATCAAGTGTTTTCCCCCAGTAGACTGAATTAAATTAGTTTGACGTTACGAATGTCAAATACTTGTTAATTAATTCATGTTATTAATATAATGTTTTTATGCATTATTTATTTATAAATCTGTTTCATTATAACTATTTAAATGATTACATTTCAGGTTATGATCTTTATTACTTTTACTTTGAAAGGGCTTTAGAAAAGGAACATTTTAACAATTATTTGTTTTTGAGTTTTTAGGATGATTGGTATTAGTAGGATTGATACTTACTTATACTGATATGTTCCTCTAAAAAGAGGCAATATTATTAATGGTAAATTTCTTCTTTCATGGTTACACGAAATAAGGGATAAATAGAAAGAAGGTGGTTTTCACCAAAGTTATTTACTTCTTTATTTCCTGTTAATAACCAGTAATTAAGTGTTTTTTATTAGTTATGACGATGGTTAATATATGACTAATCTTCTGTTAATACGTATAAACGTGTAGTTTACCCACAATTCAAACTTCACTCATTTTCTATTACTCACCCTCGTGTCGACTAATGTTGGATTATTTTAGAGTAATCTGTTCCCTTTTTAGAGTTATAGACAAAAAAAGTTTGTTCATTTTAATGTAGCGAATGGAACTCAGTTGTCTTCGTCTTCATCCAAAAACACACTTAAAAACATTTGAATACCTCGTTCAATATAGTGTGGATCTGATAATAATCTGCCCTGTCACTTCAAAATCACTACGTAATAATAGTGCTATAATCAAAATGGTATTACCAACGATAACGGGTTAGTAAAGGGTTTTGTAACTAGATCGAACAAACTAAAAAAAAAAAGATTATTACTGTCTGACAGGTGTTTTATTTTGAAAAAATACTGAGCATTTGTGGTCACTCTAAGAATAGTCTTGTAAACTAGTGAACATTCCTAAAAAAAATTACTCTATATCAGACCATCTTGTTACAGAGAATCCAGCCTAGAAATGTATGTTATTTAATTTTTCAATGATGTCGACATTCAACGAGTCCAAAAGCTTTGGACCCTGATCGAGACAAAACACATCTTCAGATTCATAAATTCAACTTATTAACTAAAGAATCTCTATGTTTGAGTTCTCATTCCTCTCATTAACGCTCTATAAATAAATCCAGTAGCAGTTGCAGCTTTTTTTTTTCCTTCATCACAGGATCCTCTCGGTGTCTTAAGCGTCATAAGTGCAAAAGCTTAGCCTCACTTTTACAGCGACCTCACGTGTTTGAAGTGTAAACGAGTCGCTTCAAAGACCAGCGTTTTTTTTGCTTCTCTACTCACTGTAGGAGCAGCCGTAGACCTCCACCCTCAGGCCCATCCACCCGCTGGGGTTCCAGTCGAGCGGGATGAAGCGCAGGAAGCGGGTCCTCAGCGAGTGCGACAGCTTGTTCTGGACCACGGCCTCGGAATTCACGTTCCCGTCGAACCTCTGCGGGGATGACATGACGATATTAGCACCATCAGTGGAATCTCAGATCAATTTCCAGAGCATCTTAAGAAGAAGGATCAGACGTAAAGTTTCGTGTGACGACTCGAACACTTTCTAAATCAATCCTCGAGTGTTATTCCAGCGATTTGACGCTTTGATAAGATGATAGAGGCTCTCGCTTTTCTTTCAGCGAGAACAAATCTTCTCAGGTTTTTTTTTGGTTTAAAGACAGAGGAACGCACTTGAAATATCTTTATTCCATAATTCAGATTTCTTCAGACGACTCACTTCGTCAAACTTCGTGTTTTCGCGAGTCTCACGACCTAAACTCCTCAGTTTATTGAAAAGATATTTTCAATTCAAGGCCATCTATAGTTGGTCTTTTTTTTTACTGATGTTTCAATATTAAAAGTTTTCTTTCATACCGAGGCCACACAGCAAAAAGTTTTACTGGTTATAACCAGTGATGTATTAGTGAAGCGTCATGAAACAGCGGATGAGGATTCACAATACAATGTCTTCATTTTTGAAAGGCCACTAGATGGCGCTCTCTACTTAATAATCCTTTAATGCTGAGCTGACAAATTTCATAGTGATCTGTCAAAGAGTTGGCAGATATTTATCCAATATATCCTTCAAAAACACAATCGTTACAACCAGATGGAAATCTAGAAGAAGAAAAAGACAATATTTTCCCTCCTTTAACAAACTTTGTCTTTAGCTAATAAACAGGTTGTCAGTTTTAAAGTCTCTGGAAAGCTGATCGTTAAATGCATGTAGAAGAATCTATAGAAAAAAATTAGATAAAAATAACGTGTGATTAAGGAGACTGCAAATATAAATTCTAGTAAGTCCAGTTAATAAGAAGGTAAGAGGTGCTCAGGACATGTTTGTGACTTTCTTAAAGTGAGAAGAAAAGTGAGGTGTCAAGAAACAGCGATGCTGTATCATGATACAGTGTCTTCATTTTTAAAGGCCACTAGATGGCACTCTTTGCTTTAAGATCTTTGACTCTGAACTACTACTTCAATAAAATCTGGCATCATTTGAAAACGTATGGTAACATCAATGTTATTTTTCTTTCTTTATATTTGTACTTTGTCAACCCTTGCAAGTTGTTCCTTTGTTTGCACTTTGTTCTTGTTTTTATGAAACTCATTTATTTTTCACGAAGCCTCATCCACCTATCCCTAATAATTACTCTCTAGATTATTTTTTTTTATATATATATATATTTAGAAATTAATTTTCTCAGGCGAATTTATTGACACATGAATATCAAATAAAAAAAAATAATAAAAAAGGTATTGAACTAGCATAGAAACTAGACCATAGAAACCAGCCCAGGAAGTGATATGTATTTTGTTTTTTTTTATGACGGTCAATTATTCATACTTTTTTTCTGCTCTACCTAACAGAATCCAATGCCTTCATTAAACCAAGGTGCAACAAAAAAAGGGGGTCCCTGTAACACGGTGACCCAGGTCTGGCATTAGCCTGCACCTCATATTGTAATGCTTACATAAATCCTAACCCTGCATAGCTCGATTTTTTTTCTTTGGCTTAGCACAGATTTTTCCTCCAGGTCTCTCCTGTGCATGACTTAACACTTTGTCTCTAAAATAAAAAAAAGTCACCCAAGCAAAACGGGTCCCGGGAAACTCTCACCTTCTTATAAACTGAAGCTATAACTCACCAGAATTACGCTTTATCTTTGCATCAGTCTCTTTAATCACAAGTGGTTTTATTTATTTTTATTCCTAACATTTTACTACATGGTACACGTAAACACATGTCCAGAAAAAGAATCCACTTTTCTGTGTCCATGAAACTGACAAACTGTTCATTAAACACTAAAATAAAGACAGTTTCTTAAAGGAAGCGATTTTTTTTTTCTTCTAGATTTCCATCTGGTTGTAACAATTGTGTAAGAGATGCCAACTTTATTTTTTTATGAAGCCATGTATTACATAAACACCTGCCACCTGCCTGACAGATCGCTATCACACCTGAACACAATCGGCAGCTCAGGATTGAAGTGTGTTGAAACCTTCCATCACCGCTGAAGCGTCATTCTTGCCTGACAGTCGGTACCTGCAGACACCCAGACATTTGTCTTGACAATAAACCCCCCACACACACACACACTTTTACCTTAGAGTCCTCAAATAACTGCCTCGACCCGGAACATCGTTTGCCATATTTTCTGTCACCTGGAGTTTCTTTTTTTGAACCTTGTTTGTCTGCTTCACTTCACTCTGCTCTGCTCTAGTTCCAGCGACACGTTGAAGTATCATATACTCTTTTTTTTTTTTAAATTGATGTATATTTATATACACACATATATAAATAGTAGGGTTGTCTTTGTTTATGCATGCTCCTGATGCTGACGTCAACACTGACGTCTTAAGAGGCTGTGAGTGGATTAGGGGCAACCAGATCGAGTTCAAGGGGGTTCAAGGGGAGCAGAACGCCCAAAGGAAAGTGGTGATACGTTATATTTGTTGAAATTGTACCGTACTAGCTGAAGTACATCGGGTTTTTGATATTTTACAAGATACAAAACCCCTCATGTTTGCGAGATTACCTTTGATCTATATACTTGCAATTTGTCATAGTTTGCACTTTGTTCTTTTGTTTGCATTTGATCTTATCTTATTTTTATTGAACTTGCTGTGCCTTCAAGAGGGTCTCCTGTGAACTGGAAACCCAATTTCCCGGATGAGATCCCCAGAGGGATTATTAAAGTCAATCTATCTATATTGAATTATAAATGCAAAGACCTTAAGGTTTAGTTTAAATACGCTATTGACTCCTTTAAAATGCTTGCATAGACTTAAAAAGGTGCTAAAAACATTAGTTCGATCGCATCAGATTCAGAAAAATATTACACAGATTCTTCCAAGAGCTTAAAGAAGGACAAAAACATTGGTGGACTTGAGATTTTTAAATCAATAAAGTTTTACCTTACCTTACCTTGATTAATAATTCAGCTACAAAACTATTATTTAGTTTAAAACCTTCCCTGAAAAGAAACAAATTAAATTCGCTTATTCACTTATAATAAGAGCTCCGGGACACAACGGCACATTCTTGTACGGAACTGGGATTGAACCCGCGACCTATATTTAACATTTTTGTAAATATATTTTGTAAATATGTTAGTGTATATATATAATATAGGGCAGATTTTTATTCTATTCTATTTAGATTTTTTTCATTTCATTTTTATTTCTGGGTGTTTTTATTTCTTGGATATTGCTGTTTAAACCGAATTTCCCCTCCCGGGACAAATAAAGGATTCTGATTCTGATTGACCTCTCAAGAAACATATTATTATTATTATTATTATTATTATTATATTATTCGTGCAGGCTTTGTCTTGATTCTCTGAGACTCCTGTGTGGTTCTCAGTGTTGTCTTGATCTTTTAAGTACATATTTTATGGGGTTTGTTTTTATGGTTTAAGCGCTTTGTGACCCTGGTCTGGAAAAGCGCTCTATAAATATATATTACTTACTTACTCTCAGAACCATGAGTCAACCACTCTACCATCTGAGCTATACATTGGAAAAATGTAGTTTATACGTGAGAATCATTTTATTTAGAGAGTATATTTATATATAAACCTTATGAAAAAGACTCTTTAGACGCAAAATATCCAGAACTCGTGTCCACCACGTTACTTTGAATTGCATCAGTGTTCGATCGGAAACTGAGAAGTCGATCTTTATCCAGGAAACATCCTCTTAAAATCATCCGAAAACTGTAAACTCTGTGACCGCACAACGAGACCTTGACAATGAAACAGGTTCAGATTCTTATCAGCCAACAGGAAAGATTCCAGTTCGGGGTATCGGCTCGAAAAAGAAAATGCCGGTTCAGATATTTATCTGGGCGAATCGATGAGTACTTGGGTGGTATTGATCAGTACCGTGCAGGCTAATGTAGTAGAAGATAAGAATCATGCGGTAAAGAAAGATGAGAGGTCTCCCTTCGAACAGTCGCAGGCAAAACTACAGACTCGTTCCTCGTGTTTTCTCTTGCAGAGCTTAACACAAAAACCCCTGAGTGCACTTGTGTGGTGTCATTTGTCTTTTTCATTTCCAGCCCTCCTCAACCTTCAGCCCTCGCGCCCAAACAAAGCCGGCGGATATAAAGCGTGAAACTGGGCGAGAGTGAGAGATGGAGACGGACCCGGAGACAAACAATCTGCCCCCGACTCACATGACTAATTACAAGCTCCTTCATGACTGATTTAAACCAGGTGACTTGTCCGATCAATACCCACTGGTTCTACACTATGGAAACACGAGGCGCGAATCTGCCGGAGGCTCTTCTTCCTGCAGAGCTCCGAACAACAAACGCTGACCAGCGCTCGTCTGGCCTTTAACGGCGTCGGGAAGATGAGAAAATCGTGTTATAATTGGATCAAGACTGACAATATATATGTCCTTATCAATGTGTTACAGGAAGCCCGGTCAATAGAAGTGAAGATAAGCAGTGCAAGACACATTGATGTGGAAGAAACGTGGTGTATATCACTGTCTTTTATTTAGTTTTATTTCCTTTACACGTCACATTTATACATCAATCAACGCGTTAATAAAACCAAACTTGAAAATAGCTGCCGGTACGCCCACTGCAGTCGCTATTTAAGCTTCCTGGTTCCAGTCCGTGGTGTCAGGTCATCCTTATTCCGATGTATTTAATCCCAGATACTTTGGAATTTTTTTGTTCCTTTTTTACTGCGGCACACTTGTAAGTAATTTTAATTATATAGCGCTTAGAAGCAGATCTATAGAGCAGAGAAGCAGATTCAGTGCACGAATGCTTCTACCCAGGTGCAAAACAAATAGACTCAGGGACTCATTCATCCCTCGGGCTATTAAATTGTACAATTTTGAGTTCGGGGGCAGGAGTGGAGTGAGAGTATCTGGATGTTCTGTTCTATGTTAGTCTTTGTATCCTTTGTCTTTGTTGTTTTTCTTTGACCTATGTTCTTGTTCTCCCTCTTTATGTTCTTCTTCTCATTTTATTTTTTATGTATTATTTTTTATTGTTTATGAAAAATTGCTGGCTATTGGTAAAAAACAATTTCCCGAAGGAGACCTCCTGAGGGATCAATAAAGTTTTACCTTACCTTACCTTTTCCAGACCAGGTTCACAAAGCGCTTAAACAATCAAAACCATATTCAATAAAGTATATACTCTAAAGGTCAAGATACAACTGAGAACACAACAAGAGTTCCAGAAAAATCAAGGAAAAGCCTGAATATTTTTTATTTTATTTGACTTTTTTTTTCTGTGTTCAACTCTACGTTTGCTCTTTTCTAATCGTTTGTTTCAGATTATTACCTCAGCCTTCTTTCGTGCGTTTCCCTTCTGGTTCATGACGCCTTTTTCCTTCTTGTTATCGTTATTTGTTTATGCTCTGTGGGTTTAAATTGTGGAGAATAAATTATTAAACATAATCTTGTGTGGTGGAGTCTCTCGGTATCCAGTCACTACACACACTTGTGCCTAGTTAGTTCCTTGTCATCTGAAAACGAATGTGATATTAAATCTGATTAATAAATATCTATATAGGATTAAAAGTAAAAATGCTCTTTTGTTTTTGATGTTTTAAAGTCACGTTGAATTGAGAGAAGCCTCACTATATGCAGGAATAACTAATAATTCCCTTGTGTTACAATAAAATATGTACAGAATTATTTACACGTTTTATCAGGTTGTTTAATTTAAAAAGAGAGAAATTAAAATATTATTTGTTGGGAAAGCATTTAACAAGGGCACAAATAAAATGCTTTAAATGCTGGGTGTGAGATCGTGAAAATGGTTCATTACTATTGTTGTTCTTAGTTCATTATGCATAATACAATATATATTATTGCAGACAAATTAGAGAATACATTTACATAGCAAACTGAAATATTCCAAAACCAACAAATTACTTCCCAATTAAAGTTGTAGAAATATAAGGCTTAATTTTTGTGAATAATTTCGTGGAAAATACATTTAAATAAAGATTTAATCCATTCATACACACCATTTATTATGAGGGGAAAAAAAACTAGTAAATGGGACAGAATAAAATCAGTACAAGAGAAATATCATTTATTATTCCCAGTAGTATTTAAATATTTCAAGACAGATGTCCCGACAGCGACCACATAATGGTCCCATTTGCTTCCCTCATTTTTCCAGCCCAATAACGGGATGGACGCCAATTGTTGAGTCAGTTACCGACTCTCAGACAAGAAGAAACACTAAAACATATGGTAAAAATATTGGGCGACGCAGGAGGGCTTAACTAATATCACTGACATTTATCCACCTCACACGAGTGATTAAGGGAAATAACCTACAAACAGCTTGTGCAAAACACATTTGGCAAAAGTGTTTATCACGGGTGGCGAGTAATGAGAGCGGAGCCGCCAAAATTCCACTCAAGGGAGAGCAAAGGACAATTGTGATTTATTTGTTAAATGGAGAAGAATCCACAAAAGGTCTTCGAGACCTTCTACTAAAATGACTCACAATGTATTCAAATTACTGAGAAATTAACTAAATCCTTTGGGTTTATTAGATTGAAACTAATGCTCAAATTAACCATTTAAATCCGAAAATAAATCCTAGAATTTATTAAAACTAAATGGATGACCATTTTTTAACCCTTTCGTTATCTAAGGACACATTTTTTCGGCCGGTGGGTCACATTGACCCTGGCTGATAACGCAATGGTTATGAAAAAATGTGTTTGTGGAAAACACAACGGTTAAAAAGCTGTTATAATTCATATATTTTTATACATTGTATGATTTATTTAAATGCTGCAGGTTGACCTGTAATTTAACGGTGACATTGTGTATTTGAAATACAGGTAGTGTAACCATTGCATGGATCCCTAAACGTAAAATAAATAAAAAATAATGCTATTAATAAAATAACTGCAAAAATAACCTTTTCTTCAAAGGAACGTTAACTTTCTGTTATGTCGTTCACGTTTTAGGCCCTAAAAAAATATATATATTTTTAAACCAGACCTTCTCATAGCACCAGAAAAAGGTAGGTAGGTAAAGAATATAATTACAAAAGAACATACAGTGTTAAACTTTATTTTGCTACTCTAAAAATAATTTACCCTCCAATACTATGTGGTCCCATATTTTTGGAACCACCATAGTTTTAATATTGATCCTGAAAGAAACTGGCAGCCCAGAGTTTTAAGGATCGGAGAAATGTGAGTTCTTCTACTTGAGCGGGTCAGAATCTGGCTGCAGAGTTTTGTATGAACTGCAGGCGAGACACATGCTTCTTGTTTAGACACCAAAATAAACAGTTAAAACGAGAAGAGACAAACGCATGGATGATACGCTCCAGTTCATGTTAACACCATGGTAATTAAATTAATTGTAAATTAATTAATTAATCGTTCTTGTCTCCAACTGTACTCGGAAATCAGTTTGATCAAATTCTCTTTTCAGCTGTTTTTCTGCACGTCTTTCAACATTTTTGTTGCGTCAGTGAATTTAGGCAGTTTAGTGGTTGTACTAGAAGTAAGTAAGTAAGTAATATTTATTTATATAGCGCTTTTCCAGACCAGGGTCACAAAGCGCTTAAACAATCAAAACAATACTCAAAAAAGTACATACTTTAAAGATCAAGATAATACTGAGAACAACACAGGAGTTCCAGAAAATCAAGGAAAAGCCTGAACAAATAGAAACGTCTTAAGATGTTTCTTAAAGGAGTAGAAGGTCAGAGTCTGAGAAAAGGGGGTCAAAGTTCTTTTTTTTTAACTGAAAACCTTTCCGAAAACACCCGCTCCACCTTTAATTCTAAACCCGTTGCAGCCAAAGCGCACAAGATTTAGCGTCGATGATATGAATGAATTCCAATCGCAGGCACTAACAAAGCAATAATGTCTGTTGCGAGTTCACCATTCTCACCTGGACAAAAGAAAAAAAAAAAAAGGTCCAGACTAACTGATGGACCTGCCAAACGGAGGCAAAGTGGCAATGAAAACACTTTATAGCCGGTGACCTTGCATGATGTAAGAAAAGCTGCACAAGGTCGCAGACGATAAGACACACGGAAAGGGGGGGTAGATCCGAGGAAGTGGACGGGAGGATCTCAGAGGGGCTTGTGAGTGACAGTGAATTTCTACCAGCATTCGATGGTCAGGTGGAAAAAAAAATCACGCAGACAGAAACGTGGGAGAGAAAAGCAGGTTGTGTCAGCGTCGGCCTTGAAAACAACGCATGCATATTTATGGCAACCCTTCTGAAGCTCTCTACAAAAGAAAAAAAAGTCTGGGGTATTGTTGCAGGAACCAGAACGACGGGTGACCTCCTCGTCACGAGGCCTCGGAAACATCGTTCTTGTTGTCTTTTGTCGCGGCGTACAAGAGAGGAACGCTTTCTAAACGCTTATTTATCGAAGCAACGAATGACTTTTTTTTTTTTTCTAAGAGCCTCGTGTTTTCCATTCTTCTCCCAATAGATAGGGATCTTATGACGCACAAGAGCGCCAGAGTTCTCCCGGCTGGGAGATGAGACGGACTCTGAAGGCGGAAGGGCCCCGAGGGCGAGAGAGGGAGCTTTTCCAGGGGACCGAGCGAACAGAGGTCGGCCCCTCGCTCCATCGTCAACAATCCTCACCCCCGCGGTCGGGTTCATTATTTCTATTTGTGCTACTGTCACTATGGAACAGCTTCACCCCCTTCATTCATTAAGTCTCTTTACTTTCTTTCCTCTCCGGTGATGAGGTCCCTCGCGTCCGTTTTCCACATGCGCTCATTTTAATAAATTCAGAGGGGAACAAATCTGACCGCGGGCGCAGAAATGAGGAGATGGTATGTTCAAAAATCGGTCGGTTAAGAAGCCGGAGGGAACAGTGGAATTGCCATTTCCTCCTGACCGGAGTTCTGACTGTAGATACCGTTGCCGAGGAGTTGGCCGGAAGAAGGATTCTATTTTTAAACTTTCAGCTCCAACTTTTTTTTTTTTTTTGGAGCATCTTTTTTTGATCCTTTTAACGCGAGACGGATGATGGAATAGTTGACAGCGACTCATTTGTTCTAACAACAAGATAAGATCAAAGAATCAATTCTTATCACAGAAAATATTGTTCCTTTGAACTCCAGGTTCTTCACAGGCCTCTTGGGAAATTACAAAATAATCAATTTGTGAAGCTCACAGTGGATAGTTTCTGTAGCCAAAGATCAACACGGTACCGTAACAACATGGTGTATTCTTTGGGCTTGTGTGGGTGTCGTTCTTCGGACAACCTTCATTTGTCCAATTTTGTAATTTTCGGCTAAATAATATGTATTGCAGAAGTTAAAGATATTTAGATTCAGAAATACTACAGTGCAAAAAGTTTCACCTACGGCCTCGCGGGCCATAATAAATAGTTTAAAATACTACGATGACAATGTATCGTCTACAATGTTTGTAGTAGGAGCCAAGGTCTCAAGCAGTCAAGCTTCCACATACCCATGATACTCTTTATTGTACTAAGATAAGGTCATTAAGCTAAATGTTGTTCTGTTTTTCAGTATTGATTTTTAAAATATCCATAAAATAAAAGCTTGTCGTTTTGACTCTTTGGAGCATTTGTCGCAGATTTTAATCGCAAAAGTCACACGTAAAAGAAGATTTAAAAAAATATCGAAATAAAACAAATGCTCAAGAGATTACATTGCATTTTGGTGTCAGGAGTATGACGTGTAGAGACGCTTAGATGTTGTGTTTCCATCGGCTTAACATTCAACAAGTAATGGTGGTAAAGGTTTTTTTTTTTTTTTGACCCTGGGCTTGACATCCTTCATAAAAACAGTGTCCCTTAGAAAATGTATTTTAACTTTTATTTCACTTTTATTTAACCAGGAGAGTCCAATTGGGATAAAAAAAAAAAAGAGGCAAAACTATTTTTTAAAAGAGTCAAGAGGCAGCAAAAGATACGCATACGAATCCAAATAAAATTCATGCATAAAATAAAGAACTTTTACAATTGAAAAAGTCTTAATCTGTAGTTCCAGTAAAACTGCTAGTTTCATCCGAAGTTATTCCAAAGTAAAGATAGACTTTTAGTGAGAGCAAAAGCCCTTTTTTCCCACATATTTGTTCCGTTAAACGGATCTTAAAATTTGAACACAAATATTAATGAATAAGTTAATGAATAATGAATAGTGCAGTTTACAAAGCATGGCCTTAAAAAATAAGTTTGTCAACGACACAGTCTCCAGGTTTGACAAAGAAGAACATCCAAATAGAGGTATTAATGCACAATCTCCACTTTCTACCTTGAAAAAGAGAAAGCCCAATATTTGTTTTACAAGATTGTCGTGATGGGGTTTGAACGTCAGGGAGTCATCAGGCAAAATACCAAGATATTTATACGTATGAACTACCTTTATGACATTTCCTTCAAGAGTGGACACCACAGGGAGAGAGCTTTGGAACGATCTTCTCTCTCTTTGCGCTTGATGGATCTACCGACTCCTTTAAGAAACATCTTAAGACGTTTCTATTTGTTCAGGCTTTTCCTTGATTTTCTGGAACTCCTGTTTTGTTCTCAGTATTATCTTGATCTTTAAAGTATATACTTTTTTGAGTATTGTTTTGATTGTTTAAGCGCTTTGTGACCCTGGTCTCGAAAAGTGCTGTATAAATAAATATTACTTACTTAGTGATCCTTCTTGTGGCTCAGTAGGTCATGAATTTCCGACCCATTAAGACACCAAATCCATCTTCTCTTTCGCAATAACCTAAATCAATTATCAACTCATGAAATTTGTGTTAATAATTTGATTGTCTTCTGTGTTTTTGACCCTAGTTTCTGCCTCAGTACTCAATGGGTGCAAGAACTTTTTTAGCAGTGAAGGTAATAAAATCAAAATATGCAGGCATTACATGAAATTGCGTTTATTCTCCGAGCTCAAAGAAATTTTAATCACTTTCAGCGGCAAAAGCGACAGCCCCCATAAATCAGAGTGTTGCTTAATGCAAAAGAAATGTCACTTGGGTCATTTTATTTCAAACAATTTTGTCTCTCGCCGACTTCTAATGTAAAGTTAATACTATTTTGAAGTATTTAATATTGACGACGCCCAGCCACCCCTATATATATATATATTCAATATTTACTGTGTTTATTTCCAAGTTCATGTCAGCAATACATCATCATTCATAGTCGATGTGTGTTGCCACAAATTTTCACTTCATGTTTTCCACAAAATGAAAGCCAAATTAACATATTTGAGCTGATTAAGAGCAAGTCGAGGAGTCGCGGGTTCAACGAGGTTATCGAGGGTCATCGCACGCGGCACTTTGAATGCAAAACAGATCAGGCGCGGAAAATGGTTTTCAGTCAAAAGGAAAATGTCAACTTCCACTGGTGAAATGTCGGCAGGTCACCCGTGTCGTCCGGGTGCGAGATATGAGACAAATATGAATAAATGTTGTCGATAAATACGGATCAATACAAAAGCAATATTGCAAAAGGTATTTTAGAAATATTGCCAACTATTAAAGGTTTTATCTCCTCGATACAAATGTAGAAACCTTGATTATATTATTTATTTTTGTTTTTATAGCATTCTTTGCTCAGTAACTATAGTAACAATAATTTTAATCAAAGTGTGCAACAAAATGTTTTTGAATTTCATAGACAATTCAAAAGTATTTCATAATTAAGATTGAAGATTCAAGGTTGTAAACTGCGTGTGTGCGTCCTCTTTCTTGCAGTTTGATTTTTATTCTTAAAACAAACATTCCTGTAATAACAATCCATTTTAAAGTGAGGGCTCAAGGTCACCGTTTATTTAATTTTTCAAAAACAGCAAAGCACAAAAACATGTTAAAACATCAAAAAATGACTTCAGAATAGAAAAAGGTGCATCAGTGAAAAGTGGATAAATTGGCAGAAAAGCGGATAAAATGATATCAGGTGCAAAAGGTGGACTTGAACAGATGAGTTTTGAAAGGATTAAACTAGTTTATAATTCCTTCTCTACTCTTGTAGTACCACAGAGTACTCCCGTGAGAGTTGAGCGTCAGTACTGTGCAGCTCCAATCAACCGATTGTTAACTTGAAAAGTTTACCACTTACCGAACATGTCCGGGAATACGAGGGGATTTTTTCAAAGCCTTTTAAACTTAAAAGTATACAATCCAATTTCTACCACACATGAAATATTGACACTGATTCACTGCCATCATTCAAATCAACCTCAAAAACCACCTCTTTCATCACCACTTTTTCCACTGTTTCCATTTTCTTTTCTACTTCTCCAGGTTGTTTTGTCCTGAGTATCTTGTACTGTATATATTTAATTTTCATTTTTTTGGTTTATGTAAAGCATCTGTGTACTAGGAAAATGGCTATAGAAAACTATTAGTATTAAAAAATATGGCATTAAAGGCACTTTCTCTGTCAATCCAGACATTTTCTAAGCGTTTGTAAATAAGTAAGTAAGTAATATTTATTTATATAGCGCTTTTCCAGACCAGGGTCACAAAGCTTTAACAATCAAAACAATACTCAAAAAAGTATATACTTTAAAGATCAAGATAATACTGAGAACAACACCGGAGTTCCAGAAAATCAAGGAAAAGCCTGAACAAATAGAAACGTCTTAAGATGTTTCTTGAAGGAGTCAGTAGATCCATCAAGCGCAAAGAGAGAGAAGATCGTTCCAAAGCTTAGGAGCAACAGCCTGAAAAGATTTCTCTCCTCTGGTCCTGAGCCGTGTTCAGGAACCATCAGTAGATTCTGATCCACAGACCTCAGAGCCCGAGCTGGGGTGTAAGGCTGGATAAGATCAGTGATGTAAGGAGGAGCCTGACCTTGAATAGATCTGAAAGTAAGAACCAGAATTTTAAAGTTGATCCTGAAAGAAACTGGACGCCAGTGAAGAGTTTTAAGGATCGGAGAAATGTGAGTTCTCCTACTAGAGCTTGTTAGAATTCTCGCTGCAGAGTACTGAATCAACTGCAGGCGAGACAGATTCTTCTTGTTAAGACATGAAAACAAACTGTTACAATAGTCCAGACGAGAAGAAACAAACGCATGGATTACAAGCTCCAGATCATGTTCCGACAACATTTTCCTAAGTTTAGAGATTTTTCTCAGTTGAAGGAAACAGTTTCTGGTCAGTTTTCTTCAGTGTCGAACAAGAGACATGTCTTTATCAAATACAACACCCAGGTTTCTCAGGCTCAGTTTGACAGACCGACCTAAGTCACCCAAGTACTGACTCAACCCTGGAACCTTATCATCAGCAGCAATCACCAGCTTTTTGTCAGTTCTTTCCTTTTGTGAACAGATTCAAATGGTAATAATGTCTATTTGTATAGCGCCTTTCTAGACCAGGGTCACAAAGCGCTTTGACAGTCATGCATTCACACATACTGATGGGAGTAGGCTGTAACACATGGCGCCAGCTCTGCCAACAGGGTAAAGTGTCTTGCCCAGGGACAAAAGGCCAATCGCACAATCGTCTGGCACTGGGATTGACCCTGCAACCTCTCGGACTGCAACTCAACTACCATCTGAGCTACTAGTATAGTATATTGAAACTAGACAATTCCCCGCCGAGTGGGCTGTGCGCTTTGCCCTGTGACGAAAAAACGATGAAAGCTACGAAATAATAAAACCCCAAGTTGATAATTTGGACTTTTACCTACATTTTAAAGTTTGAATGGTGTTTCTACGTGGGCGTATGCCAGAGCAGGAGATTTTTGAAAAAAACGTTCTCTCGCTTCCCATTCATTCCTTGTTGGCAATTTATCGCTTATTTATTTATAGTTTTTCAGGACTTGATTTGCGAAAAATGTATATTCTGGTGAGAATATTAAAAGCAGTGCGAGAATGAATAAGAAGAAGAGGCCCCCGGGGAATAACAATAGTGTAATAGGCTGTGCTCCGCACAACAGCCCGCTAATAATGACCACTTCGTTCAAGAAGTCAGAGCCTCCCAATTATCCAAGGTCGAGTACCGGGGCCAGCATTTCGACGCAAAAGGCCAAACATACAAGTCCTGCCCTCCTCTGGGAATACAGAGGTATTTCAAGGACAACCAATACATACATTTTTTTTTCCTACATGTCCTGGCACACTCATGGATCATCTCAAGTCATCGCCAAGTCATCCATCAGAGACACGGAGCAGAGCCGTTAGGATGACGATGATGATAATTGAAGGGTAAAATACTCTAAGGCAGGAGTCGGCAACTTCTTTTGTACCACGGACAAGTTCAACGTCAGGATTTTATTCAAGGACTGACGTTCTAATAGTGAAAAAGTAAAAATACAATATCATGACCTGCAAAAAACTACAACCAATTGCATGAAAAAAAACACAATTCACATTCAAAATCACCATAATGCCGAATCAGCAAGAGCTCTGGACTGGTTACAACAAGATGTTTGTGTATTTGTACCCATGTATGTTTTATTGTATGCCGACGATGATGTTCTCTATGTGTGAGACTCCTAGCTTTTAGAGACTTTGTGAGTTTGTGTTCAACCATTTTTTATATGGCATAAGGCTCTGAAACAGTTGTGTTCCTATAGTTGGAGTCAATTTTATTTCAGAGAAAATCAGTTTTCTGTTTTCTAAATGAAACACGTTTTATGTAGTGACAATAAATATAAAGTTTTTTTCTTTCTTTGCGACCCGGTAAAATATGTCCGACAGACCGGTTGAGGACCACTGCTCTAAGCCTTAGAGTCTAAGGTATGTCTAGGACCAAACAAACTCTCTCCGGTTACTTCCTGGAGTTTCCAGCGAAGGTCATCACTGGGGTCTCACCGAACTCCTCAACCAATCCTATGATATTCTAATGATAGCTTCAGGCTGAGCTCTCACAAATCACCATGGCTGTAGAAGCCAAAACGCTCAGATTAAATCCATCCTTGCGTCCACAGTTTTCACACCGGCATTACCTCGTTATCGATCTCGCGCCCGACTTGATTTTAAATAGTCGAAAGTTTCTAATGGTGCCCTCAGGACGAATCGTAAACATGATGCATCGCTGACCTTTTCGTCAAGCGCCGTAATCATTTCCAACATCAGACGTGTAGCTTGTACTCGTCTTTGCCGTCGGATTATTTATCCTCACGCGAGGACAAGCTCGGATTTTTACGACCTTGCGGCCTTTACTTTGGACCAACTTTATTTTATCCTACTTGACATTAAAAGATTCTCCGGACACAAACGTGACTGGAGGGCTTACGTTTTCAAATGATTATGATATTGTGCAGGTGAGGCTCGCTTCCTCAAGGGTATGCCGGCGGAATTGTCAACCTTTTCCCTCAAATTTTTATTTATTTCATTCCTGCAGTGGAGCTAATTTGGCTGAACGTCAGCAGAGAAGGCTGAGAGATAACCTTCATATCAGCAGCTGCTCTCTCATTAGTCCCCCTTCAGTTTAGTAGCTGGCAGTGAGCTTTTACCTTTGAGCACGGTTGTTAAAATGCCAGACCGACCGTGAGTTAGTGGGAGCCAAAGGTCTCGTTGGAAGTTACGGTTCATCTCGACTGTAAGGTTTAATTAGGGTTTAAAGTTGTACGAAATCCTACATACATGGAAATCTGACAAGCCTTTCTAGACGTCAGATTATCAATGGACGCTCTATTGTCCGTCCATTAGGTCGTCAACCATGAAGTCTGTAAGTAAGTAAGTAATATTTGTAGAGCGCTTTTCTAGACCAGGGTCACAAAGCACTTCAACAATCAAAACAATATCAAATAAAATATATACTTAAAAGATCAAGATAACAGAGACAAACACAGAAGTCTCAGAGAATCAAGGAAAAGCCTGCATGAATAAGTGTCTACAGATGATTCTTGAAGGAGTCAGTAGATCATCAAACACAGAGATCGTTCCAAAGCTTAGGAGCAACAGTCTGGAAGGATTTCTCTCCTCTGGTGCTGAACTGTGTTCAGGAACCATCAGTAGATTCTGATCCACAGACCTCAGAGCCCGAGCTGGGGTGCAAGTCTGGATCAGATCACTGATGGAAGGTCTGACCATGAATAGATCTGACAGTAAGAACCAGAATTTTAAAATTGATCCAGAAAGAAACTGGCAGCCAGTGAAGAGTTTTAAGGATCAGAGAAAAGTGAGTTCTTCTACTAGAGCGGGTCAGAATTCTGGCTGCAGAGTTAGAGCAGTGTATCAACTGCAGGTGAGATAGATCCTTCTTGTTTAGACATGAAAAGAAACCGTTACAATATTCTAGTCGAGAAACAAACATGGATTATAAAATCCAAATCATGCTGTGACAACATTTTCCTAAATTTAAAGATTTTTCTCAATAAATCCAGTATATCTTGGCTGATTGGTCCTTCTTACCGACCCTGACCAGTTATATATGCTTCGATTGCAAGTGCCAATACGTCCTAGGTCCAAGTTTGGTTTATAATAAACACCATGCATGACTCGTCATACTTGCTTGGACATTACATGCCAGATTAACGAAGAAGAAAGTGTTGGATTAGGTCTCTCAATCTTGGCCAACGCACAAGTGCTATAGGACATTTTGGTTCAGAGGACCAGTCGCTACATTAGAGACGAAACAGTAAAATCAGAAAATAAATATTGTTGGGTTTTGTCATATTTTTAAGTGGTTTCCCTCATGGCACTCGTTTCCTCCTGCACTAACAAACATACAGTATCTACACAAAGATGAATAAAGTCCTCTATATTGTCAGTAAATGCAGGAGTGTGTATGATTGATTGATTTTATGAATTTACTTTTAAGCACTGTGTGCTCTGTTACAGACTGGCCTCCTGTTCACGGTGTCTGCCTCTTGCCCTATGCAGCTGGGATATAATTCATCTCATTAAGACCTCAAAAAGGTAATAACCAATATAAAATGATTAAATTACTTTATTTAACCGTCTCAAGGTCAAGTTCTGTTTCATTTTCATTGATTTGGTTCGTTTGATTCAATTAATCTTTGTAGGAATTTCATATCTCAATTTCTTTAATTATTTTCCTAAAGTCAAAGACAGAAGCAAGGGGGTTGTTTTTATAGATATATTGTTTTGTATTTTTAGGGTTTGTTTGTTTTACTTCACTTATCTTTGTTTTACTTCAGTGTTTTAAATTTTTTTTAATGTATTGGTGAATTTTAGATACATCAATTGCAGGGCAAAAAATAAATAAAATATTAATAAGAAAATAACTTTCTGCCCAGAAGTAATTTCTACCGACGATGGCACACTCATAAAATACTTAAATACATTGTAATTATCTTTGTTGCCAAAAACATGAACGTCTTGGTTGAAATAAAACCTTCAAATCAACATTTCTTCCCTAAAAAAATTTTTTCCCACTAAAAACAGTCCTTAAATATAGATTTATTTATTTTTTCCTGAACAATTCCTCATGTCGAGGCTTCAGTCCAAGATGGACGTTACAGACGAACAGTATGGAGGTATTTGGATGTTTTTAAGTGTCTTTTTTGGATGAAGATGAAGACGAAGACAACTGAGCTCCAGTCGCTACATTAAAATGAACAAACATTTTTGTCTATAACTCTAATAACAGATCACTCTTATTTGAGGGTTGAAAAGGAGCGAAAGTTCGATTGAACTATCACTTTAAGTTACAATCACAGATACAACCAAATATACTTTCTCAAGCTAAACCTTTCAGATTAGTAACAGGCTAATAAAAATACATTTTTAGCATTAAAAGAAAAGTCTTTTACTGAATATTAAAGGGAAGAACTTCATGAAAAACCTCCAAAACAGCAAAAATAGGTTGTTAAATGAGTCTACACACAATACATTAGTGCGAGTCTCGACCCAGTTAACTCTCTTGCTCCTCGGATAAAAGACAAAGCATATTTCAAGACAAGCAATTATTTGATATTTCAGAAAAAAAAAAAGTTCACTTTAATGTCTCTTTATTGCTGCCGGGCAAATTAGACACTCCACTAATTAGACCGACAGGAAGGAAAATTCAGCGCAAAACAATTTAACAACCAGTTTAACAACAGCTTGGTAAGTCGCTGCTGACAGAATTGGGGCAAATATTATAAAGAATTAATGGCATATGCCAACGTGGGGCTACTCCGCGAGTCTGTCAGAGCATGTATTGGCTGTTGGAACACGCTAGGAAATGACACGCCGGATAAATAGTGTGCGATAATTGCCTGAGCTCACGCATCATGAACCGTGCGAGACGGAGATAGTGCTACCTGATCCTGGCCACGACTCTTATCGCCACAATGTCTGTCACTGGAAACCGCACGGTGTGGCAGGAAAAACGGAAATGGAGTGCGAGTCATTTTTACATTCGTGATGAATGTCATTTACTTTTTTTTCCCCCCCACTGTTGTTTTCGAGTCTCTCGGGGCTTCAGCCTCGATCCACAAACAAATACACCTCCGGCAATACTGCCGTGAAGGGAGGAGCGAATCGCTTCCAACCGTCTCCGAATCTCATTCGGCCGCAGACGCGCCGAGACAACAGGGAGGTCCAACATCAATAAAGAAACACTATAAACATATTATTAATAAGCTACGCTGAATTTTTTACCGCCCATGGAAGTAAATACAATTTTGGAAAATTGCTTTCGCTCGCTGCGTTTATGGCATCAATAACGTAACACAATCAGTTCTATCGCTCCAGTTTGAAGTCGCTGAAACACAATTGGATTCAAATTGTGTTTAACCTCAGACTGCAACAATGTTATTGAATTTTTTTTCGGTATTGAGCGTTTATCGGTTTTACGTTTATTGTGTATTCAACCTTTTTTTGCAGAGAAAGCTTTTTTTCCTCCCACAGGTGTCAACTAGACCTGGGCAAAGTGGGGCCATTGATACTGAAATTAAAATATCACTTTAAAGTATTATATGTACTTATTATTAGTGATGTCTCTGACTGTCGGAACTCGAAGCGTCTGTCAGGGAATTCACATTTATTTTCCGTAAAGCAAGTGTTGGGGACATATGTAGTGATGTTCA
The DNA here is from genome assembly GCF_982586985.1 of Callionymus lyra. Lineage (NCBI taxonomy): Eukaryota > Metazoa > Chordata > Actinopteri > Syngnathiformes > Callionymidae > Callionymus > Callionymus lyra. The sequence continues at coordinate 6,538,733 of NC_141829.1, forward strand.
AACCTCGTGGCTTCTTTTGAAATTGGAAATATAGCAACAGATCACCTCATATCTTTTGGATTTTGGCAGATTTTTGAAAGCGACCGACCTTTAGTCCTTCTGGAGCCTCCAAGAAAGTACATTTTCTCCTGTGTTTCTCACGAAATACAGTATAAGTCCATATATCCATTCATAAATACATCAATAACAATCCTGTGATTCATTTACAAAAGCGGGTGAAATATTCTCAAAAAAAATAAACTGCCTGAAGCCAAATACTGTAGAAAACTTGCTATTCTAAAAATTATATTTTTTCCCCCAAATACAAGTAATTCAACCACATTCTGTACATTTAAGCACAAATCAGGTCAAGAGCTTCACACTTATTGTCCACTTGGTGGCGCAGTAGAGCAAAATGAAGCCTCATGAAGCTCCGGCTCAAGGATGAACTTCCTGGAGGAAACCAAATCTTCAAAATCAACATTTGAACTAGAAGTTGAAAAGTGGACAAACAATATTTTCCTCCCGAAAACAAAACATTACTTATTTTCTACATTTGAATACAACAACAACAACATGTTAAACTTATTATCAATACGTTTTTTTGAAGGTTATAATCTACAGAGACTAAATATCTTGAATCTTACCCTATCTTAACCACTAAAAACTATTTAAAAATATATTTTTTTGTTTTTCTAAACTTTTGAGGCTTGAGTGTTGAGGCTTCAATCCAAGAGGGACGTTACAGACGAGCAGTGTTTGGATGTTTTCAAGTGTCTTTCTGGACGAAGACGACGATAACTGAGCTCCAGTCGCTACATTAAAATTAACAAACATTTGAGCACAAATCATGTCAGAGCTTCACACTTATCGTCTGCAAATGAAGCCTCACGAAACTTCGGCTCAAGCCTGAACTACTCGGATGGAAGGCTTCAGTGGTTCACGAGGCTTTATCTCTTCATCACCAATATCTTGATTGAAAACAATTTTCAATCTATCGTTAATAAATCTTTATGCATGTATTGTAAAAGAAAGTAAACAAAAATACATGCCTATTTCCACATGATAAACTTCAAATAAAAATAAACTAAATTGAATGATTTCTGTTGAGCTTCTTTCAAACAATGTGACAACAAAGTTGGTGAAACCACTTCTTATTTCTTCAACAATGTACATGGAAGGAAGATCATTTACTCACAATGCGGTCCAGTGGCAAAAGATTCAAGGAGAGTTTACTTCCTGCTTTTAACACCTGTATGACCTCAAAGGTCATCGGGGGCTACCATCTCAGGGGGTGTGTGTGTATATTGAGTGGCAGTTTCAAACGTATACTTTGATATCACATCTTTTTATTTACTGCAGATGTGTGTGAATGAAGATGGTTTAATTTAAAATGTTTGTGTTGAACATGATCTGAGTTGTGTTACAATATTTGAAAGGGAGGACGTTGGAGTTCCCCTGCAGGTTGGTTCAGTCCAGGGTGATTCTTGTCATGGTTTTTATTACAGATGGTTCAATGAAGCCTCATGAAACAGTTTCATAGTGAAGCCACTCTGTCACGAAACAGTGTCTTACCTTTAAAAAGGCCACTAGATGTCAGTCTAAGTTTGAAAATGAAGCCAAGTTTCATTGAATTAGTAGATCAGAGCCAAAGAGTTTAAAGCACAGAGTGACATCTAGTGGCCATTAAGACACTGTTTCATGACACAGTGGCTTCACCTCCAAACTGTTTCATGACACCTCATCAGCCCATCACTAGCCTTCAGCATAAAAAGGGCAGTCGATCATGTGATTAGAAATGTTCAGTTTTGCAAATACTTTTCCGGAAACATTGTTTTTTTCTTTTGATTCACAATTAAATTACTGCTCGACCCTGATTTGTGAGTCTGCCTCCTACAACTCATCTACTCAGACCAGCCGTCTGACATACAGATCACTCAAATATACTCAAATAAGATAGATTTATTTTACGTTTATGTATGTTTTGATCATTGTACGGCTTCTTTTTTTTATTCGTTCCGTGTGTATTTTGACTTGAAAGCCCCTCACAGAAGATAGTTACGCAATTTGGCCCATCCCTGGTTTTATCTATGATAAGAGAAACACATTTATTTTGCAACCAAATGTTTTCGTATAGTTTATAATATAACATTTTTCACTTTGAAAATCTCCAGTTACACAATGAGTAATAAAGATACTGAAACAGGGAATCGTCCAGTATTTCAAGTGTTTGGGAACATTTTGTGGTTATAAAAGCGTCTGAGTTTATTTGTACTGTCTTTTTAAAAAATAAACGATCCGAAAGGCAGTCGTCTGTTAAGAGAATGGATCCATGATTCTTCTCAATGAGTTGCTGAAGCTCTTTGTGAAGAGAACAATTTTAGAAAGACACTCAATCAACGAGACAACCTCGATGTGGGTGCAGAATGGAAACATAAGTTACAATTGTTTGAGGGTTGCTTTCCACTAGGTTTGTATTAACGAGAATCGGATAGTACAATAGTATCAAGTACATACAGGGTCAACGATACAATATATCGTGAAAGTGTAGTAACAAAGATTTATGTGTAGTATTGTCAAGTACTTGACTCTGGTGTTGTGATAGTGTAGTAACAAGTATATATGTGTAGTATTGTTGAGTACTTGACTCTGGTGTTGTGATAGTGTAGTAACAAGTATATATGTGTAGTATTGTTGAGTACTTGACTCTGGTGTTGTGATAGTGTAGTAACAAGGATATATGTGTAGTATTGTTGAGTACTTAACTCTGGTGTTGTGATAGTGTAGTAACAAGTATATATGTGTGGTATTGTCGAGTACTTGACTCTGGTGTTGTGATAGTGTAGTAACAAGGATATATGTGTAGTATTGTCGAGTACTTGACTCTGGTGTTGTGATAGTGTAGTAACAAGTAACTATGTGTAGTATTGTCGAGTACTTGACTCTGGTGTTGTGATAGTGTAGTAACAAGGATATATGTGTAGTATTGTCGAGTACTTGACTCTGGTGTTGTGATAGTGTAGTAACAAGGATATATGCGTAGTATTGTTGAGTACTTGACTCTGGTGTTGTGATACTGTAGTAACAAGGATATATTTGTAGTATTGTCGACTACTTAACTCTGGTGTTGTGATAGTGCAGTAACAAGTATATATGTGTAGTATTGTCGACTACTTAACTCTGGTGTTGTGATAGTGCAGTAACAAGGATATATGCGTAGTATTGTTGAGTACTTGACTCTGGTGTTGTGATACTGTAGTAACAAGGATATATTTGTAGTATTGTCGACTACTTAACTCTGGTGTTGTGATACTGTAGTAACAAGGATATATGTGTAGTATTGTCCAGTACTTGACTCTGGTGTTGTGATACTGTAGTAACAAGGATAAATGTGTAGTATTGTCCATTACTTGACTCTGGTGCTGTGATAGTGTAGTAACAAGTATATATGTGTAGTATTGTCCAGTACTTGACTCTGGTGTTGTAGTATTTACAGACCACATGACTCTTGATGAAGTTGTAACTGCTTTCATTTGTTTTCAAACCAAAATATGTCCAATTATCAGCTTTAAAAGCTGCTTCAGTCACTGTATCCTCTCGTCCTCAGTCATCAATTGGGTTTTCATTGTTCCTTTAGCAGCGGAGGAATTAATGGCTGATCCCATTTAGCGGCCAAAGTTTTAATTGCAACACAAACATGAACAACTGCTATGTATATCTGAATGTAAATTGTACATTTTAAAATCCTTGTTTCATAAGAACTTTATTGAACCATAAAACATAAACCATAACCATAAAGAAACTATGAAACAACAATTCAGTCTGCCTTATCTTTAGGTTACATTTTTTTTTTTCACGTTGAATTCTACACTGAATTTAATCCTTGCATTGAAAGAAAATAGACGATTCTTAAAAACGTGATAGTTTTCAAATTCAAAGGCTGATTTTGATGCGGTGTAAAAAATTAATATTCAAATTTACTTTTATATGCGACACCACACCTGCAGTTTACATAAGATTTATTTATAACTTCATCCTTCACAGCTAAATCAAAATGAATATTTTTATTGACGGACAAAAACAAATTTAATTTTAAATGTTTTGTTACAATTTAGGCTCCTCCCCCAACATATGACAACGATAATTCCTTGATAAACTGTTGAATATGAGGGAAAAAAAACAATATCTTAGCATCAACATTTTCTTCCACCAACACTTTTTGCGATAAGAACTTCTGCTTCTTCATCCATTCATTTTTGATCGAGCCCAACCGTGCAAAAAAAAAAAAAGAAAAAGTGAGAAAACATCTTTTGTCATGTTAACGTCCGCCTTGACACGATTACGCACAAGAACACTTCTGAGTAAATGGAAATACCACTGAATAAAAACTACCTTTTTGAACTCGTATCAAACACTCAGACTCACTTGACCGTCATTATAGAGATTAACTGGGAAAAAGTATTAAATATGACTGAGGAATGTGTCCTTATAAAACACTTCTGGTACATCTCAGCATCAATGGCTGTACCTCATTGTACTGCCTCGCAGCCTTGCTTGTATTAAAAGTACAAGGGGCGTCTCTCGACGTTTCAAAACCCACTGGTGGTGCTTCACAGATCAGTGTCAGAGGAGCTCGCTCGGAGGAGCTCTTGACTCCAGATGTATCCATTTGTCAGCGGCTCACAACAATGCATCCGCAGTGACCTCTGAAGCAATGGCAGATGGACTGAAGCGTCCTTGAGGTTGGCCACTTACCCCTGCGCCGTCTTCGTGTCGGTACTGCCTCCAGTCGCGGCCCGTGTCGCTGTAGAGCAGCATATAGCTGCTGACCCAGTCCCAGCTATCGTAGCAACCTTGCGTGGCCACGGCCGTCACCTCCATTTGCTCCCGGAGGTCCACCTGGAGCCAGGGCTCCTGGTCCGTCACCATGGGAGACCACCCGCCGGCTCCTGAGGGGAAACACGGGAAGAATCCATTAGATATCGATGCGGTCCATTGTCGTGGTTCAAGCTTGTTTCAACCCCCTGGACGGTGAAGTAAAAATAAACCTGGGTTTACTATTATTGTAGTTACTGTCAGAACAGACGCCTTCCATTCATTACTTACTAGAAGATTAGTGACACAGTGTTTGAAAGGCAGGAAGGACTTTGAATATGTATTTACACCACATTTTTACAGCATCAAAATCAGACGTTGAGTTTCAAGAACCATCAAATTAGAGTTAAAAATACTGATGTAGGACGGAAACATAAGTTAAATTGTTTGAGGGTTGCTTTCGACTAGGGGTTTGTATTAAGAATATGGGGGTTTATATAAGAATCAGATAGTACAATAGATATGATAGATATGTCACGATACAGGGTCAAAGATACGATATATTGTGATAGTGTAGTAACAAGTATATATGTGTAGTATTGTCCAGTACTTGACTCTGGTGTTATGATAGTGTAGTAACAAGTATATATGTGTAGTATTGTCCAGTACTTGACTCTGGTGTTATGATAGTGTAGTAACAAGTATATATGTGTAGTATTGTCCAGTACTTGACTCTGGTGTTGTGATAGTGTAGTAACAAGTATATATGTGTAGTATTGTCCAGTACTTGACTCTGGTGTTGTGATCGTGTAGTATCAAGGATATATGTGTAGTATTGTCGAGTACTTGACTCTGGTGTTGTGATAGTGTAGTAACAAGTATAAATGTGTAGTATTGTCGAGTACTTGACTCTGGTGTTGTGATAGTGTAGTAACAAGTATAAATGTGTAGTATTGTCGAGTACTTGACTCTGGTGTTGTGATAGTGTAGTAACAAGTATAAATGTGTAGTATTGTCGAGTACTTGACTCTGGTGTTGTGATAGTGTAGTAACAAGTATCCGGATCCTCAAATGTTTCGGGAAAATGTACAAACATGTGCAGCCCTTTTTATAAAACATCCCGAGGGAACAAAACCTGTCAGCAATACGGGGAGGAATCAAACATTGACAATCAAGGGACAAGAACACAATCACCTGACAAACAGGAAAATAGATTCTAAAAAACAAGAAGGATGAAACAAAACAGTTGTCTTTTCATTTCATAAACAAAATACTTCTGTATATGAGAGAGTAAAGCAAGATGCATTCCATGTTATTAAGCTATGTTGAACTGCGTTGTTAAAGAACAGATCAGTGTGTTTAAGTACAACATCAAATGTTGTTTTACATTAAAATAGAATTTAGATGATTCCATATTTTCAGGGGTTGGAATCTGTCTTTTGCAGTTGCTACATGATGGGCTGTTTGTATGTAAGTTATTTAGTCATTTATATTTATAGAGCGCTTTTCTAGACCAGGGTCACAAAGCGCTTAAACAATCAAAAAAATACTAAAAAAATATATATATACTAAAAAGATCAAGATAACACTAAGGAAAGGAAGGAAGGAAGGAAGGAAGGAGGGTAGGTAGGTAGGTAGAGGTAGAGGTAGAGGTAGAGGTAGAGGTAGAGGTAGAGGTAGAGGTAGAGGTAGAGGTAGAGGTAGAGGTAGAGGTAGAGGTAGAGGTAGAGGTAGAGGTAGGTAGTAGGTGGATAGGTAGGTTGGTAGGTAGGTAGGTAGGTAGGTAGGTAGGTAGGTAGGTAGGTAGGTAGGTAGGTAGGTAGGTAGGTAGGTAGGTAGGTAGGTAGGTAGGTAGGTACGTAGGTAGGGAGGTAGAGGTAGAGGTAGAGGTAGAGGTAGAGGTAGAGGTAGAGGTAGAGGTAGAGGTAGAGGTAGAGGTAGAGGTGGGTAGGTAGGTGGATAGGTAGGTTAGTAGGTAGGTAGGGAGGTAGGGAGGTAGGGAGGTAGAGGTAGAGGTAGAGGTAGAGGTAGAGGTAGAGGTAGAGGTAGAGGTAGAGGTAGAGGTAGAGGTAGAGGTAGAGGTAGAGGTAGAGGTAGAGAAGGGTAGGTAGGTGGATAGGTAGGTTAGTAGGTAGGTAGGTATGTAGGTAGGTAGGTAGGTAGGTAGGTAGGTAGGTAGGTAGGTAGGTAGGTAGGTAGGTAGGTAGGTAGGTAGGTAGGTAGGTAGGTAGGTAGGTAGGTAGGTAGGTAGGTAGGTAGGTAGGTAGGTAGGTAGGTAGGTAGGTAGGTAGGTAGGTAGGCAGGTTGGTAGTTAGGTAGGTAGGTAGGTAGGTAGGTAGGTAGGTAGGTAGGTAGGTAGGTAGGTAGGTAGGTAGGTAGGTAGGTAGGTAGGTAGGTAGGTAGGTAGGTAGGTAGGTAGGTAGGTAGGTAGGTAGGTAGGTAGGTAGGTAGGTAGGTAGGTAGGTAGGTAGGTAGGTAGGTTGGTAGTTAGGTAGGTAGCTAGGTAGGTAGGTAGGTAGGTAGGTAGGCAGGCTGGTAGTTAGGTAGGTAGGTAGGTAGGTAGGTAGGTAGGTAGGTAGGTAGGTAGAAACAGATACAATGATGTTCATCGATTCATCCATTGTAACACATAGATGGATGAAGATACACATTGAGAGGTGGTTCTTTCCACCTACATGTCAACAAACATGTCACTTGTCAGGAAAATGCTAATGTGTTCATGGAGGAAAAAAAGGCAAATGTAAAGGAGCGACAGAAGTGACAGAAGACAGCGACACAAGGTCACTCCATAGCAACGAGCAGCTCCCCTTGAGAATCCATTTCCATCTTTAATCATCTGAAGTGAGTGGGGAAAAAAAAAAAAGGCCGGCAACAGCTGGTTTCGCTCCCGACTCCTCTGTATCTGGAGCGTCACGAATCCACGCCGGAACATTCTCTGCGGCACTCACCGTCTCGTCTGTTGAGCCTGGCGTGGTGAGCGGCGTAGCTGACGGAGGACTGAGTGGAGCTCTGAAAGGACGACTGGGGTAACGGGGACGCCAGAGGACTGTTGCAATTATCTGTCGGAGAAAACAAACAAGAGGAAAGCAAGGATGAGAAGCCGCTTCATGCATTTCAGAACAACACGGAGCAGGAATCTCAATAGTATGGATTCGTAACGTCACTCCTTTACTCACAGGGAAGGGAATTAAAAAAATGCTGTGTCGAATTTCTTTTTTTAAATGTATAATTATTGTGAGATAGGAATACTTTTCTTCTGTGTAAACCTAAATCAGAAAATCAATAAGTAATTATTTTTATAGATGTTCCCTCTGCACTTCCAGATTGAATCTCCGGGGGTTGGCTGCCGTAAATCCAAACGGCGCGAACGTTTGGATTTGAAGGAATGACGTTTGTTAATTGAAAGTGTGAGAGATGATCATTCCATGTTGGGGCGTGTAATTCAAAGTGTGACGAGCGAAGACGTCCCACGCCTTAATGTAACTTCATCAGCATGACAAGTCATCATCTCGTCCTCGTATCCCAGACCGCCATGTTGCCCGTGTTGAGACGTTTCAGACACACATACCACTTAATAAATTGATTAAATATGTGATGAATATTTTTCTGGATCTAATATAATTATCTCGCCATGAAATCTCAATGATATACTGTGTATTAGGAAATCAACTTTTAATGATCCAGTCATACGTCTGATTGATTTCGTATGAAAAACATTGATGCAGTGCCTTCCAAACTATTTATCTTTTCCTTCCTGTGGAGTTGATTTGTTGTTTTAATGGTTGCAGGTTCTATTCCAGTTTGAAGTAACTCTTGAAATCTTCGTTGAGTTTGCAGGTTTTGTTAAAATACAGATATTATGGATGTTTTTTTCTTTAATTATCCATAGAATTGTCCTGATATAGACATTCAACCTGTTCAGGTTTTCCTGCTCCTTCACGAGCGCACTACAGTAGATCACACTCTGTTCTCTATGATGTATTTTTTTTGTTCTATCTTGAAACAAACACTATTTCTAAATCTCACGTAAATTTAAAAATTTGTTCTGTGCTATTTAGGATTTACGACACAGCTTATGAGGCTTCATGACACATTGTTATAATATTTGGTTGAACTGTCTTAACTGACACATTTGTATATCATTTATTTTTTATATGAACACATTAGACATTTAAAAAAAACACCATTTAATCACCAGGTTAATATTATATATTATTATTATATAATCATAATCAGCGACTTCATTTTCAGAGCTTCGTGGTGGAGAGTGTTTATGGATTATATACAACATACACACAAAATAATTTTAAGTGAAATAAAACAGATCTTTCACATCGTTTGTTTGGTTTATCCACTGGAACAATCTGATATGATGAAGCTTCATGACTCATTGCCTTCATCATCTCAGAGCTCAGTACATGGTCAAAACTGACATGAGGTTGCATTAAAGCAGTTGTTAAAAGGGAAAATTTTGTAACATTCAGTTTGATATTTTTTGCGAGCTTCTATTGATTTGGTGGCTAAGAGGGAAGCATTGAAGACATAGATATTTGTTGGACTTGTGGACACTGTATCGTGAAACCTCATTAGCTGTTTCATTAAACCTCATTAGCCGCTTACTACTGAAAACAGCAGAACCTTCAAATCAAGTACATTTTGGGGGGGAAGATTTTTTATATTGTTTGATTGGTTTATCCACTTGAAGCTTCATCAATCAGGGTCTTCATTTTCAGAGCTGAGTATGTGGTGCTCTCAGGTTTAAAATGATGTATAGTAAGATTAAAGCATTGTAAAATAGGAAAGAGGGAAATAAAGGGGAAATATTGTGGGCTCTTTAAATACAGGCAATGCTTCACGAAGCTTCACCCTACAGAGATAACACTCATCACTCAAAAGTACTGATGAGCTAATGAATGCTTCTTAAAACAGGGTATGAAGCTTCGTGATACAGTGTTGTAACAATCAGTGTTAAAATTGTGTGAGGGTTCATTGCTTTAGTGGTTCATAGACAAGCCTTCTGAAGCTAAATTAATCTTCAGAGCTGTGTCTAAAATCACATACTTGAGTACTTAAAGTAAGTATTTTCAGTGCATAAGTACGTCTCAATTCTTAGTATGTGAAGTATAGTGCGCCATACAAACTAAATTGTCACTAAAACGCCCACAAAACTGAGTATGGATCGATGGACACTTTCTACACTAAACGGCTCCATCTTAGTGACGTTGACGTTGTAAAAGGAATTTACGTCACTATCACTCAAATGTAGTGTATTTTCAGCAGCAGTAGGAGGATGACACTTCGGTGCTGATACCGGCGTAAATATCTCGCCAATATTTAGTTTCTCATATTTCTTGATCCTGCCAGCAGGTGTCGCTAGTGTTCCTACAGCTGGTTGAAATCTTTGTTAAATAGTAGTAGATGAAGAAGCAGTCGCGTCATTTCCTGTTAGTGCGTAGCAGCAGAGTTTGATTTGAGACATACTATCTGTGGAGAATTAGTTACTAGTTAGTACGTACACTATCCTGATGCATACTAGATATATAAGAGAAGTATGTGATTCGTGACACAGCACTAGTCTTCGTGTTTACATTATGGAATCTCATTAGCTTTTTCATGAAACCTCATTAACCCTTTACTGATAAAAAAAGAAAGAGAAATACCTTCTGAGAAACAAATCTGTTATCAAAGGACTGTTTTTAAGATACAAAAATGAAAGGGTGAAAACTTTATTCTCTGATATAAATGAAGAACTTATTTGCCTTCATATCCGTGTGGCCTTTTATTGTGTTTAAACTGTCAAAGCCTGGATTAAACAACATTCTGTGGTGGTGTTTTTAAAGCCTGGATTGGGTCAAAAGAAAACACAGGTCCCTCTCTTATCCAGCTCTCAGAGGCTTCAAACAGTTGATTAACCTGAGCGCTGACCCTTTTCAGTGAGAAAGAAACAGTCCTTTATGCGCGGACGTGTGTGTGTGTGTTTGTGGTGTGTGTGTGTGTGTTTAATCCGGCGCCTCGGACATGACATTACATCAAGCCATGCAACAGGCAGCAGGAGATTTAGAGTCCAACGATCTTAAACCTGTCAATCTTCCTCAGATCCATCATCGCCCGCCAAACCAAAAAAAAAAGGAGAAAAAAATATATCCCAGTATCCGGAACGGCAACAGTCGTTCAGATATGTGCTGACTGCGGCGTTCAGGCGCGGGATGTGAGAAAATAATGAAAACTGGCACCGGCCTGATTACAATTATTCGCCTCCATCACAGAGCAGTTCACTCCTCTAAGTGTTGGATGACTTTTGCTCAAGGATGTGAAAAGACTTATTCTTCTTGGAGTAACGCACGCATTCCGAGCACATCTGGGGTGGTAATTGGCCATCCGTCTGGCCGACAAACAACACAACAGAGCTGACAGCATGTGCCGCCGATTCCTCTCTCGCCATCCCAGTGAATTGCAGCTGACCTGCTTTGATTGCTCTCAGATCACTCGCCAAGAGATTTTCCTAATCCCGATTTCAAGTGTGACGAAAGTGGATCACGCCGTCTTGTCCGAGACTCAAATTGTTAGCCGGGGCTCTACTGCAGATGTTCATCGGGGGTGTGGGGTGGGGATGAGAGCGCTGGCGTGCCAACGTGGCACAACTGGGGGTTATTATGCAAGCATGGGCTTCTTAATCTGTCAAAGTATCCCAAATCCCACTTTTGATCCCAAATGAATAAATCTGACTCTTCTTATTCCTGCTTTATACTTCCGTCCCGTTCTGAAAGATGCTTGCAGTTCAAAAGTCTACAGGAAGAAAGTTGATGGGAAAGTTTCGATTTCTTAAACCAAAGTAACTTTTTTTTATTATTTGTTACATAAAATACTTAAATATAGTGATTTATAACAAAATAAATAACATTTTTCATGAGATCGGCAAATTAAAAAACACCAGAAATTAAGCGCTTTGTGACCCTGGCCTGGAAAAGCGCTCTACAAATATTACTTACTTACTTACTGTCCAAGAAAATATTTGAATTGTTGATGTAAAGGTAAATTTAGGTCGATAACGGATGGTACGAGGACTGGTTAAGCATCTTGACGTGGTGCTACCAGAGATAACTAGATTAGAACGGTTATTAAAAGTATTTTACTCAATTTATAAAATCTTGTATCAATATTGATATTCAATTTATTGATTTATCTTTATGTAATACCTCAGATCTGAACTTTCTTATCATATTTGCAGTTTTTAATATAAATAATTAACGTGTGATTTGTGGCTCTTTTTATATATCCTTGTGGTGTCGAAAATGATATTGAGTATCACATATTTCCTTGAGTATCGCAAGTATCAAGTCGAACATTACGTTATTGTAAAAATCCTATTATTAAGATCTCTGTGTTTAGAAATGATATGAAGTTTTCATTGGTAATCAGAGCGACATATAGGTACCTAGAAACAAGCTTTTATAGCAAAAGTAGCAAATCACTGATATGATTCAAAGAAAAACTACGGTATGAAAATATTCAAATGAAAATTAATTTAAAACCATCAACAACAACAAATACTCATGATCATTCTAAATCAATGCAAGAAATTTAAAATAGCATATAACAATGAACATCAATACTTGATAATAAAAAAAAAACGATCGAATTTTTACTCATTTCTATTATTTGAGTTCTCTTTAGTTTCATCTACTGATGGTTAGATTTAACTTCATCCAACACTTTAATAATCTATCACGATACAGTGTCTTCATTTTGAAAGGCCACTAGATGGCAGTCTAAGTTTGAAAATGATGACAGGTTTCATTGAATAAGTCAATCAGAGATAAAGATGATAAAGAAAAGTCTCCCATCTAGTGGCCTTTAAATATGAAAACAATGCATCATGATACTTCCTCAGTAGTTTCATTTAAAATCATTAACACATCACTAGGCTTCATAAAACAGTGTCCTCTTTTTTAATGGCCACCAGATGGCACTCTCTGCTTTATAACCTTTGGCTCTGAACCACTAATACAATAAAACTTTCATATGGAGCATCTTCTAAACTCTGAAAACGTTGACACTGTATAATAAAACCACATCACTGATTTCATGAAACCTCATCTGGATAAGAAAAGCTCTTTTTCAAAACGTAAAAAAAACTGTTTGTTTGTTTTTATTGGGGGGGGGGTTGTTATTTATTTATTGAAATACAAACAAAAACATGAGTCTCTTATTTTATATACTGTGTTTTATGGTATTGATTTATTTTATTTACTGTATTATATAAAGCTTAGGAGCAACAGTCTGGAAGGATTTCTCTCCTCTGGTCCTGAACCGTGTTCAGGAACCATCAGTAGATTCTGATCCACAGACCTCAGAGCCCGAGCTGGGGTGTAAGTCTGGATCAGATCACTGACCATGAATAGATCTGAAAAGTAAGAACCAGAATTTTAAAATGATGCTGAAAGAAACTGACAGCCAGTGAAGAGATTTAAGGATCAGAGAAATGTGAGTTCTTCTACTAGAGCGGGTCAGAATTAGGGATGAAGTCGAGGTGACAGAAAAATGTGACAGAGAATATATTCATATTCTATTCAGTTTGAGAGCAAAACTGTGTGAACCGTCATCATCTACATGACTCTTAAATAATGGCGTTGGTCCGGTGTTATGTCAGGTAACCTCAGCACTCGACCCGCCACCAGGAAACTTGTTAAAAAACACTCAAGCTTTAAGTAATAGGCATCTCAGTGTATGCCGAGTACATGCTAGAGCTCGGAACAGACGCTGTCTGTCGCTCCGTGAAGGTTTGACGATTACGCAGCCAACCCTTCTCCAACAGACCCCAGGACACAAACATCCCACTGTTTTGTTTTACATACACTCTCATATTTACTGGGGAGCCATAAATCTCAGACTGGGACTGTAAATGCACAGGAAGTTGAGTGATGCTCTTGTTGTTTACAGCTCCGCAGATGTGGTGTTCCGCCAAATGGCTGCCTGTCAGTCAGGCAGACTCAGGAAGACTTATGGATGGAGCATGATTTATCTGCAAATCTGCTCCTTGGCCTGCAGGGATAAATGAGAAATCCTCAGATGTTGACTCTTGATTCCCGCTCGCGCGGCTCATCCGCATAAATCTTGCATCTAAATTAACCCACGTGCGCTTTTAGACGTCGGAGATGTCTGGTCACATCATAGGAGGGATTTTATCACCGTTCCGCTGGTGTTGTCTCCGGGCTCAGAGCTCCACGAGAGTCACGGGGAAAATGGGACTTGAAAGACTCCAGGAAATCAGACGTTGACTTTGAGCTTTTTTTTTTTTTTCCTTTTAATACTTTAATCTTTGAACGTAACAAAGTTGTACAAGAAATTGTCTTGAAAATGACTCATTATATAAACTCATTAATGCAACTAGTCTGTATTTAAAACATTTTCTTATTTTTCTATTTCATCTTCTCTCTTCAATGTGTTTCTGCTGCTTTTCTTTGTGACTCTAAACCAGATCAAGGCAAAACTGTAAAACGGATTAAATATTTATATTTCTGACATTTAACTAATCTTATTTTCTACTGTAAATTATTCATTGCTAGTTTAACGATTAAGAAACAATGTAAGAACATTTTTTTTTAGGACCAAAGATTTTTCCTTTTTGGCTGTCGCCATCGACAAGGAGAATATATATATATATACAGTATATAAATAAATATTAGATCATATTTGCAAATTCTTCTTGAATACTCAATTGACATATGTACACGTATATATGTCACAGTACAGATTGGAATCCAGTAGGATCGGGAATCCTACGAGTTAAGATTGGAATTTCAATCTTTACTAGTAGAGTTTTGAATCCTGCTACTGTGATCTTAATATTGATATTGGTTAGTGTTAGTGTTAGGGTTTGAATACATAAAAATAACCTTTGGTGTAATACAAATTTCTCCTTTTAAAATTGGAGACTGTTCTGGTAGATGTATAAATATATATATTCAGATGCCAATACAGTAGTAGGATTCTAATCTGTCCTAGAAGAGATTGCAATTCACTAGTAGAATCTGGAATCCTCCTAGAACAGATTGGAATTCCAATATTCAGATCTCAATACAGTTTCCAATCTGTACTATGACATATATATATATAGAAGTAAGAGGGATAAGGGAAAAGGAGCTTAAATGTTATGGTAAAATCGAAAAACAATGATTTAAATAACTATAAAAATACAACAAAACTTGATGAAATTAGAAAATTATTGTATGTGTGTGTGAGAGGATATTGGCATCTCAAATTTCAGTATTTCTTTCAGTTTTTTCCTTGTTACCAAAGTATTTTTAAATCACATCTTAGCTCTGTTTCTTTGTTCCTTCTTTCTTTTGTGATTTGGTTACGTCAACATTTTAGCAACAGTTTATTTTCATGTCTAATAAACAAGAAGGATCTGTCTCGCCTGCAGTTCATACAAAACTCTGCAGCCAGAATTCTGAGCCGCTCTAGTAGAAGAACTCACATTCTCTCCTATCCTTAAAACTATTCAGTGGCTTCCAGTTTCTTTCAGGATCAACTTTAGAATTTTAGTTCTTACTTTTAGATCTATTCATGGTCAGACCTCCCATAAGTGATCTGATCCAGCCTTACACCCCAGCTCGGGCTCTGAGGTCTGTGGATCAGAATCTACTGATGGTTAAAATCCTTCCAGACTGTTGCTCCTAAGCTTTGGAACCATCTCTGTGTTTGATGATCTACTGACTCCTTCAAGAAACATCTCAAGACATTTTTATTCGTGCTTTTCCTTGATTCTCTGAGACTCCTGTGTTTGTCTCTGTGTTATCTTGATCTTTTAAGTATTTATTTTATTGAGTAATGTTTTGATTATTTAAGCGCTTTGTGACCCTGGTCCTGAAAAGAGCTAAATAAATACAACTTACTTATTTAATTATTATATCATGTAGCTCAATAGCACATGTAATATGTATTTCATATTTTTATATTTGACCCCTGTTCTAAATCAAACATTCCTTTATAAGAATGTTTTCTACGTCAATGCTACTTTATTAACCACAAATTATCAGACATCACGGACTGTTAATCCTTAAATATCTTTTAAATCATCTTAATCTTCTGTCATTTTATCATCCGGCAATGCTTGATACTTTTAACTGAAACAATGTTTTTAAAAGACAAATGAAAATGTGGTACTTTTGTAGGGTTTAACATGAAACATCGTTTTAAAACACGACAAATGGTAATCTTGTATTAACCCGGACCATACTTCAAATATTGGCATTATCGTGCTGTCGGAATGTTTCCCAAACCGTACAACACGCATGTCACTGATCCAAAAATCCAGATTAAGTGTAGATTCCAATATTTTTTCCACTGGCTTTGTTATAAGTGTCTTCTCTAAGGGTTAATCCAGATTAGTTGAGATAATCCACCCTTTAATCCGTCTAGACTCTTTAGCTTCAGATATTATCTAAATCAGTATAATAATGTAATACAGTCGATACAATCTCGAGAACATTCGTCAAACATATTTTCTTGTTTCAATACTACTATCATTTTGTATTTTTTCACCCAACAAAGTGTGACCGTTTTCCTCAAAATTGACTTGATATGAACCACAACAAAACACCAGATATTTCGCAAACTCTGAAAGTCTAGTATTGATGATCTTTCCATCAATGCAATATAATAAAATAAAAAAGGGGAAACTGAACAGGGCTAATCAAACAAGGAGGAAAAACAAAAGCTGAAAATACAATAAGTCACCTCATCTGAAGTTCTGAATATAATGAACTACAACACAAAATTAATAAATTCCTCGAGGAAAGACAGGGAAAATTATCTTCAGAATTCGGGAATAAAAACATATTTTACTTTTGTGGTGTGCATTTGACTGTGTGACATTTATAAATCGATTATTATTATGATTATTATTGTAAAATTCTTTATAGTAATACTGTTTTAAACTATTAGAATTATTCACTTTATTTAATCCAAAGAATAAAACTTGGAATATTTTTCTCCTAGATAGGCACTAGTTTACAGTAATCCAGTTGGGACCTCCTAGTTGAGCAATACAAGTTTATGAATCTTTTCAACTTCTTTTTATCATTATTGTCTTCCTCTCCAAGATGCAGTAAGTCCCTCATTATGACCATGTTTTACACTTATTACTTTATAAAGTTGCTCTGAAATCTGGGCGAACGAGAGGTT
Organism: Callionymus lyra; assembly: GCF_982586985.1. Taxonomy (NCBI): domain Eukaryota; kingdom Metazoa; phylum Chordata; class Actinopteri; order Syngnathiformes; family Callionymidae; genus Callionymus; species Callionymus lyra. Next base: position 6,555,716 of record NC_141829.1, read on the forward strand.
ACGAGAGCCAATTATCACGTAGCAATGGCTTCACTCCTCCTCCAGCTGTAATCACGCCCCGCTTTGTTTATACAACGAGTCCCTTGGAGGTGAAGACAATTGATAACGTGCAGTGACAAACATCCATGTTTGACCAATCACAGCAGAGTGGGTGTGGTTATGGTCAACAAGATTTCATCCCCAGGAAGTGTTTTCAGTGGGCAGAGCTTAAGATAATGTTCTAATGTCAATATTTCAATGAAAAGAGAGTTTTGTACAAACACACACTGATGATACAATAGAGTCAAACAACACACACTTTATGTATTTCAGATGTAGTGTTCTGTTGGATTTTCAGAGATATGAACACAATTGTTCTCAGAAATGGATAAGAAAGTATAAATATATTCTTAATTGAAACTTGATTGAAGCATCCATGACTGTCGTTAACCAACTTCATTAAAACATTTTCAACAGTTTTAACCCAAGCTTAACATTTTGTATTGTATCGCCATTTAAGTAAAAAAAAAAAAACATTCATAATCTGTTTCATTCACTTTCTACTTTAATATTTGTGTTATGGATACGAACTGCCTCTCATGAGTTATTGTAATTGTTGCTTTGAAATAGAGAATAATGACATCACCGCGCCGGACAAAAATTCGACTGAGCCTCGCCTGCATTTGGAAGAAAGCGATAATGTAATCTCTCCCGCAACACACTCCTCATTTCAATTCCAGTCCATAGATCAGGAAATATAATCGAGTAAAAGGGAAAACAACTGGTTATAAAAAGCCTTTTTTTTTTCTTCTTGTGGGTCCCGACAACATGCGTCTTCTTAGACTAAACAAACAAAAAAAGCCAAATCCCCACGAAAACGCACTAGTCTTGATAAATCCTTCCATTTATCGAATCAAAAGACACGCACACACACAACACTCGGGTTCGACAAATTGCCAGAGAGATTTGACTAAAAATAGAGGCGGCGGCGGGGATCAGGTAGTGGGTTCCTCGCTCGGGCCTGATCATCTTCGGCGAGTAGATAGCGCCCGGGTGTTTAATGTTACGTCCGCCCCCTGCCCGGGGTGAAATGAATACACACCAGATCTGCACTTCATTGAATCCTCTCGCAATGTACCATCAGGGATATCACAAGAACGAGCTCATTTTTTCCCCCTCTCGCAACTTTTTCATTTACCATCCAAACACCTTTTTTTTTTTGCTGCGTGACAAGAGTGCAGATTTTAATAAAACAAAAGACGCCAGGTTTATTTAAGCGATATTTTAATCATTAGCGCTTATTATTTTAATTAGGGCCTCAGCCTTTTGAAAATATTCAGCAATTAATGATATGTAAATGAATCATTTGAATAACTTTAATGTTATCTACGTTTGCGTTCGCGCCCGTTAATTGCTTTTCAGCCAAAGTGCTTATTTGTTTCTGTGGCACTTCGGGGCGAAAATCTCCGGCTGCAACACCTAAGATAGAAATTCACATGAAATATATATGATAAGATTAGTTCACTTTTATTACTTTTATTACTGCAGATGTTCCTTTGTTGCTTTCTAAAGTTTAACGTGATAGTTCACACGAACTTCACTCATTTTCTACTCTCCCCTCATGTCGATTAAGGGTTGGGATTATTTTCTGTCGTTCTTTTTAGAGTTATTGACAAAAATGTTTGGTCATGCTAATGTAGCGACCGGTGCTAACTTGTCTTTCTCTTCATCTTTGTCCAAAAAGACACTTAAAAACATCCAAATACCTCCACACTGCTCGTCTGTGACGTCCCTCTTGTATTGAAGCCTGGACAATAGAAATTATGGAAGTACTTGGATTTTTAAAGTGTTTTTGGACAAAGATGAAGCTAGCCTAGCAGCTAGCCTAGCAACGATCACTAAAAACGAGCTTAAAACATTGGCTTATGCTGTGTCTTAAAACGTGCACTACTCTAAGTGCACTGCTTTAAAGTACATTGCAAGACAGTGCACTTACATGCACAGTGTGACAACAGGCTAGTACTTTCTCAAATCAAACTTTTCTGCTACACACTTTTTAACGCCAGTCATTGGAAAACAATCACAGACACTTGACCAACGCTTTTTGTCAATTGAAACAAGTTATTAAGTTGTGTTTCATTGTGTTTTTACTGTTGCTTTGTGGTAAAATGTCTGATATTTACGCCGGTATCTGCTCCGAAGACGCGCCGTCAGTGACGTAAAGCTTCTTAGTTGAGTACTCATTGCGCACTACATTATCGCACACCACTCATCGGGACGCACTTGTGCACTCAAAATACTAAGTGTAGAAGTGCACGATTTGGGACACACCCCTGATTTATGGAGCAGTATGGAGGTATTTGGATGTTTTTAAGTGTCTTTGCGGACGAAGACAAAGACAACTTAGCTCTAGTCGCTACATTAAAATGAACAAACATTTTTGTCTATAACTCTTAAAAGGAACAGATTACTCTGAAAATGATCCCAACTCTTAGTCGACATGAGGGTGAGTAGAAAATTAATTTGTATTTTGGATGAAATATCACTTTTTTGAAGGATAATGACATAATCATAAGCCCCTCACTTCCAGCATTGTCTGTTGTTTCTAGTAAAGTTCGTTTCACCATCTTCTTGTTTATATCCTTCAGTACTTTTCTTCTGTTTTGTTTGCATGAGACTGAGAAAGAGTGTGTGCATATATTGAACTTCTTTTCCTCTGCACACACAAACAAGAAATCAATCAACTTTCTCCGTTTCCAAACTAATTGTTATGTATGAAAATGTCACATTTCCATAGCCCGGGGCAATGTCTAAAATTACTCAAAGTATCAGAGGCATATTCTTGAAAACATTTAATTCTATGAAAGAATGGCTGTTTTACTTGACTGGAGCCACAACTAATAGCCTTGATTATGGAGAACACTTGGAGGAAAAAAAAAGGGAGACGATCGGATGACTATAGAATATAAAGCAGGGTTTTTCAAACACACCCCGGTTGAATTTTTATGATTGAATGTTCGGCTTTTTCGGTCCAGAAATAGTCACAGGACAGCAGGGATCTTTTGTGTCGTCACAGACGTGGATTCACGCCAAACAAAAAAAGCACTTAGCATCACTCAATATCGTGTCACACAAGAGTGGCACATTATGGCAACAGATCCATATCCATATATAAACCGGTCATAACAGGAAAAAGATGTGGTGGTCATCAGTCATCTTGAGGGATCTGTTTCTCCACCGGTTAAACTCGCACAGAAAGAATTGAAGAAAAAATTGTTCTATTTTTTTTTTTTTTGTGTTTGAAAAAACATCATGTTTTCTCTGAAAAAATGCTACAAACACACAAGATTACTTTCAGCTCATATCTAAAGACTAGTGCTGTGTCTAAAATCACATACTTCTCTTGCACTGGTTAGTATGCATCAGGATAGTGTACATACTAACTAGTAACTAATTCTCCACAGATAGTATGTCTCAAATCAAACTCTGCTGCTACACACTAACAGGAAATGACACGACAGCTTCTTCTTCTACTACTATTTAACGATGATTTCAACCATCTGTAGGACCACTATCGCCACCTGCTGGCAGCACGTTTGGTTTGGATCAAGAAATATGAGAAATATTGGCGAAATATTTACGCTGGTATCAGCACCGAAGACGTGTCATCCTCCTAATGCAAAAATGCACCTGTAAGTATTTATATACAGGTATATATATTTTTGATATATATATGACGTAACTTCACTAAGATGGAGTCGTTTAGTGTAGAAAGTGTCCATCGATCAATACTCGGTTTTGTGGGCGTTTCAGGGACAATTTAGTGTGTATGGAGCACTACATTTCACGTACTAATTGAGACACACTTATGCACTGAAAAATACTACGTTTAAAAACGCAAGTATGCTATTTGAGACGCTGCTTAGTTCTTAACATTTTCAGTTCCTGACTTATCTCAGACTTAATATTTGTGTGCCGGAAAACTGAATCTTGTGCGGTCACTAATTACAAGACTAAAACTAGACTAGTTTGCCAGAAAACATCAAAATAAAAATACAATAATTAATTATTTAAAAGCTTGATCATGTTTTCTTTATTCTATCATTATTATATTTAAGAATAATTCAAATAAAACAAGAATTAATTTTTCTTGCATTTTTTTTTAATATTGAATCTAGTAAAAATACAATACTCACATGTATTTTTTTTTTTTTATACAGCCAGTTTTCTGCCCACGACCCCACCATGTTTCTGTTTTTAAAATATATTGACATATTAGAAAATGATCTTAAGCCCCGCCCACTGAAATTGCTTTTTTTTTCTGGAGATGAAATCTTTTTTACCATAACCACACCCACTCTACTGTGATCTGGCAAACACAGAGGTTTGTCACCACGCGTCACCAATCCCGGACCTTCACCTTGAAGGGTCTCAATGTATAAAAAAAAAGTGCACTGTACAGTATATTCACCCACTTGTCCGTATCAGCAATTCTCTGAGGCTCAATAGATCTTAATTACCTCTGTGTTTGTCCTCCTCTTTTCAGACACTCACATCTCTCCAGGACGGGTTTACCTCTGGACCTCTGCGCAGTAGGACATGCCAGGAACACCTCACCGGGGAGTTGCTCATTAGTGACCTCAACTGGTTTAACCAGGAGGAGCAGCAGTTCCCCCATTAGTGAATGTAAGAGTAGTAGCTCGCCTGGTGAATCAAGCGCTTTTCTCTCAGGCTCAGGTGTGTTTTTGTCCTCATAACTGAATATTCTGCCCCAAAATGTGTCTTCCCCTTTCTTGTAAAACTCCCTTCAACGACAATGTGTTATGGCTGAAGATCATGTCAAGGACTTACAAACCAGTCGGTTTGAAATTGTAACAAACGTATCATAGTAACATTTATAGTAGAAATAGGTGCAAAAAGATTTTCTTTTCTATTCATACGTGTTAGTATAAAAAATATGCTTCACTTTAAGTTGTTTATCATCAGATATTGATCCTCAACCGTGGCACCTGAAACTGAATCCAACTGGTCGACCACGGTGAAGGCACATATTTTGTGGTTCGATGGTGTTAATCCCAGCAGACACCGCGCTCGAGGGATTAGTCCTGTGTAAGGTAACAGGAAATCACTGGCATCAACTCGCCTCAGTTTAAGGTTTCCTTGTACGTCTCTTGAAGGTGGAGGTAAAGGTCAGGCGTGTCAGGGAACATAAAGCGCTGCACATTCCTTTTCCTGTTCTTCTGCTACCCTGTTTTCCCAGCTTTATGTCATTGAGTTTTTATTTCTTTTATCTTATTGTTTTTGTCTGCTTTTTTTTCTGTCTGTGTCACTCCCGTATATATATACTGTATATCCCCAGTGACGGGGTATTGACACCCGACTGGGATCTATCTACAATCGGCGCCACTGGAGCTGCGATTTACGCTTCCCTGGTTCCAGTCCGTGGTGTCAGATCAACCAACATCCTATGCTAACAGCAGTAAAAAAAAAAGGGATTTGTCTATTCATTCATTCATCTGCCACGTGTTGCCTTATGGGAGCCTATCCCAGTTTCCTCAGACGAGAGGCAGGGGACACCCTGGACAGGAAGCCAGTATGTTGCAAAGCACCCACAGACAGAAAACCATTCACACACACACTCATGAAAACGGACAATTTCTCCAAGTTACAAGTAAACCTATACATTTTTTTTTACTGTGGGATGAAAGTGGAGTGCATGGAGTAAACCCACGCAAACTCCACACAGAAAGTTCTCTCTGAACCAGCAACCCTGTTGCTTTTATGCGACGGTGTTAACCACTGCGCCACCGTTTGTTTATCTTATAATAAAAATATAATATTGAAAGTGAAAACAAGAAGTTCTAGCCACAAGGGTCTTCATGAAGGAAGAACAAAGAACATCAGAGGAAGTATATAAAGACATGTATTCTTACATGCATGAGCCGTGATATCATCGACTCACGTTATGGCGTCTGCTAAAGTTTTACACGGCGTTATAGTCACGGAGACAATAGCCTCTGCATGCACACGTAACGTTCCCTAAAGTCACAGTTTCAGTGCGTCTTAAAATGAAAGCCAGAGTCCTCTAGGTCTGAGTCAAGGAGACAGGGCAGTAAAAAATTAACTACCAGATAAAGCTGTCCCGTCTGTTTTTTATGGTCAGAGTCCAATTTGAAGTAAAAAGAAATTCGCCTTTAGGCCGCAGCAGACTCATTGTGATGCCAAAGCGACTTTCCAAAGGTCCACCGGGAAGGTGTCGTGTACATGACAGAGCCTTTCATGATTATAACTTTGCTGCTTTCTTAACTGTTGTGTTGGATTGTAACTATTTAACCGATATTATTTTTTTTATTTTTTTCTGCTGCGTTCTTTAACAATCACGTGCAGGATGGAGAGCTTTGGCGCTGAAGGCTGGACCAAAATAGCCCGATGATCGCCAGCAGATTCAGGGATTATGTAAATGCATTATCAGACGCTCTAATGCTAAGTCCTCTAAACATCTCATGCGATACTATGCATCTGTTCAAAACAACGGCCAAGCTGAGAAAATGGCACGAACATAGATTATTGTCTCTATAAAAGGGCGACTAATGTGTTGATTTAAGTGCGTGTTAAAGTGATCTTAATTGTACTCAAGATAAAATCTTAACCACAACCACTCTGTTGTGATTAGTCAAACATGGAGGTTTGTCACTGCGCGTTATCAATCCTGGAAGTATCCGCCAAGGGTTCTCATTGTATAAACAAAGCAGGCCGTGATGGAGGAGGTGAAGCCGTTATTATTAAAAATGACTTACTTACTTACAATAGATAGATGACAATAGATAATGTGTCAGGAGAGTTGGAGTTTGACAGTAAATGTTCTTTAAATATGATGTGACAGATCAACCCAAACAAGAATGACATGATCATGTTTTTGGCCATTTATTTCACGGAACAGATGGAGTCGCCCAGCAGATGTTTGCTGAGGCGTTTTACTCCTTCGCCGTGTCCATTAGATTCCAGACATCTGACTTAAAACAAAATTAAACCAAAGAGGAAGATAATAACCCTCATATATCTTCCTAACAGCCTCAAAGACTAGACTTATTTCCACACAGGAGTGAAGGAATTTTAGTAAAAGGAGAGTTTCTGCATTTTTTTCAGTTGTTCTGTAAACTCATACTTATGGAAACAATGATCACAAGATGCCGACCAATGAAAAGCTTGAAGAGAAAAGGTGATCAACTAATGTTTGGTTACATTAATGACACCAGTTCTGAGATAAAACGATAGTAACCAGAAACATACAAGACGTAGATTTTGGTTAGATGCCGTATATCGGTTTTGGTGTAGCATTGTCAGGTTAGTTGGAGAGTATGTTTTTGAACCAAATATCAGGGGAAATTACAAATACAGAATAAGCATAAAAGACAAATGTTTAAAAAGAATCTCTGTTTTTTATCGGTGTCTTAGGCTTGCATAATGGGAAAGTAGTGGTCAATCTTCTACACATACATTTGATAGCTCAAAGATTTGATTGACTGGTTAACTGATTGATTGATTGGTTGGTTGGTATTACTTAATTCTTTCCTTCCTTGGGTAAATTTGAATTTTCCCAGTAGAAAGTTCAGGAAAATGATGATAATAAATACAATTAAAATTAAGAAAATAAACAATGTTACATAGATAAGGTGGAATAAAACAACAACAATAATCAGTAGAATTAAACCAGTTCAATACAATACAGAAGTGAGGAGAAATAAATGTATATTGGTTAACAGCAGCAAAACATTTCTAACATATGAAAAAAGTACCATCAAAATGTCAGATTGTAGAGTCACAATTATATATATTTAAGTAAGTAAGTAAGTAAGTCATATTTGAAGACCGCTTTTCTAGACCAGGAATTCAGTTCAATACAAACGCAATTTGTAAGGGTTACAAAGCGCTTAACCAATCGATACAATGCTCAATAAAATATATACTTAAAAGGTCAAGATACATAAGAGTCTCAGAGAATCAAGGAAAAGCCTGCACGAATAAAAATGTGTCTTCAGATGTTTCTTGAAGGAGTCAGTCGACTCTATTACGCTATTTATCTAAAGTTTAAGAAAGAAAAAAAAGGCCAAAAGTGATAAAAAAAAAGATTTGTACGCCGACGACCTTGGGTCCATTAGAACCTTCAGGCTTGGTAAATGTCATGCTTCTTCTTGATGAACGATCCCCCTTTTATTTGTCACCACGGTATCCAGGTTAACACGCCATGAAAGTTACGTTTTATTTTTGGTACAACAGATGTTGCCTGACACACCTGACACACTTTGTCAAAACATCTTAGTTCATTAGATCATTTGTTAAAACCTCCACCTCTCACTCAACAATCTCAACTCGAGGCTTTTGTAAATACAACTGAGGTGGAAATACAAGTGACTAATGGTCACTTAATGAGGTCCTTGATATTTTTCAAACTTTGCTGTAGCTAACATGTAGCATGATCACTGCCTTCGCGTTAACTGAGTTAACTGAACTTTGAAAATCCTGTTGTTTTTTTTGTCCGGTGTAGGTACCATTTCGGTCCACCCTGTCATTTCGGTTCGGGCACTTCCTGCGTGATGACGTCACATGTCGTGAATGTTTTTAATTTTTTTTATTAGCGAACAAAACTTAAACTGAGCTATTATATGACACTTTGTGCCAACATTAAACGTTTATATTAGCAAAAATAAAACGTGTGTCTTTCGGCACATTCCACTGGTGTGTCGTCAGACTGGAAGTGACAGAAGCTTGGAAAATAATCTGATTGACAAAGATTGTCTATTTTTTTAACATAAATGTTCAATGTGTGGTACAAAGTGTTCTTAAATCGCTAAGTTTGACTTCTGTTCAGGTGTTGAAAAGACGTTCGTGTTTGGGGGGCGTGTGACGTCGTCACGTAGTGTAAGGATATGACAACTTTACTTTAATCGATTATCAAGTTTTAACACAAATTTTAAATAATCACTTGATTAACTGATAATCTTTCATTTTTAATTCATATTAAATAATCACTGCCTCTCTTAAGAATCCATGTGTTCAGGTCAGGTCAAGCCTACACTCATCCTGAGAAAGACAAAACAATCTCTTGATGGTGTCAGCCAGTCAAGGACAAGGACAGACATCTGCGTAAGTCAACTGATAAACAGATTCTCCCTAGAAGAAATCAAACTGCAATAACTTTCCACAACCAACGCGTCAGACGGCCATCATAGAAGACAAGTATTTAGAGTCACTAACCAATCATACATGCACAAATGACTAGCGGCGTTTACCTGAATATTCAAACTATAAAAGATCTGCCATTTTGTTAGAACTTAGCGCTTGGCACTCGAAGACATCTCTGCGATAGATTTCTGCTTTGCTAAGAGTCCATGATCAAGTTGTTTCTCTGACTTTTTCATATTTAACCAAACAAGCATTTTCTCCTCATCTTGTGTCTGTCCTTCTTTTATCACCACCAAGTATCCAGACCTGGGGAAGGGTCGGTTCATCGGAACAAAACCCTAACAGTAGGAAGTTCCCCGAACCGAAATGACAAGGAGGACCAAAATGGTACTTACACCGTCTCTTATCTATAGTTGTACTTTCTCAGGCCTATCTCAAGGGGGTCTGATTCTATTATATCGATGAAGTTGTCTGAATAAATAAAGATTTCTCTCAAATGTGATTAAGAATTCTTACTGTAATTGAATCGATTCTCTCCTTCAGATAGTTAAGCCTGAAAAGTGTGCAATTTCCTTGACCGCCACCCGAGGTAAGCCATTTATCACCGCAGTCATCAGCTAGCTAGTAATTACAAGACAAAAAAAAAAAAAAAGACCAGGAGCTGATTATTTAAAAGATAAGAACCACAAGGTTATCGTCCGCTCATAAACATACAAACCCTTTTTCCATCATCTGTAATTGACATTGTTACGGGCGGTATCACAAGAACGCCGCGATCCATACAAGCTTTTCCAAAGAGATAAACCCAGTGTGTCGGAGGCTGCAGTTGAGTCCGACCACAGCATCAATAATATCAAAGGCTACCGTGATAGCATCAGGTAACAAGAGTGGCCTCAGAACCTCTGTGTTTGTATCGATAAAGTCTCGTATGATTTCTCACTCGGGGTCTCGCGGGCCCCGGGAGAGGCTTCCCGTGACCTCTGCCTGGACCCGCCACGACTGGATCCGAAGGTATCGGGTTGACAATTAGTCCTGGCTGGATTCAAGGAAGCTCACGTCGATACGTGTGATTGGGAAACACGTTACTGTAGCACTTCATTTCTCTGAACACTACACGGATCCAAAGGGACCGATGAGCGCTTTAACAGGAAGGGTCTCGGATACTTGACTGAGCCATCGACAGCTTTCGGCTTCGACTGTTCGCGTCACGCCATCAATTATTCACGTCAGTCTTTCTGCTGCCAATGGATTCGTTATTTTTTTTCTTGATGAGTCGCAGGAATTTGAGGAGAAACGCAATTAAACAGTGGGAAGGGAAACAATACGCTGAGAGGGAAGCGACGTGTTAATTGCTGAAAGATCCACTCCTACAATATCCTTACAAAGCAGAAAATATGAAAACGTGTTTTTCGCACTAATTAGCAAAACTGAGTTTTAATTTGAAACAGCCCATAGAAAGCATTAATGCAACGCTTTAATATCTTCTTTGAAGTCCACACAGAGCCGACATGACTTAGTTAAGAGACAATTATTTTCAACATAATGTATTAGCTCTTTTACTCTCAAATCTCCCGCACCATGAAATGTATGGATAACTAACTAGGTTCTTATAGATCAGATCAGATCGCGATCCATCAATACTATTACTAGTTCAACCCCTAAGTCTTTGTTACAAAATATTTTTTTCTCGTAGTGCTTTTATATTATATATTTTTTTTAAATAAAATGTGTATACAATTAAATATTAAACAATTTATTTACTGCCTGTCTAAATGTAATTTCTTTACCAAGCATTTTTGTAAGTATATTTTCATAAAGATCTTTAAATATAAGAGCCTGTGGGTCACCTTGACCCTTACACAACACAAGGGATACCACAAACACAGTTGTTTTTGGGTCAGCTTGACCCTGAGACAACACAAGGGATACCACAAACACAGTTGTTTTTGGGTCACCTTGATCCAGAGATAACACAAGGGATACCACAAAAACATTTGTTTTCAGGCCTTCAGGTCACCTTGACCCAAAGACAACACAAGGGATACCAACAACACATTTGTTTCCAGGCCCTTGGTTCACCTTGACCCAGAGACAACACAGTGGATACCACAAACACATTTCTTTTCAGGTCACCTTGACCCTGAGATAAAACAAGGAATACCACAAACACAGTTTTTTTAGGGTCACCTTGACCCAGAGATAACACAAGGGATACCAAAAACACATTTGTTTCCAGGCCTTTTGGTCACCTTGACCCAGAGACAACACAGTGGATACCACAAACACATTTATTTTCAGGTCACCTTGACCCTGAGATAAAACAAGGGATACCAAAAACACAGTTGTTTTAGGGTCACCTAGACCCTGAAATAACACAAGGGGTACCACAAACACATTTGTTTTCACGCCTTCTGGTCACCTTGACCCAGAGACAACATAAGGGATACCACAAACACATTTGTTTTAGGGTCACCTTGACCCAGAGACAACACAAGGGTTAATACATGACGGTAAATGCCAGACAGGGAAGAAATATTCAGTAAAAATCTCTGGACTCTTAAAGTTTTATGAGTCGTTAAGAACGAAACGTCAGATTCATTTATTTTAGCTTTAAACACTGAGTCCAGCAGATATTTGACTAGTTTCGTGGTCAATATTCTCTGCTCAGCGTCTGTTGCTGTGAAAGAAAGAAAGAAAGAAAGAACGAAAGAACTCCAGGATCACTACAGAAGCACTTAAACCCACAGACTCTACAGTCGTCTTCACGATCTCTCTTCTGTCACCAGAACAACCATCTTGTTACGACTTCACCTCGTTCTGGTTCCGGCACCGATTGTTGAAACAGTCGGAAAGAGGTTTGGGATTAAACTGGAATTCCCTGCATTAGTGATGGATTTTTGAAAATCCCACTAAATAGTTTTGGCTTAATCTTGAATGTTTTTGTGTTTAAATGGACGTTTGTTTGTTTTTGATCCACCATTAACATCACTTTCTATGTCAAGGATTAAAATAAGGTTTCGGCTGTTTGTTTTTGTTTGAGTCGTGAAAACAAGAGTAACTACAGGAAAATATGTTTGGATTGAAATGATCTTCTGTTTGTCTTCTTTTCCGCTGACACGGCAAGTAGACATTTTCCCAAGAACTCCAGGGAGAAGCTTCAGTTTCTCTCGACAAACTCCGTGGAAGTAAATCAGTTCTATCAGAATATTGAACGGTTTAAATGAACATTTGAGATGTTGACACTTTTCAGCATGAAATTATTTATTTGAATAGTAAAATTCAATCATTTGTATGTTGAAAGGTTGAATCCATTAGGGATTAAGCAGCGGGAAATGGATGGATTATTATTTTTTAATAGTTTATTTCAATGGCCTTATACTGAGGTTTAACTCGTTTCTATTGCATAAAAACAAATTCAATATTTTTTATATTTAAAAGTACAAAGTTAATCAATAATTTATTTTAAAAATGGAATAATGAATGTTTAAACGTGAAACAGTGTATCATGTATAAAGGCAATACAATAGTTTTGATGTTTAAGATGTTTTTAAAATATATGTATATTAGATTACTTTTTTGGAGCAAACCTGACATTTTTAAAATGTTAAACTACATGATGTATTTTGTTATTTTTGATTGATGGACAAACTGTCAAAAACTATTTAATTTAAAGTTTATCCTATAAACACAAGCTCAAATAATAAAAATAATAATACATTTCATTTGTTTTCCTTTTTGTATGTAGTAAAGTCAATAGAAAAATAGCTAAATAAAAGTAGCTAAGTTTCAACAGATTTTCTGATATACTTTTTGTACCTAGAAAAGTCAATAGAAAAAAAAACAACAACTATGAATTAAATCCTAGAAAATTAAATACATATTTTTTAAATATTGAAAATACAATCATGATATACAGTATATATCAATATTGAAATGGGAAAAACTGTATAATAAAAGCATTTACAAATGTAAAAGTACTTTATAGGTTAAATTATTCCATTTTTAAATTCTGAGTTTTGGGGGGTTGTTGCGAAAAGATGATTGTATTCTTTGTTAATTTTTGTATCCTTTGTCTTTGTTATTTTTATTGATCTATACTGATATATACATTCTTTATACGTGGATTTCTGTCATTTGTCTTTTTGTTTTTTTTGCACTTTGTTCTTGTTTCTTGAATCTATCGTCTGTGTTGCTGTGTGCTGGAAAAACAATTTCCCGAAGGAAATAAAGCTTCTCTTATCTATAACCAGAATAAAATAAGAGCTTTCCAAACTAGATACATTTTAAATGTTTTATCTTTTCGATTGACAGACGAACGGACACAAACTGTTCCATTTTTTAAATTAAAATCCTCATTGTAAACACAAGCTCAAAGCTATCGTTGGGTTTTCCAGACGAGAACCCGGGGCCGGTTCGGTTCACGCTTTAAAAGTTTAAGTTCGGGGGCAACGTTTTTTTTCCCTGACCTCACCGACCGGCGCCGCGAGCTCCCCGACGCCGCTGTCTCACTCTTGCTAGCAAACAAAACAAACGTCGTCCCGCCGACCCGAGGCTTCTCTTCTCAAGGATCTGCATTTTCCAGTCCAGGCCGGTCTCGGAACCAGCGTTTTTTTCAAATCCCAGAAAAAAAAAAAACGAACAGCCTTATTTCCGTCCTCTTAACGCAACACTTATTATGCATTCCCTGATAACTGCAGCTGCTGTCGCCGCCACGCTCGGGCGTGAACTGTGACTAGCACAATCAAGCGTGAATAATTAATGATCGCGATCAATAATTTATCGCCGTTGAACGCGCTAAGTAAGCCGCACAATCCGAGTGCAGGGTCTAAAAGCAAAGTTTTGTTCCTGGTCTCCATTTCATGCCACGAGAACGTCCTCGGCGGGTGAAACCACCAGAAGGAAAGTTTATTCTCCAGCCGAAAAAAAAACAAAACGAAGATTAAACAGGAAAACATGTCGGTGCGACATGGACACGCTTCCGGAGTTTTAATTTTTCGTGGCTTGAATTCAGCAGCCGATAAGTGGAGCCACTTTAATTATACAGACACTTGTTAGCCGATGTGTCTAATCCTCGCGAGCCGGCTACAAGCGGCAGTGACAAGCGTGCGCGGATTCGTATATTAAGCAGTCATCACGCTATAATGACTTATTTTGGTGTCGGATCACACTCTGACGCGTCCCGAGGGATTAAAGTTTGCGCTTAAAAGATTCCTCTCCATCCGGTTTTCGCCAAGAGCCCGATTGTCCTCGGAAGGTGATGGAACAGCGACGGTAAACAAACTTTGAAAGTGTAAAATGATGACGGTGAAATGTGAAATTTAATCTTCTTTGAATCGATCTTTTGTTGTAAATGGATGTTTTTATTTTGCTATTTTTTGCCAGGAAAAACAAAACAAAATAAAAATGATGTGGATAGAATGTGAGTGGGTTGAACTCTTGTTTATAATGTTTTTAACCATTTATTTTAGCCAGCGATTAATGATAATTTATTTGTTCTTATTGGTTGCAGCTAGCATGCTACTGTAGTCCATGCTAGCTGCTCAATTAAGGTTTTGTTATTAGCCATTAGGGGTGGTTAGCATATTGCTATGAAGGACGATAAAAGACATACGTATACGTATACATGTATAAATATATAAACATAATGTATATAAATAAATAGATGTTTAAATAAATAACAACATTTAAAAAATTAAAAAATACATAAATGACTTCTAATTTTATTTTTGTCAAATAATGGTGCTTTTCTGTAAATACAGTATATACATTTATTTATACATAAATATTGACTTTTATTTATTTCAACATGTATTTATTCATGTATTTATACATTTTGTATTTTATTTATTTAGACATTTCTTTAATTATACAATAATTGTTCAAGTTGAAAGGACATTTTTTGTAGAATATGTTTCTATTGTAAGCATGTACTTGAACAAATATGTATAAAATATATATTTTTTTAGTGGTCCCCAACCAGTACTGGTTTGTATGGCACAGCTACACAAAAGCTTTATATTATTTCTGTTTTAAAGTATGTATGTGCTGTGGGTTGTTATGATGTGTGTCTCTATAGTATCATCAGTTTTCACTTTTCATTGAAATATTAGAAAATGATATTAAGCCCCGCCCACTGAAAACTTTGTTTTTCTGGAGATTAAATCTTGTTGTCGCACGTGATCAATCCCGGAAGTCTCCACTTCCAAGGGACTTGTTGTATGAACAAAGCGGGGTGTGATTACAGCTGGAGGAGGAGTGAAGCCGTTATTACGTCATAATGGACTCTCGTAACCTCTCGTTCGTCCAGATTTCAGAACAACTTAAAGTAATGAGTTGAAAACATGATCATGATGAGGAACTTACTGTATCTTGGAGAGGAAGATTTCAACATTTACAACATGTTAGTTAGAAAAGATGGTTTTTCAAATTAGTTACCTTCAGAAAATCAATCCTAAACCGGTTGCCAAGCTTCACCAAAATATTTATCAAATTTCCGTTCAAACTGACTTTAACTGCCTGGAAGTTTTTTTTTTTAATTTGGTGAAAACAGACACATTTTCTCTGTAAAAAAAGCCTTTGACGTCAAGAAGCTTATTTTGGTCCATTTTAATCAAAATAAAAGCCTCTAAACTAGTGAAAATAAGTGAAACACAAACTTTATCTGGAACATATTGTTGCAGAGAAACCAGCCCCGGGCTCCTGCTGATTCAGTTGTTTGGTGAGATGTATATTTAATGCACTTAACGTTTGTTTCTCTTCCCCCGGTCATGCTTTTTTATGTTTGCCGTCGGCGACCAAAGGCCGGTCCATGAGAATAATTCCAAAGTTAAACTAGTCAAACTGTAAAAAACGACGTGAAACTGATCTTAAAGACAAGGTTTTAACTCGTCCAAAACCAAGATTCAAATGCTTTTACTTGTTTCCCAACAAAGAGACGTCGTCACAGGACGAAGACTTCAAACCAAAGACTTGACGAATAAAGATTGACTCGCCCGCACGACAGAGCGTTTACGGAGGCGACGCCACGTGTAGCGGCGACAGAAACGTCTCGCGGCGCGGCTAAATGATTAAACGGCCATCGCGGCGACGATTTTTAAAAGAAAATATATAAATAGATCAGCACGAGAAGTCGAAAAAAAAACATCTATGGAGTGTTTCATCACAAGTATTCTGTTTCCAAGAATTCCACATGTGCAGATAAGTCAACGGCGACAGCGAGGGAATTAACGTCTTTTCCTATCAAGTCTGAGCAGTCGGAGAATCTCCTGTAGCCATCGCTAAGAGAGACTGTTTATCTTCCACTTCATTAACGGGAGTCGGCGCGCGAGAAGACTTCCAAATAGACGTGGGCTCTTCTGCGGGTCCATTACACCAGTCTCTGATGGTGTTACATCACCAGCCGCTGTTTCCACCTGTAGATCGTCCACTTCAGGCACTTTTAGCATCGACAAAACCAACAAGATGGAGGAGCAAAGAAGTCTCGCTAAATACTCTCATCAAAGGATTCATTTGGGTTGTTTTGTTTTAATTTCAAGGTAACTCACTGATCCAGACCCCGGTGACTGCCCTGCCTAATGTCCTTCATTATAAATACTTTATCAAATTAAATGTCATTTTAATTATGTTTTGAGTCAGAGAAAAATTGTCATTAAAATAGAATATCTCAGTGTGAATCGACAAACTCGAATTAATCTGAAAGAGATTAAAACCCAGCAAGCTGCTTCTGGTGCTTCCATCTGACGGGCGTTTGTTCTACTCCAGAGGAAGAAGAGGCTGAGATTTCTATGGACGTTTATCAGTGTCACCATCGTTGGATTTGACGTTTAAAAATGTTGAACCTTTGAATTTTCTATTCAAATTGTTATCTCTGGGTCAAGGTGACCCGGTGGCCCATAAGAACAAATATGTTTGAGGTATCCCTTGTGATTTCTCCGGGCGAAGTATTGTTCCCAGGCTACTGGGTCACCTTGACCCAGAGATACCGCATGGGTTAAGCATGTTATTGTTTACCAGACAAAACTGTTGCTTGGGAATCTGCTATGATGAATTGAAACAACAGTTTTTCTACTTCATCACTTGATTGCCAACGTGTCGCATGATTGGCTGAAAGTAGATCGGTGCTCTATTGGTATTGTAATAGGTCGCTATTACACCAACATTTTTACATTACTATTTTGACTTTTTTAAGATGCCAAGAAAAGGGAAAGAAATACATCTCAAGTTTCTTCTCTGGAGTCAAAAACACAGTCTTATCTGACTTTTTCAACCATTTTTTGAATGAGGGTTCATGAGGTTTCATGAAACAGATGATGAGGTTTCATGAAACAGTGTTGTGATTTTCAAATCTCAATAGGTGGCGCTCTCAAATTTAAACTAGTGGTTCAGATTATAAAACCATCTCGTTGTCATTGAAGACAAGGGAACTGTATCGCGAAGCCTCAACAGTTTCCTAGTGGAGCCACTGTCTCACGAAACATTGTCTTACCTTTAAAAGGCCACTAGATGGCAGTTTGAGTTTGAAAATGATGCCAAGTTTCATTGACTTAGTAGATCAGAGCCAAAGATTGAGTGACATCTAGTGGCCTTTTAACATTAAGACACTGTTTCATGACACAGTGGCTTCACCTCCAAACTGTTTCATGACACCTCATCAGTTCATCACTACCTTTTAGGTTACAGTCTACTTCTCTTCAATAAATATAACAATGCATACCCTGTACCCGTTGCTTACCAGCTCATTACTCACTCATTGAGGAAATGGCGATCCATCTACTAGCATCGTCTCAAAGATGATGACGTAAAGTTTGTTTACATTTGTATCGTGGAGAGAGTGGATGTCTTTGAAAAATGTTCACCTTTCGTTTGTCTACTTTTTCAAACTATGGAGTCACGTCGCCATCCGTCTCATATCTTACCCAAAAAAGTCGTCACATAAATACAGAAACAAAGCGCTAATTTGGTAACATGTGTTTTGCGTATTGGAAATGCTTTGACGTATAATAAAATGGCGACTAATTCATGAAAAAACAAATCTAAAGTAAAGTCTAGTGTGACTCAGACGCCTCACAGGAAAATGTAGTAGTTGTTGTTTTCGTCTAATGACTCTAAAATCCAAAAGTTGTCGAAATAAATCAGTGAAATATGAACTAAAGTAAGACTCTGTACTGAAAAGAAATGTTTTTGCGGCACTGCACTTCAGAAATCTCCCGTGAATTCAGAGTTAGTCATTCTTTTTTATTCTGATGTATTATTAAGAACCGAACAACAGGAGGTGTTTCCTAATGTGCGTACTTCTATTCATGTACTTTACTGCTTCAACACACCCACATGTCACCTCCATAGAAGTAAACAAAGGTGTCAGCAGGAAAATGTCACTTCATTGTCCGTATTGTGTAGTATTTCCACTTGAAAAACACATTTTGACTGCGTTGGGGATTTTCTATTTTAGGCCAGATATACAAATAAGATGGAATTTCTATTCATACAATACTGAGAGCTTTTGCTGAAGCATTTGAAATGCAATCACAGATTCTTATTAACATGATCATAGGCAGGAATCGTATTCGAATCATAAGTGATACAGACACAAACAAGGGCAACATTTTGAAAGTAAAAAAAGTGGAAATGTCAGCTTGAAAAATTCCATTCAATTCAATTCAATTTTATTTAAAGTGTCTTATCATAACAAAGTTATCTCAATAGACTTTAAAGTTGAAGTAAGACTATAGTGGAGAAAGGAAAAACAGATCCCAGCAATTCAACATTAAAGTCAAACAGACTTTTCCACCATTAAAAACATATTTACAGCCTGTTACGAAAAACAGGTTTTCGAATTGGTAATCATTTTATTGGGGCTGAAATTTTCTCTAAACGTTCTCCTGCAAAATATTGTCATGAATTTGCACAATAGGCGGCGTAGTTGGCTTGATTGACAAGTGACATGTATTTCATTGCCCATTCAAAATTGAGCCTAAACTCCGCCTCTTAACTGGTTCAGCAACAAGACTTGTTGTGTGTCCCAAATCGCGCACTTACACTTAATATTTTGTATTATTTTTGTATTAAGTGCGTCCTAATGAGCAGTGTGCGGAAATGAAGTGCACAATGAGCACTCAATCGGCCAGAAAATTGAGTGTTGGTCGATGGACACTTTCCACCCTCAACGTCCTCCATCTTAGTGACGTAGATGAAGCTAAACTGAAGCTACGTCACTGACGACGCGTCTTCGGAGCAGATACTGACGTAAATGTCTCGAGAAAACACTAATTTTAACACAAAAAACAATAACAACATAACGAAATACAACCTAATAAGTTGTTTTGATTGGTGAAAAGTGCTGTCAAGTGTTGGTGATAGAGTTCCAAGTATGGTTGCAATTATCATTTAAAAGTACTGTGGAGAATTAGTTACTAGTTAGTATGTACACTATCCTGATGCATACTAACTTCTAGTATACTAAGAGAAGTATGTTTTAGACATACTATCTGTGGAGAATTAGTTACTAGTTAGTACGTACACTATCCTGGTGATACTAACTTCTAGTATACTAAGAGAAGTATGTTTGAGACAAACTATCTGTGGATAATTAGTTACTAGTTAGTATGTACACCATCCTGATGCATACTAACTTCTAGTATACTAAGAGAAGATTTTTTTAGACATACTATCTGTGGAGAATTAGTTACTAGTTAGTACGTACACTATCCTGATGATACTAACTTCTAGTATACTAAGAGAAGTATTTTTTAGACATACTATCTGTGGAGAATTAGTTACTAGTTAGTACGTACACTATCCTGATGATACTAACTTCTAGTATACTAAGAGAATTATTTTTGAGACATACTATCTGTGGAGAATTAGTTACTAGTTAGTACGTACACTATCCTGATGATACTAACTTCTAGTATACTAAGAGAAGTATTTTTTAGACATACTATCTGTGGAGAATTAGTTACTAGTTAGTACGTACATTATCCTGATGCATACTAACTTCTAGTATACTAAGAGAAGTATGTGATTTGATACATACTATCTGTGGAGGATTAGTTACTAGTTAGTATGTACACTATCCTGATGATACTAACTTCTAGTATACTAAGAGAAGTATTTTTTAGACATACTATCTGTGGAGAATTAGTTACTAGTTAGTACGTACATTATCCTGATGCATACTAACTTCTAGTATACTAAGAGAAGTATGTGATTTGATACATACTATCTGTGGAGGATTAGTTACTAGTTAGTATGTACACTATCCTGATGATACTAACTTCTAGTATACTAAGAGAATTATTTTTGAGACATACTATCTGTGGAGAATTAGTTACTAGTTAGTACGTGTAAGTAGCAGCAGAGTTTTGAGACAGTACTACACTGTCGATATTTGCGCAAGTTAGTACACAGAGAAGTGCGCGATTTGAGTCACAACAGGGGAAGACTGCATTTCCAAAATGGCCGCCACAAATACTGCGTCCATATCCATGGTTTAACCTAAAGGAAGAAGCATTTAGACAACGAGAAATAAACAGTAATTTCAGTTTTGAAATGCAGTCTCTGACTTTCAGTACAGAAGGCAGTTTTGGCAGCTCAGTGGACGACACATTAGTGAGCTGCAGAACCTTCCATTTACCACCTACCTTCTCGACTCAATATCGTAATAAAGCCTCTGTCTTCACTGACATATATCGAATTAACATTCGCCCACACCACTGCAAGTCTAACAAGCCTCTCCCTCAATCCTCGCACTCTGTGTTCTTAAACAAATCAAGCTGAATATTTCTGCTCCTCTAGAGGTTTCTGGCTGATATTTACCCGAGCTCGCGTTGCCATAGCACTGCCCTGAAAGACCTCATCCGGAGTCTTATACTTTTGGGTCTTGGTGTGTAATTTAACTATTGGATTTCTTTATTTTCCTTCAAGCTGTCTGAACTATAACTATGGTTCTGTGATCTTTAATCTGTCCTTCTGCAAGCAAATTGCCTCTGACTTGGTAAAGATACTGGACACTTTATACAACAAATCAATTTAGATCAAAAAAATACATGCTCTTGACACTTAATATTTGATGAGCAGTGTGTGAAAATGTAGTGCACAATGAGCACTCAAATGGCCAGAAAATTGAGTGTGGATTGATGGACACTTTCTACCCTCAACGTCCTCCAGTTCAGTGACGAAGATGAAGCTAAACGGAAGCTACATTGCTAACGACGCGTCTTCGGAGCAGATACCGACGTAAATGTCTCAAGACAACATAAATTTTACTACAAAACAACACAAATAACACAATGAAACACAACTTAATAACTTGTTTCGATCGGTGAAAAGTGTTGTCAAGTGTCGATGATAGTGTTTCAACGACTGGTTGCAATCAGTGTTAAAAAGTAGTAGAAGAAGAAGCTGGCGAGTCATTTCCTGTTAGTGTGTAGCAGCAGAGTTTGATTTGAGACAGTATGTAAGTAAGTAAGTAAGTCATTTTTATTTATAGAGCGCTTTTCCAGACCATGGTCACAAAACTTAAACAATCAAAACAATGTTCAATAAAGTATATACTTTAAAGGTCAAGATGTTGACATTTGAGCACTGCCCAAGTAAGTCTTACAGTGTACTTTAAAGCAGTGCACTTTGAGAAACAGCACAAGTTTCACTTTCACTTTCAACAAATCGACTCATGTTATTTAAGCTTTTAAATTGCACCCAAAGTGATTTAAACTAATATCGTGTCTCAAAATGTGCACTTTTTTAGGTGCACTGCATTATAGTACACCTTAAGAAAGTACTTACTTCCGCAGTGTGCATATTTCAACAGGGTGGTACTGTCTCAACACGATGCCGAAATTTTACAGTGTACTGTAAAGCAGTGCAGTTTTGAGCAATGATTCATCAACGTATTCAAGTCATACTGAGTTCCCTGCTTTAGCAACAATACAACAAAAACGTAAGCATATTTTGGCAAGAACGCCACAGAGGCTTTGTTTTTTATACGCCATACTATGTGTAAAATATAAAATAACAATTTTCATTTCTACCTATTTATTCTGATCCAACATCTATGTTGGTGCTAAGCTAGCATCATTCTTACCAGTACCATCAAGGCAAAGGTACGAGTGGTTTTAAAATATGGATGTGATTTTTCATTTATAATGATAAACGAGCGGGAAAACCTTTTAACAACGCTGGTATATTTATATCCGTCGTCGAGATACAGAAGAGTATCCACGGCCGTCAGAGCCGGTTTATATATATATGTGTGTCTGTTCTCAAGGCCACGCCTTCACATCATCTGGGTTTTCCCGGCGAGGAGCAGTTAAACCTGCAGTCAAGTGAGGCGCTTCATGTTCCGGGGCTCATTGCCTTTCAAACGTTAGCGCCATTAACGTTTCTCTTCTTGTCAAACAGGTTCAAACGTCTCTTCGTGTCCATAGAACGTGAGATACTTTCAGCTCCAAATGAAATACTGGCCTCCAGAAATAAATATCAAACCTGTATAGATGTATTTTTTTGTAATACATATTCCCTGTTTACTAACAAATACAGTTACAACATAGAAAACCATGAGTCTTTATTTTTTAATATTTGTGTATACATGAGCTGCTGTTGTGTATTTATGAGACACTTTCTGGTCAATACTGGTACTTTCACTTGGATACGTGAACCAAAACAATATTTACAATGCAGTTTTTAACATCAATTCTAACAAAAATAAAAGTGACATTACACCAAATAAAAAGGCATTTCGCTCATTGCATAATCAAATAATGCAAAAATCTATATTCTAGGATATTGCATAATGAGGTCAGGTACACTAAAACTAGTAAACTAAGCAATGTAAAAATTGAAATGAATCTTGATAAAGATCTAACTGAATTTTCATTTTTCAGAAAATACTATTTTCATTGTTTGATCACAGTTGAAAATTGTTTGATTAAAGTTGAAAATGTCCAACTAAAATCAAACAATTTTCAACTAAAATCCAACAATTTTCAACTAAAATGCAACAATTTTCAACTAAAATGCAACAATTTTCAACTAAAATCCAACAATTTTCAACTAAAATCCAACAATTTTAAACTAAAATGCAACAATTTTCAACTAAAATGCAACAATTTTCAACTAAAATGCAACAACTTTCAACTAAAATCCAACAATTTTCAACTAAAATGCAAAAATTTTCAATTAAAATGCAACAATTTTCAGCTATAATCAAACAATTTTAAACTATAATCAAACAATTTTAAACTATAATCAAACGATTTTCAACTATAATCAAACAATTTTCAACTATAATCAAACAATTTTTAACTGTAATCAAACAATTTTTAACTATAATCAAACAATTTTCAACTGTAATCCAACAATTTTAAACTATAATCAAACAATTTTCAACAATAATCAAACAATTTTCAACTGTAATCCAACAATTTTAAACTATAATCAAACAATTTTCAACAATAATCAAACAATTTTTAACTATAATCCAACAATTTTCAACTATAATCAAACAATTTTCAACTATAATCAAACAATTTTAAACTATAATCAAACAATTTTCAACTATAATCCAACAATTTTCAACTATATTCAAACAATTTTAAACTATAATCAAACAATTTTCAACTGTAATCAAACAATTTTCAACTATAATCAAACAATTTTCAACTATAATCAAACAATTTTCAACTATAATCAAACAATTTTAAACTTAAATCAAACAATTTTCAACAATAATCAAACAATTTTCAACAATAATCAAACAATTTTCAACTATAATCAAACAATTTTCAACTTAAATCAAACAATTTTCAACTTAAATCAAACAATTTTCAACTATAATCCAACAATTTTCAACTATAATCAAACAATTTTAAACTTAAATCAAACAATTTTCAACAATAATCAAACAATTTTCAACTATAATCAAACAATTTTCAACTATAATCAAACAATTTTCAACAATAAAGAGGAATATATCTAATAGAATAGATAATATATATATAAATATATCTTGTTTTTTCTGACTCTCATGAATACTTTTGATCTCAGTAAACAGATAATTTACTTCTATTGATTCAATAAATTCTGACTTTATTTCCGTTTATTTATGTGCGACACGACCTTGGCAAATGTTTACATGCTTTCAATACGACCTCTGTGTCGTTGGCTTCTATAGATGATCCATGTGACGCTTCAAAAACGGACACAATTAGTGGCGGGAGCTTCTCGAACGCCCTTGAAAGAGGAGCGAGAGAGCGCAGGAAGTGAAGGAGATGAAGTGACTCCTCCATGAGAAAAACACTGCAGCACAAAATGCCAGAGCGACTCGGCCGAGCGACCACTGCTGCCATCATGGGAGACACAGAGTGATCCATTATTGCTCCACTTCAAAATAAATTGTTGGGACGTTTCAGAGCGACGGAGCAAAAGTGCACTTTGATGACATTGTGATGTACAAGGTTTGAGCTTCAGCAGTGGAGTCTTGACTTGAAGATAGTAGTTTTGACAATTGTTGGATTATAGTTGAAAATTGTTTGATTATAGTTGAAAATTGTTGATTATAGTTGAAAATGTTTGATTATAGTTGAAAATTGTTTGATTATAGTTGAAAATAGTTTGATTATAGTTGAAAATTGTTTGATTATAGTTGAAAATTGTTTGATTATAGTTGAAAATTGTTTGATTATAGTTGAAAATTGTTGATTATAGTTGAAAATTGTTTGATTATAGTTGAAAATTGTTGATTATAGTTGAAAATTGTTGATTATAGTTGAAAATTGTTGATTATAGTTGAAAATTGTTTGATTATAGTTGAAAATAGTTGATTATAGTTGAAAATTGTTTGATTATAGTTGAAAATTGTTTGATTACAGTTGAAAATAGTTTGATTAAAGAAGAAAATTGTTTGATTATAGTTGAAAATAGTTTGATTTTAGTTGAAAATAGTTTGATTATAGTTGAAAATTGTTTGATTATAGTTGAAAATAGTTTGATTATAGTTGAAAATTGTTTGATTATAGTTGAAAATAGTTTGATTTTAGTTGAAAATAGTTTGATTATAGTTGAAAATTGTTTGATTATAGTTGAAAATTGTTTGATTATAGTTGAAAATTGTTTGATTATAGTTGAAAATTGTTTGATTATAGTTGAATATTGTTTGATTATAGTTGAAAATTGTTTGATTACAGTTGAAAATAGTTTGATTATAGTTGAAAATAGTTTGATTTTAGTTGAAAATTGTTGATTATAGTTGAAAATTGTTTGATTATAGTTGAAAATTGTTGAATTATAGTTGAAAATTGTTGATTATAGTTGAAAATTGTTGATTATAGTTGAAAATTGTTGATATAGTTGAAATTGTTTGATTATAGTTGAAAATTGTCTGATTATAGTTGAAAATAGTTTGATTATAGTTGAAAATTGGTTGATTATAGTTGAAAATTGTTTGATTATAGTTGAAAATTGTTTGATTATAGTTGAAAATAGTTTTATTATAGTTGAAAATTGTTTGATTATCGTTGAAAATTGTTTGATTATAGTTGAAAATTGTTTGATTATAGTTCAAAATTGTTTGATTATAGTTGAAAATTGTTTGATTATAGTAACATTCTTAATTTGTACGTGTTAGATGTTTACAAAAAATAACTGAAATGATTACAGTTGTAAATAAGATGGACTCACTTGTCAAGAGATGTCTTGGACCATGAATTAAAAACCATTTTAAAAAATCCATCACTGACTACGTCTTAAATTATTGATAAAAGAGGGAAAAAAACACAACAACAGCTTCTCTTCTAATATCAGGCCATTGATCGCAACAATCTGTATCTCATGTTATTACGTGTAATCAAAGACAAATTCCGATCTCAGCGTCCGAACCACACGCAGACAACCTCTTATGAATAGCTCTGCTCAGTCAAACGTCAATTACAGCAGAGGTCGCGACCCGGGTCTGGATCGGATTCCGACTCCGTCAAAACTCTGTGATGTATCGATGACACTCGTGACCAGCAGAAGTAGCACCGACAGGATGTGACACGTCGACTCTTGTTGTTGCTTCGTGGTCAATAAGAGAGCATTGATCGCCGCGAGCATTAGAAAATTGCAATTTCAACTATAATCAAACAATTTTCAACTATAATCAAAAAACTTTCAATTATAATCAAACAATTTTCAACTATAATCAAACAATTTTCAACTATAATCAAACAATTTTCAACTATAATCAAAACACTTTCTTTTATAATCAAACAATTTTCAACTATAATCAAACAATTTTCAACTATAATCAAACAATTTTATACTATAATCAAACAATTTTCAACAATAATCAAATCATTTTGAACTAAATATCAAACAATTTTCAACTACAATCAAACAATTTTCAACTATAATCAACAATTTTCAACTATAATCAAACAATTTTCAACTATAATCAAACAATTTTCAACTATAATCAAACAATTTTCAACTATAATCCAACAATTTTCAACTACAATCAAACAATTTTCAATGTTAATCAAACAATTTTCAACTATAATCAAACAATTTTCAACTATAATCAAACAATTTTCAACGTTAATCAAACAATTTTCAGCTATAATCAAACAATTTTCAACTATAATCAAACAATTTTCAACGTTAATCAAACAATTTTCAGCTATAATCAAACAATTTTCAACGTTAATCAAACAATTTTCAGCTATAATCAAACAATCTTCAACTATAATCCAACAATTTTCAACTACAATCAAACAATTTTCAATGTTAATCAAACACTTTTCAACTATAATCAAAAACTTTTCAACTATAATCAAACACTTTTGAACTATAATTAAACAATTTTCAACTATATTCAAACAATTTTCAACTATAATTAAACAATTTTCAACTATAATCAAACAACTTTCAACTATAATCAAACAATTTTCAACTATATTCAAACAATTTTCAACTATAATCAAACAACTTTCAACTATAATCAAACAATTTTCAACTATAATCAAACAACTTTCAACTATAATCAAACAATTTTCAACTATAATCAAACAATTTTCAACTATAATCAAAAATGTTCTCTCAGTGATGTATCCAACACTGGAGCAGTAATATCACTCACAGGATGTGATTCTCATATTGTTACTGTAAACACAGAGCTGGTCCTGAGGATCATCGTTCATCTGGAGCTCCAGAGTATCAGACCTGATCACGGCATACATTATAAAACCACAGAACTGTCATGAGGAGGAACATCACGGTCACTTAAGATGCATTTTTGAAATTTACACTTAAACACAACGTATCGCTTTCCTGCGTGAGAGACGGAGCCACATATCGCATGTCGTCGCCTCCGACTATTCATTTATTCATATTTGGGGAATCACAACATGGCTAATGTGACACGTGAGGTCAGAGGAGTTCGTCGTTTTCCGTCTCACCAGGATTCCTGCGGGAACTTCGTCTGCAGCTCACTGTACGCTGACCCTCGGGTTGATGGTTCAAAACCACGTCACACACATACGACACGAAGCTGCCGTTAACTCTGAGGAGCTGCCGACGTGATTGAGTGTATTTTGAAATGGAAATCCACGCCTCTGTAGATGACCCGATATTATAACGATAATCAAACAATTTTCAACTAAAATCAAACACTTTTCAATTAAAATAAAAAAATTAAACTATAATAAAAACAATTTTCAACTATAATCAAACAATTTTCAATTATAATCAAACAATTTTCAATTATAATCAAACAATTTTCAACTATAATCAAACAATTTTTAACTATAATTAAAAAAAATTCAACTATAATCAAACAATTTTCAACTATAATCAAACACTTTTCAATCAAAATAAAAAAATTAAACTATAATCAAACAATTTTCAATTATAATCAAACAAATTTCAACTATAATCAAACAATTTTCAACTATAATTAAACATTTTTTAACTATAATTAAAAAAAATTCAACTATAATCAAACAATTTTCAACTATAATCAAACAATTTTCAACTATAATTAAACATTTTTTAACTATAATTAAACAAATTTCAACTTTAATCAAACAATTTTCAACGATAATCAAACAATTTTCAACTATAATCAAACAATTTTCAACTATAATTAAACAATTTTCAACTATAATCAAACAATTTTCAACTATAATCAAACAATTTTCAACTATAATCAAACTATTTTCAACTTTAATCAAACAAATTTCAACTATAATCAAACAATTTTCAACTATAATCAAACTATTTTCAACTATAATCAAACAAATTTCAACTTTGATCAAACAATTTTCAACGATAATCAAACAATTTTCAACTATAATCGAACAAATTTCAACTATAATCAAACAATTTTCAACTATAATCAAACTATTTTCAACTATAATCAAACTATTTTCAACTTTAATCAAACAAATTTCAACTTTGATCAAACAATTTTCAACGATAATCAAACAATTTTCAACTATAATCGAACAAATTTCAACTATAATCAAACTATTTTTAAATATAATCAGAGATTTTCAACTAAAACAAACAATTTTCAACTATAATCAAACAAATCTCAACTAAAATTAAACACTTCAATTATATTCAAACAATTTTTTAACTATAATCAAACAATTTTCAATTATAATAAAACATTTTTCATTTATAATCAAACAATTTTCAACTATAATCAAACAATTTTCAACTTTAATCAAACAATTTTCAACTATAATCAAACAATTTTCAAATATAATCAAACAATTTTCAACTTTAATCAAACAATTTTCAACTATAATCAAACAATTTTCAAATATAATCAAACAATTTTCAACTTTAATCAAACAATTTTCAACTTTAATCAAACAATTTTCAACTATAATCAAACAATTTTCAAATATAATCAAACAATTTTCAACTTTAATCAAACAATTTTCAACTATAATCAAACAATTTTCAAATATAATCAAACAATTTTCAACTTTAATCAAACAATTTTCAAATATAATCAAACAATTTTCAACTTTAATCAAACAATTTTCAACTATAATCAAACAATTTTCAAATATAATCAAACAATTTTCAACTATAATCAAACAATTTTCAAATATAATCAAACAATTTTCAACTATAATCCAACAATATTCAACTATAATCAAACAATTTTCAACTATAATCAAACAATTTTCAACTATAATCAAACAATTTTCAACTATAATCAAACAATTTTCAACTATAATTAAACATTTTTCAACTATAATTAAACATTTTTCAACTATATTCAAACAATTTTAAACTATAATCAAACAATTTTCAACTATAATTAAACATTTTTCAACTATAATTAAACAATTTTCAACTATAATCAAACAATTTTAAACTATAATCAAACAATTTTCAACTATAACCAAACAATTTTCAACTATAATCAAACAATTTTCAACTATAATCAAACTATTTTTAAATATAATCAGAGATTTTCAACTAAAACAAACAATTTCCAACTATAATCGAACAAATTTCAACTTTAATCAAACAATTTTCAACGATAATCAAACAATTTTAAACGATAATCAAACAATTTTTCAACTATAATCAAACAATTTTCAACTATAATCAACAATTTTCAACGATAATCAAACACTTTTCAACTATAATCAAACAATTTTCAACTATAATCAAACAATTTTCAACTATAATCAAACAATTTTCAATTATAATCAAACACTTTTTAACTATAATCAAACAATTTTCAACTATAATCAAACAATTTTCAAATATAATCAAACAATTTTCAAATATAATCAAACAATTTTCAACTATAATCAAACAATTTTCAACTGTGTTGTTTTTAGATGGTGAGTAGATTTAAATATATTTTTTATGTTTTGCACAAAAACTCTTAATCTAAACTGTTATCAACATGACACGTGAGGTCAGAGGTGATCCCCGTGGTAACGTCTGGAGATAACTGTACACTGACCCTCGGGGTGTTATTTAAAAACCACGTCACACACACACACACACACACACACACACACACACACACACACACACACACGAAGCCGCCGGGACATGTTAAATCTGCCAAATATGTAAAAAATAAACAACCAAACTAGCGTCGCTTCTCTCCGAGGAGCCGCCGACGTAATTGCGACTCTTTTGAAATGGAAATCCGCGCCTCTGTAAATGACCCGATATTCCTCGCGCTAAGATAATCAATTCAACAGCCGAGCCGAGCGGCACGATCGTTATTTTGCCAGTGGTGGTCAGATATTTCAGGAGGTGAGCCAGAGTTCATTATTCCGCTCATTTATAAACCAACACAAATTCATAATTCACTCCAGTTTTTAACATACACTGTTGTTTTGTTAGGAAGGCGAGAGAATCTCGAGAACGTCACGTGGGTTTACTACTGGTACTCTAGATAGTACTTCAAACAAACGATTGTCAACTATAATCAAACACTTTTCAATTATAAACAAACACTTTTCAACTATAATCAAACACTTTTCAACTATAATCAAACAATTTTCAACTATAATCAAACACTTTTCAATTATAATCAAACACTTTTCAATTATAATCAAACAATTTTCAACTATAATAAAACACTTTTTAACTATAATCAGACAATTTTTAACTATAATCAAACAATTTTTAACTATAATCAAACGATTTTCAACTATAATCAAACAATTTTCAACTATAATCAAACAATTTTCAACTATAATCCAACAATTTTCAACTATAATCAAACAATTTTAAACTATAATCCAACCATTTTCAACTATAATAAAACAATTTTCAACTATAATCCAACAATTTTCAACTATAATCAAACAATTTTCAACTATAATCCAACAATTTTCAACTATAATCAAACAATTTTCAACTATAATCAAACTATTTTCAACTATAATCAAGCAATTTTTAACTATAATCAAACAATTTTAACTAAAATCAAACAATTTTCAACTATAATACAACAATTTTCAACTATAATCAAACAATTTTCAACTATAATCAAACTATTTTCA
Source organism: Callionymus lyra (assembly GCF_982586985.1). Taxonomy (NCBI): domain Eukaryota; kingdom Metazoa; phylum Chordata; class Actinopteri; order Syngnathiformes; family Callionymidae; genus Callionymus; species Callionymus lyra. The sequence goes on from NC_141829.1 coordinate 6,586,906, forward strand.
ACTATAATCAAACAATTTTCAAAAATAATCAAAACTACTCTTTCTAAACCAATCACTACTTCTACTTCTTCTACTTTTACTACTTATTCTACTTCTACTAATAATTCTACAACTTCTTCTAAACCCACTACTACTTCTACTTCTTCTACTTTTACTATTAATTCTACTACTTGTTCTACTCCAACTACTACTACTTCTACTACTAATTCTACTACTTATTCTACTTCCAGTTTTACCTTTATTATTAATAATACTACTTCTACTACTATATCTACAACTCTTTCTAAACCCACTACTACTTCTACTTCTTCTACTTTTACTATTAATTCTACTACTTATTCTACTCCAACTACTACTACTTCTACTAATTCTACTACTTAATCTACTTCCAGTTTTACCTTTATTATTAATAATACTACTTCTACTACTATATCTACAACTCTTTCTAAACCCACTACTACTTCTACTTCTTCTACTTTTACTATTAATTATACTACTTATTCTACTCCAACTACTACTACTTCTACTACTTCTACTACTTATTCTTCTTCCAGTTTTACCTTTATTATTAATAATACTACTTCTACTACTATATCTACAACTTTCTAAACCCACTACTACTTCTACTTCTTCTACTTTTACTATTAATTCTACTACTTGTTCTACTCCAACTACTACTACTTCTACTACTTCTACTACTAATAATAATTCTACTACTTATTCTACTTCTACTACTAATTCCACTAATTTTTCTAGTCCCACTACTACTACTTATTCTACTTCTGCTAATAATTATTTGACTTTTGCTACTTTTTTTCTGTGCTGTAACAGTTGAAATTGTATGTGAGAATAATTAAGACTTTTTTTTTTACGACTCGGTGTGGATTTCTTTTCTTCCAGGAGCCCTTACACTTTATACGCCAGAAAAATCTCTCTTTTCATTCTGTTTCTTCTGGACCTTCTGTCCGTGAGCTGCTGCATTATTCATACGTTCATCTTTTCACTGCTGATCCTCCACCAACCACAGGGTCGTAGTAGATCAACTTGATCCCTCACCATGGATCCAACACGTGGATTCACTCTCACAACCGTCCGTCACCAAATGAAACGTTTACTTGATTAAGTCGAAAAGATTGAACGATGGATTAAATAATAAAAACCTCTTCAGACAGAAGCAACAGAACCGATCCAAGGACTCGTACTCGACGACCAAACAGGAAATCTATTGCAATTCAACTCACTATCACGCTTTTTCGCACACTTTGGAGAAGCAATTAAATTTTAATGTCCGTGCTCCTCGTCTGACACGCAGGACACTGAACTTTCCAAGGAGACGGACAAAAAAAAACCTGAGTCACTAAATCACTGAAAGCTGCTCCTGGGAATTACGTGCGACGCAAAGATGACGATGAAGCGTCAAAGTTTACGACGGGCGTGTTGAAGGCAAGCCTCTAGTGGATCATCAGGAATCAGACGGGATAGACTTTTGTTTGCGTTGACGAGAAAAGACGAAAACAAAAGTAGCTTTTTTCAATGTCAATATGTTGAATATGTCGTGACCTTTCTGTGAGGAGTTTGTTCTTTCTCCCCGTGTCAAGTGGGTTTACTCCGGGAACTCCAATTTCCTCCCACAATCCAAAAATATACAGAGGTTGATTTGTAACTTGTGGGAAATTGTACGTAAGTATCAGTGTTTGTGTGTCTTTGTGTGTCCTGAGGCAGACTGGAGTCCTGTCCAGGGTGTCCCATGCCTTTTCGCCTAAAGAACCTGGGATTATATTAGATTAGATTACACTTTATTGATCCCACAGCGAGGAAAATTCACTTGTGAAGTATAAAAAAGACATTTAAAAAGGGACAAAAACGGAGACAGAACACTAAAGAAAAACTACAAAAACTACAAACTCAACTACATACAATATCACTGAAACACTGACCAACAATACAATAAATAAAGTAGTATGAAGCTAACAGTGAAATAACATTTTGCCACAGAATTATTGTGCAGGTATGGATAAACTCCAGCCTCCCCGGGATCCCCCATAAGGGATTAAGTGGTAAAGAAAATTAATGAACATCTTGCATATGTAATGGTTCAATTTAAAATCACGATATCTGTCATTTGTGCTTTTTATTTCGATTTCCTTTCCTGTGTTTTCTACTCTTTTGTCGACAGTCTAATGACAGCTAGCTGGAACATACCGTCTTTCAATATCGGCTGCCACTAGTTGAGCTTTTTGGTTCCAGTCCGTGGTGTCCGATCATTCATACTCTTAGAGAGGTAGAATTGGAAGTCTTATGTATTCCTAGCAGGTTTCCAAGAGAGCGTGTTTGTGAACCTTCTATTTATTTATTTATTTCTCTGTTACGTGTTTATTGTTCGCTGTGTTATCTCTGGTTATATTTTCATTCCAATCCTTACAACTTTGTGTCTGTTTCAAACCTTTTTTTTTCCGTTTGTGTGTATTTTTTTTTTTTACTTCTTTTAGGTCTCCATTTTCTCCAGCCACTACACGCACTTGAGTCCAGTTACTTCTTGGTCTGCAGTCATAATATTATATTTTATTATCTTAAAGATGAATATTTGAAGGAGGGTAAAAGAACGTAAATAATGTTATGCTACAGAATTATTGCGCAGGAATGGAAAAACTCCAGCCTCCCCGAGATCAAGGGATTAAGTGGTAGAGAAAATGATCTTGCATTGATGCTTAAATTTAAAATCACGATATGTGTCATTCCTGCTTTTTATTAAGTGTTCCTTTCCTGTGATTTTTCTACTCTTTTGTCGAAAGTCTAATGGCAGCTAGCTGGAACCTACTGTCTTTCTACACCGGCTGCTACTATTGGAGCTTTGTGGTTCCAGTCCGTGGTGTCAGATCATTCATACTCTTAGGTTGGTAGAATTGACATGTCAATTTTTACTCGGTCTTATGTATTCCTAGCAGGTTTCTAATTGAGTGCGTTTGTGAACCTACTATTTATTTCGTTCTTTCTCTGTTACGTGTGTATTGACCGCTGTGTTTTTTTGGTTATATTTTCATTCCAATCCTTACAACTTTGTGTCTGTTTCAAACCTTTTTTTTTCCGTTTGTGTGTATTTTTTTAGGTCTCCATTTTCTCCAGCCACTACACGCACTTGAGTCCAGTTACTTCTTGGTCTGCGGTCATAATATTATATTTTATTATCTTGAAGACAAATATTTAAAGGAGGGTAAAAGAACGTGAAGCTCGAAACGACGCAGCTGAACTGAAGGTCAATCTTTAGAAGAGTTGCCTGGCAATGTTCTTGCATTTTTTTATGTATGTTTTTCGTATATACTGGAAATTATCTGATGGATTCATGATCTAAAATATCTTAGCAAAGGCATAATGTCTTTTTCTTTTTCTTTTTCAATGGAATACAGTTAAGGATTATGTCCCGTTGATGAGGTTTAAAAAGCACTATTTAGTCCAATAATCGGCAATAAAATCTAAACGCATGGCTAATTGTTTCATAATGTTATAGAATTACGTCTTTTCTGAAAAGTCGTTAACTTTAATGGTTCGCAGCCCGGAGAAATCAAACGACGAAATGGATAAAAGAAGCTTCTTCTTTTACGTTGACCATTCTCCGACCAAACACTTTTCCAAAAGGCGATTTACGCTCCGGAGTTTTACAGTCACATCCTGTAGCCGCTCGTGGCGATAAATTATGTCTGTAGCCATGTGTACGAGACGAACTCAATACTTGGACTCGTAACCGTGATCGTAACGGTTTCAATGCGACATGGTTGGTCGTATCCCTGACAAGCGCCCGTGCTATATTCAAGTCAATAAAAACCATGACAGCAACTGGCCGACCAACCTTCGAAAACCTTTTATAACTCAGGTTAGATTCATCCGTCATTTTAGTTACTCAAAGAACATTCGGTCGTACCTCAAGTCCCCCTTATGGGTCCCTCCAATATCTGAACCCATTATGACTACATGGTACGGATTTCTAAATACTTTTTAAACATATCACGTGGTCTTTATTTCAGTTTCTTATGTCAAAGTAAGGAAAACATTTGCTGGGTTTTAAAAAGTAAAACAGGGTAATGCTAGAAAAAGATTCATGCTAGTAATGCTAATGCTAACAGAGAAGCAGATGCCGTTCACGAATGCTCCTTCCATTATGCAACACTAATGGACTCAGGGACTCCTTCATTCCTCGTGCTATTAGATTGTATAATTTTGAATTTGGGGGCAGGAGTGAAGTAAAAGGATGATTTTATTCTATTAAATGTTAATATTTGTATCATTTCTTTGCGTTATTTCATTTGATTTATGCTCTTTGTATTTGCACTTTGTTACCTCTTTGCACTTTTTTATTAGCACTTTGTTCTTGTTTTCATGAAACTCATGTACTGTCTATCGTCTGCTGTGAACTGGAAACCCAAGTTCCTGAAGGGGATCTCTAGAGGGATTAATAAAGTCTATCTAATATAATCTAATCTGAGGAAAAAGATAAAAAGATATTTCTCAGGTGCTGAAATCATAAGTTCTCTGTGACTTATGTTTCCTACTTAAACTTCATCTACTGGATTTGGTTTCAATTTTGCCTTTATAATCATATAAAAATATAGAGAAAGTCCACTTTTGATGTTAACCACATACCACTGCCTCCCCCGCCAAAAGAAAGGAAGCAAAAAAGAAAGGTTTCCTAGAATTAGTCGAGGAATAACTGAAGTTCTCTCCTTACATAGCCCTGATAAAAAAATTAAAAAAACACTTCTGACTCAGGATATCATCTTAATTGAGTTCCGTTCTATGACACCCCACAGTTCTCAAGGTACAAAGTATTAGTTTTGTTACCAAAAAGAACCTTCAAACTAAATCTCACCTTAGTGGCGCCACGGTCCTCTGGTCCACTCGAGGTGGCTTTATTAGATTTCCATACAGCGGGGAAAGTTATTCCAGGAAAGGTCCTTCCTCACCAGAGACCGGCTATACTGCTAGCTCGTCAAAATAAAAGGTTACTCGTGTTATTTATTCAGAATAATCCCCCTGACTGTGTGTCAATATTAAAATCGCCTGACCTTTCTGTGACTTTTTATTAAGTGTAGAGCTGTGGTTATGTACATTAGAGCTCCCAAGTTATTTTAGCCAGGAGTATATATATTTTTTGGACTGGTTGTCGTATAGTTACTTTAATAACGTGACCAGTTATGAGATGGTTACGTCTGACATTTTTCTTGTTGATAAAGTAAACATTGACGAGCTATTATATAATAAAAAAGCACCAATTTAGCTTTAAGTAAACAAAGGCCACTAAAAAAATGTTTCTGAACCTTTTATTTAAAGTAAAAATGCTCAGAATACTAACTTTACAAATGACTTTCCCAACTTTACATAAATATTCTACCACTGTCTTGTGTTTACTTATTCAAGTGTGTTTTTTTCTATTGAATAACAACCATATTTGGGGATTTCTTTCTAACTCTCTGCGGGTGAAGTCGGACTGTTATTTGAATAAAAGAAGCCCTTAAACTAAAGTGACTCCCCTCAGGGAGCAAATGGTCCATTCAAGAGAGTGAGATGTGTTTTTTTCTTCTTGAATTTCATTCCAAACAGCAGCGCTGCCTTTCCTCCCTTATAAGCAGTGTTTTTTGTTTTTTTATGACATCTCGTCATTCAAAACACGCAACATTTTAGCTACTTTAAGAAGAAGTCGAGATAGGAAAGTTAGAAAAGAATGGATCACCCTGATTGAAAAGAGAGAAGAAAAAAAAAGGATCTTATCTGCAGAGACTTTGACATTGGTTTATTTCTCAAGGGGACTTTCTGATCATAACCTTCTTCTCTGCACCTCTTGGACGAGTTTAATGTTTTCACGTTTTTACTGTTAAATCAATAACACATTTTCCACACATTTTTGGGTCAAGCTTGAGCACTGAACTTATTTTATTTTTGTGAAGTCAAGTGACTTATGGATTGTGTTTCTTTTTGTGTTCTTTCACTTAATTATCACTTCAAGTTCTACTATTAACAATAGAAAAAAAAAAAGCCGTATTAATACCTTTTCGGGAGTCGCTGAGTCTTACAGGAGATGAATAAACACTATTAAAATGGAAATAGAGCCAAGAAAAAATGTCTTTTGTGTTGGCATTAGGCTCTAATATGTGCTGTTTTCCACGGGGATATCTAAGCCGGTGGATGCAGATAAATAAGAAAAAGCAACTGTATTCGCACAAAAACTAATCATGTTTTATGGATTTATTTCGGCGTATGTTCTGTGAGGAACAAACAGTGCAGCAGCAAAATAATTGACTGTGGGTGAATAGTCTAAGGTTGGATCAGTTACAGTACAGCTGCAGCCAGTCAGCACTTTCTGCTCTCTAACACACATCAACAAAACAAAGACTGACTCTTGCAAACACCACATGGAAGCTTGTTTTTTTAAGAGCCAAAAAAAAACCCTGAGGTGAAGAAGAAAAACCATCCAGAATGTGCAGAATCTCCTCGGGGTTGTGGATGAAACTAAAAAAAAAAAAAAGCCGCTTCATCTGGACACCAGAGGGGAATGTTTTTGTGTTTTTTTTCCCTCCTCTCTCGCACACTGACACGAACATTCATCCACACACACACCACCAAAAAATAATCCATCTTTAAACTTCTTCTGGAAGTGCCAGAATTGCAGGATGACCAGCGGACCTTGAACGCGTCTTGCAGCGGGCAGGACAAGACCGCGCTCTCGGTTCACAAGAAAAAAAAAAGCAGCCAATAAATAAAATGAATAAACAAGCATGTTTCCTGTGCACCTGTCGAGGACAGAGAACCTAACAGGTGACGGACACTCACAGTGCGCGGCGGCGGCGGCGGATGAGGCTCCGCGCAGGACCAGCAGAGGAAAGACGCGCAGCAGCAACACATCCATGGTTTATCCGTCAGTGTCCACGATCCACGTCCTGCCACGAGGAGGAAAACCCGGAGGAGAGTCGTCGTCCTCCCGCCACTTCTTCTTCTTCTTCTTCTTCTTCTTATCCACGGGGAGATGGAGAGCGAGGTGGAAGGAGCGAGAACCGCTCCCACGATGATACACCCTGACTGTGAGCTACATCCTCTCACTCACTCCTTTTCCATCTCCCTGTCTCCCTCCCTCCCTCCCTCCCTCCCTGTCTCTCTTTCTTTCTCTCCCTCAAGCCCTACCTCACCCTCCTTCCTTCCGCCCCCTTCTTCTTCTTCTTCTCCTCCTCTGTGGAGAGATAGACGGATGAAAACATGCCTTTTTTTTAACTCTTTGTTTATTACAATATATATGATTTTAAGTAAGATATTAAGATATTCAACTTCCTTCAAGTCCTAATGTTATTATTATTTTTATTTGAAAAATATATGATTTCCAGACATTAGCATATGTATTAATGAACACAATTTAAATTGTCGTTATATTTAAATTAATGTTCGATATTTAACGACACATTTAATAATAAAAATAAAAGTTACGTTGGATATATAGTGCACATCAAAATAAAAGAGGGATTTATCAACTAATGTGTTGATTTAAATGTGTGTTGTTGTGACGTGTGACTCTATTTTATCATAAGTGTGTGTGTGTGTGTGTGTGTTATTGTGATGTGTGACTCTATTGTATCATCAGTGTGTGTGTGTGTGTTGTTCTGATGTGTGACTCTATTGTATCATCAGTGTGTGTGTGTTGTTGTGATGTGTGACTCTATTGTATCATCAGTGTGTGTGTGTGTGTGTTGTTGTGATGTGTGACTCTATTGTATCATCAGTGTGTGTGTGTGTGTTGTTGTGGTGTGTGACTCTATTGTGTCATCAGTGTGTGTGTGTGTGTTGTTGTGATGTCTGACGCTATTCTATCATCAGTGTGTGTGTGTTGTTGTTGTTGTGATGTGTGACTCTATTGTATCATCAGTGTGTGTGTGTTGTTGTGATGTGTGACTCTATTGTATCATCAGTGTGTATGTGTTGTTGTAATGTGTGACTCTATTGTATCATCAGTGTGTGTTTGTTCAAAACTCTCTTTTCATTGAAATATTGACATTAGAAAATGATCTTAAGCTCCGCCCACTGAAAACACTTGGAGATGAAATCTTGTTGGCCATAACCACACCCACTCTGCTGTGATTGGTCAAGCATGGAGGTTTGTCATCGCACGTCATCAATCACGGAAGTCTCCACCTATACAAGGGAATAGGTGTATAAACTAAGCTTGATTACAGCTGGAGGAGTGAAGCCATTATTACGTCATAATAGACTCTTGTAACCTCTTGTTCGCCCAGATTTCAAGTAATACGTTCAAAACATGGTCATGATGAAGAACTTACTGCATCTTGGATCAACATTTACAACATGTCAAGAGAAACTTGAGGTTTCATTTTAATGTACAAATTGACTTAAATGGTTTCAACCAAAAGACAAGCATAAGAATAATAGATTGATTTTTCTTGTTTTAAAAGTATAAAAATGAAGTGAGCGAGATCTTGTCATTAAAGAAATTACAATCAGCGTTCGCTTGTCCTTGTTCTTTAGAAGGTTAAATATGATTCATGTTTTTTTCTTCTACTGCCGTCAAGCTCTAAGAAGTGGCAGTAGGCGTGGTTTAGTTAGTTTTGTGTTAAACTCAGTCAATCTAGAATCAAGCTAAAAAAATGGTTCAAATATTCAACTGCAATTTCTCAATCTATATGATTTAAAATGTTTAAATTCCACCTTGACATTCAAAGAAAGATGGTCCGTCTTTCAATGATTTCTCCAGACGACTCTTGAAGTGTAGCTGCTTGTTTCAAGTGAAATAGAGTTAATGTACGTCACAGTCATTAACACAAGATAATAAGAAAATAAGATAATTGCTTTTGGACGTTTAAAAAATAAAAAAAGACAATTTAGTTCATTGTATTTAGACTTTATTTTTGTTTTTATCACCAATTAGAAAATCTTTTTTTTCTATAAACAAATGATTCAGTTGTAGTTTCTGTATCACAATATATGTAATCCAGTGTATCATAAGTAAAATTACACAATTTATACTTTAAATAATGTGCAAAAAAAAAACTTCTTAGATTTCAGTGCATGTGCTGGACTACAACCAATTCAGACTTTTATGTCTTATTCTCTTTTTTTATTTTCTCATTCTCATTTAATTACAATTCAGAACATTTATTCTGTATTTCATAACCAGTGTAATTCAACTTTATTATAGACATTATGGTAACATGAACGTACATTTTTGCCTATAACTCCAAAAAGTAGTGACGTGCTGATGAGGTGTCATGAAACAGTTTGGAAGTGAAGCCACTGTGTCATGAAACAGTGTCTTAATGTTAAAAGGCCACTAGATGTCACTCTCTACTTTAAAATCGTTGGCTCTGATCCACTAAGTCAATGAAACTTGGCATCATTTTCAAACTTAGACTGACATCTAGTGGCCTTTTAAAGGTAAGACACTGTTTCGTGACACAGTGGCTTCACTATGAAACTGTTTCATGAGGCCTCATCGTCTCTACTAAAAGGAGTGATGGGTTGACGAGGCTTCGCGATACAGTTCCCTTGTCTTAAAATGCAACAAGATGTTTTTTATAATCTGAACCACTAGTTTAAATTTGAGAGCGCCACCTACTGAGATTTGAACACTGTAACGTAACACTGTATCATGAAACCTCATCATGTGTTTCTTGAAACCTCATGAACCCATCATTCAAAAAATGGTTTAAAAGGTCAGTTAAGACTGTGTTTTTGACTACACAGAAAGGAACTTGAAATGTATTTCTTTTCTTTTTCTTGGCCTCTTAAAAAATTCAAAATAGTAAAATAAAAATGTATGTATAATATTGACCCCATACGATACCAACAGAGCACCGATCTACTTTCAGCCAATCATGTGACACGTGGGCGATCACGTGATGACGTAGAAAAACTGCTGGGTCAATTCATCATAGCAGATTCCCGAGCAACAGGCCTCATTGACACATCTCTGCTAAAAAGACTCAGATTACTATGAAAACTTTCCTAAGGCGATACAAGGGTGAGTAGAAAAGGATTGAAATTTGAATTTTAATTGGGTGAGCTATGACTTTTAACTTGAATTAAACAATGATTGGAACCAAAGATCACATAATAAAGGATATTGTTGATGCTCATAGATGAATAGATGTATGATTGATGGATAGTGAGATACATAGATTGCCAGATGGAAACTTATAATGACCGTGTTTCAATGATAACATAATTCCTAATGTTTATCGTGGAGAGAAACATTATTTAATAAGAAGTCCCATCAAGGCTGCTGAGGGGACTTTGATTAAATCACATTTCCATCACCGCGTTGGACCAGGACGCACCGGAAAACAACCCAGAATCCCATTAGTGCACTTATAAAGAGTGACTAAGTGACTCTTTCCATAATCAACACCTTAATTCAATTGTTTTTGAGACCAGGAACCCAAACAACCACCATGGGCTTGTTTCCGAACAAAGAAACGGTACTTTCTGCCAAATGAAGGGATCGACGATAGAAGCCTGTTCAGATCCTCAATTTCATTTCGACTTCTTCTATTGCTGGTCCCAGATGGAGGGAACAGTCCCTCCATAAAGCCTCGGATGGAAGTGGTGCCAGGCGAGACTTTCCCACCCAGCTGTCCTCCCGGAGTGACAACCTTAAGAGATAAGCCGTCTTAACGCGCTGGCGTCTTGTCAACACGTCATCTGATGGTTTGTTTTATTTCTCGACGTCATCTCTGAAAGTGCGAAACGACATGACGAGGGAATCAAGAATCACACGGAGAGGTTGTGAGTGACACCTTCTGATGGCAGGGATGCTAACATGCTCCGTAGCCTCAAGTGAGGGTGAGCGGGTGCAAAGGAAGGAAGGTCAAGGATGTGTAATCCATGTAGGATTGACAAGTTGTAGTAACATTTTTCTTTGGCTTTGCCAGAGGGGTCGTTTGTGGAGTTTATGGAGATTTTGTTCATCCGACATTTTCACCTTTTTTTCACCCAGAAAATGTCCTATAATTACAAGTTTAATCTTGTTAAATTATGACTTTTAACATCATATTATTACAAGTTTAATCTTGTTGCATTATGACTTTTAACATCATATTATTACAAGTTTAATCTTGTTGCATTATGACTTTTAGCATCATATTATTACAAGTTTAATCTTGTTGCATTATGACTTTTAACATCATATTATTACAAGTTTAATCTTGTTGCATTATGACTTTTAGCATCATATTATTACAAGTTTAATCTTGTTGCATTATGACTTTTAACATCATATTATTACAAGTTTAATCTTGTTGCATTATGACTTTTAACATCATATTATTACAAGTTTAATCTTGTTGCATTATGACTTTTAACATCATATTATTACAAGTTTAATCTTGTTGCATTATGACTTTTAACATCATATTATTACAAGTTTAATCTTGTTGCATTATGACTTTTAACATCATATTATTACAAGTTTAATCTTGTTGCATTATGACTTTTAACGTCATATTATTACAAGTTTAATCTTGTTGCATTATGACTTTTAACATCATATTATTACAAGTTTAATCTTGTTGCATTATGACTTTTAACATCATATTATTACAAGTTTAATCGTGTTGCATTATGATGTTTAATGACATATTATTACAATTTTAATCTCACTAAATTATGACTTTTAACGTAATTTTACCACAAATTGAATCGTGTTGCATTAGGATTTTTAATGACATGTCATTACAACTTTAATCTCACTTCATTATGACTTTTAACGTCATATTATTACAAGTTTAATCTCGTTACATTAGGATGTTTAAAGTCATATTATTACAACTTTAATCTCACTTCATTATGACCTTGAACGTCATATTATTACGGCTTTAATCTCGTTACATTATGACTATTAATTTCATTATTCCTGTTACATTACGCTTTTTATGGGATAATATTAGAACTTTAATCTTCTTAAAGAGAACAATCCATCTTTCTCCTGCTGAGAACCATGGCCTCAGATTTAGAGGTGCTGATCCTCATCCCAGCCACTTCACATTCAGACGCAAATTTGATCCAGCGAGAGCTGGAGGTCGCAGCGTGATGAAGCCATGAGAACCAAATAATCCGCAAAAAAAACGCAAACCTTCCCCGCCAGATTTGCGCCTCGAAATCCTGTCCATGAAAACCTGAGCCGCTCTAGTAGAAGAACTCACATTTCTGCCATCCTTAAATCTCTTCACTGGCTGCCAGTTTCAAGACACAAACGCATGGTTTACAAGCTTCAGATCACATCCCTGACGGAGACCAACTCTCACCGGGAAAACATCCGACCTGCATCCAAGGATTCGCCTCACAACTCCCGCTTCAGGGAATACAGTGATTGGAGGGCCCTCAGCAGAGAGCCTCTCACTCCATACTCCTGAAGCACCTCCCACAGCTTCACCCTGGACAGTCGGTCGTACGCCTACTCCAAGTCCAACAAAATAAAATAAAAAATAATAATAAAACAAATAATAGGAATGCCTGTTAGTAAGTAAGTAAGTAATATTTATTTATATAGCGCTTTTCGAGACCAGGGTCACAAAGCGCTTAAGCAATCAAAACAATACTCAAAACAGTACATACTTCAAAGATCAAGACAGTGAAGAAGTTTTTAATTTCCTATGGAACTGGTTGGAGATGTAGTAGAAGCTTTTATTTTGAAGTACTCAGTGTGGAAACTGTATGATGCAACTGTTCACTTTGGACCCCCCTGGAAAAAAAAGATAAGATACTCCAGCTTTACACTAAATATCAGTTATACTTTGAAAACGTGATTTATTTTGTGTCAAAATCCTTAAGAGAAAAGAAGAAAAGATACCAAGTGATATAGTTGAGTGTTAGTTAATAGTTAGAATACAAGTGATGTTTCTGAGACCCTCAAGAACTCTGAGGTAAACAGATGCAATCAGGAAACAGTTTGTTTTCAGCGGAATTCATCCCGATGTCGAAAGGTTGGCGAACAGACCCACGAAGATGCGGCACAGCTGGCGAAGACATGCTGTCCTTGGTGAGCGGCTGTGGAAGTGTCTCTTGTGAAGCTCTCGTCTGAAGGAGCCTCGTGCGCCGTCGTAAACAAATGAATCAATTGGGCAAAAAGAAAGAAAAGAAGTTGACTTGAGAGACACGTCTGTTGTTTTACGGCCAAAATAAAATACATTGTCTTTTCACTTGTTTCATTTTCTATGACACTTATTCCCTTTTAGGGGTTGTTGAATTGCCTCTTAGCAAGGAGGTTGATGGTTCGCTTCCAGGTCAGGAGGGAGTCAACATGTCACATTTCTGTGTGGAGTTTGTATGTTCTCCCCGTGTTGCGTGGGTTTACTCCGGGCACTCTGATTTCCTCCCACAGTCCAAAAACATACAGAGGTTGATTGTGAACTTGTATATATATTATGCCTTTTAACGTAATAATATTATGACATTATTCCTTTAAAATTAAAGCTTTTAAGGACATATTATTACAACTTTAATCTTGTTACATTATGAATTTTGAAGTAATATTATTATGACATTATTGCTATACGACGTTTAATGTCATATTTTTACAACCTAAATCTTGTTACTTTACACATTTTAACGTCATATTATTAATAGTTTAATCTTGTTATTTTACATATTTTAATGTCTTATTATTAAGAGTTTAATGTCGTTATATTGATTATTTTAAAGTAATATTATTATGACATTATTCCTGTTACATTATGACATTTAACGTCATATTATTAAAACTTTAATCTTGTTACATTATGACTTTTAACATCACATTATTACAACTTTAATCTCATTAAATGACGACTTTTAAAGTCATATTATTATGACATGGAACCCAAGAAAGAAAGAACAATTCAAAGTGTTTAAAAACAACTAAAAAAGTCCAAAGAAAAAGAAATGTAAGTAAGTAAGTAAGTAAGTAAGTAATATTTATTTATATAGCGCTTTTCCAGACCAGGGTCACAAAGCGCTTTAACAATCAAAACAATACTCAAAATGTCTAATACAAATCAAACAATACATGTTGTGTTCAATACACACTCACAGGAATCATATGGAAAGAAGGAAACAATATTAAAGGCAAAAATCTACCAACAAAAATTCAAACCAGAATATCGAAAAAAAACGTGTACATTGAGAAAAAGATACGACTATAAGCAACATGTTGATGATAAATCGGGCGATACAACCAAAATGAAACCAGATCATGAGAAGATAATGTTTGTTCATAAATGTTCAGGAAACAAACAGGAAAAATAAACTCACTCTTATCTAACAAACCTGCTCATAATTATCTGAACAACTTTTTGCCCGAAAATTAAAAATCCATTCTCTCGCTCCTAAAAGTTTCTTATCAATGATCCGTGACTGAGTTGCTCTGTATTTCATCCAGGTTGAAAACAGTATTCTTGTCTGAGAAGATATAAATGCAGAATGTGAGAAACAGAGAAAAGGATAAATGATATGACGCAGCTATTCATCTTGCTTTTCCTTTGACACATTCAGACGGATTGAGAGGCGGTTCAAAAAAGATCTTTCTATTATCCCCCCGGATTGATCCACCAAGTTTACTCTGCGCTTCATGGATGTTTTTCTCACAGAAGTAATCACTTGACACCAGTTCACCTCTTCAATTAAACACTTGATCATAAAAGTTGAGTCTTTTTTGTTTTTGTTTTGTGTTTTTCTGGCTGTTGTCTGTGGAGAATAATATGACGATAACTCATTTAACGTTTACGTCTTGAACAAGCGAAGAAACTCTGACATTCTTGTCTCGTTCTTTAGACTTCCTTCTCTTACAGCAGCACTGTTTCGTCTACATTTGATTCTACTATTCCAGTGACTGCTGTGAAAGCTCAGAAGGAACAAAAACGCTTCTTGAATCTCATCCGGTCTTTCTTAAAGAATTAGTTCCGTCTCTAAAGACATATTATTAACGTGTCGCTCTTTTCAAATGATCACAGTTTAAGAACAAATTCTCTCAGCCATTCAATTCCATGCATAAAAGCCAATTCGATTGTGGATTTTGAATCTTTAACTGTTGTGTTATTTCAGAGTCAAAGTGACCTAGAGGCCCAAAAAACAAACATATTTGTGGTATCCCTTGTGTTGTCTCTGGGTCAAAGTTAACGACCTCCACCACTGCATATGTATCCATGGAAACCAGGGAGGTCGTTCACCTTGAACCAGAGACAACACAAGGGATAAGCCGTGATGTTTGTGTAATGTTAAAATTTTGTGTTAAAGATCTTGTTATTACAACTTTAAAAGTCCCAGTTTTGTGACCCTTAATTTCAAATAATAACAACTTGTAATTTCTTATTACTACGACTTTAATCTTGTTACATAACAACTTTTAACGTCATATTACTAGAACTTTATTCTCGTTACATTGCAGCTTTTAACTTCATATTACTACAAACTTAATCTCGTTACATAAAATCCTTAAGAGTTTAAACTTTCTACATTACAACTTGTTATGTCATAATATTAAGACTTTATTCTTCTTCTGTTACATTGCAGCTTTTAATTTCACATCATTAAGAGTTTAATCTTGTTACTTTACAGTTTTTGGATTTCTTATTACTAAAAGTTTTATCGTTTTACTTTACATCTTTTAATTTCGGATTATTAAGAGTTTAATCTTGTTACTTTACAACTTGAAAGTTCATATTATTACAGCTTTAATCTGTTTACATCACAGCTTTTAATGTCATATTTAACAACTTTTATCTTGCTCCGTTACAACTTTTAATGTCATATAATTACAACTTAATCGTGTCACATTACGACTTCTAATGTCATATTATTACAACTTTAATCCTGTTACATTACGACTCATATCGTCAAGTATTAAGGGTTTAATCTCCCTATATTACAACTTTAAAATTTCTCATTAATAAGATTTAATCTCATTACTTGTCATATTATTACTGCTTTCATCTCACTAATTACTACTTTCTTTTGAGTATGTTGATACACAAACTTGAAAAAGAAAAAAACATCTGCATGTGGCCCTTATACTCTGAAACAATTATTTTAATAATTTGATTTAATTTAAATCATGTACAATGTTGGAAGCATCAAGGTTTAAACCCTTTCAGCACCACGACCCTGGACAGCTCCTCTCTGCTCAACCCAGATTGTTGTTCTCTGCTTTAACGCTGCTTGTATATCCATAATAAATTTCCTCAGCGCGCTGTGTACCTGTGTTCCACTTCCTTAACACTTTATTTTATGGGTTCAATTGCCTATAATTTTCCAGGGTGAGGCGGCACGTCTGTGCATCCGATCCCAGTCATTATTCAGTGCACAGCTGTTCGCCGGCTCAACACAAGAGCATGTGTGTGTTTTCTCTCTTCGTGAACACAACATACAGTGTTTTTCGAGTCATTCATAATTAATCCATGACATGAATTCATAATGGTTGTACATATTTACTTTGGTTTGAATTATTAACAATATGGGAACGCACATCTGGCCGAGGTCGCTTGATTGTTGTAATTAATATGATGATGCGGATAAACTTTCTGTTCGGGAGATTTTAATGTTTTAAACCATGAAACGATGTGTCACGGTTTTCAGTTTCAGAATGTTTGATGACACTCATTTCCTGCTCAAGATTTATTTTAAAAAAGAGAATATAATCAAAGCTGCTTCATTTAAATCCATTGCTTGCTTTCAAAAGTCATTTTTTCTGCAAAAAAGTTCACAATGGGAAAATTTGGAATTACGTAGTATAAGTTAACAATGTCATACTATAGTAGCAGTGAGTTCGAAGGAACACACACTGAAATAAAGATCACACATTACATGTTGTGTTCATTACAGACTCAAAGAAGAAAAAACAAGTAAAGTAAAAAAAAATCTCTGAAGACAGATTTAGAAAATTTAAACAAGAATATCCAAAGATCTGTACCATGATAAGAAGATAAGACAATCCGGCACAAGTTGCTGAGAGATCCATAGAAACAAAATAAAAAACAGATCATTAGAAGATACTGTTTCTTTATTATTGCTTAGAAAACACACGAGAAAAGAAAAATAATCCAACCTAATAACCTCTATATATACATTATATATATATATTATATATATATATATATATATACACTGTATATAAAGAGCTTATAGAGTGAGAATTCTGACCCGCTCTAGTAGAAGAACTCACATTTCTCCGATCCTTAGAACTCTTCACTGGCTGCCAGTTTCTTTCAGGATCAATTTTAAAATTCTGGTTCTTACTTTCAGATCTATTCATGGTCAGACCTTCCATCAGTGATCTGATCCAGACTTACACCCCAGCTCGGGCTCTGAGGTCTGTGGATCAGAATCTACCGATGGTTCCTGAACACGCTTCTGGACCAGAGGAGAGAAATCCTTCCAGACTGTTGCTCCTAAGCTTTGGAACAATATATATATATATATATATATATATATATACAAAGAGAGAGAGAGAGAGAGAGAGAGAGAGAGAGAGAGAGAGAGAGAGAGAGAGAGAGAGAGAGAGAGAGAGAG